>NC_137033.1:32485448-33056797 GCF_032717465.1 Coenobita brevimanus | reverse complement strand
TGGTGCCTACTGTCTGTCCTCGACGATTGGTGGAGCCTCTGGCGATTTTGCTGATGTTTTTAGTTTTTTTCAGGAGGCGGGCCTTCTTACACTATTATAAGTAATTGATATTTTATAAACTATTCTTTTGTTATTTTCAGTGTTTTGTTTTTATTAACGGGTATTAACTTTATTTCGGAATATGCACTTCTTATTTGCGGCGTCTTTTACCGTGTTGTCCGGCGGCATATGACCCCGGCAGTTGCTACACCAGATTTTAATAAAGTCAATCAGTCAGTCAGTCCTGAAATTCAACCCATTCACCAGTTTTAGTCTAAATTTGATCAAATCTTTTAAAGTTGGTATTACCCCGATAACTTTTTGTCCAATATCTGTCCTGTACCATAACCTGCGTGAAATAAAACCATTTTGCTTAAATATAAAAAAATCCAAGGTTATTACTTATATTAGAGATTTGTTGTTTGAAGAAACAAGGAGAAGGGGAAGAAGAAGAAGAAGAAAGACAAAACAAAACAAAAAAGAAGAAAAGGAACAGAGAAGAAAAAGTAAGAAAGAAGGAAAGGAGAGGAAAAAAGAAAAACGAAGAAAAGAGAGAGGAGGTGGAAGAAAAAATAAGAAAAGAGAAGAAGAAAGAGTAAGAAGAAAAAAAAGAACAGGAGGAGGAGGAGGAAGGGGAAAGGGAGGGGGAGGAGGAGGAGGAGGAGGAGGAAAGAAGAATGATAGTAGAAAGAAAAAAGGAGAAAGACGAAGGAAGACAGAAGAATACAAGGAAATACGGGATTTCGCAGATTGTGTCAGCGTCTTAGCTTTATGTTATGGCTACTTTTGGGATTATTCTTGGTAGAGAAAAACTTGAGGACTAACGCAAGATGCCTTTAATAATTCTGATTTGTGTCTGAGGCTATGATTCTAATTTGTGTTTGGGGGCTCTGAAAGATTTTTTATTATTATTATTATTATTATTATTATTATTATTATTGTTATTATTATTATTATTATTATTTTATTATTATTATTATTATTAAAGCTCAGAGATGCATCGTACCCATCCTTACCTAAGTGAAATTTCTACAGTGGGCGTATTCCCTTGGCGTGAATGATTGTGGTGGCAGAGAGGGTGTTAGTATGAAGTGCTTTGCTGTAAAAGGTAATTCAGAATAATTGGAGTTTTTTTTAGTGTGTGTGTGTGTGTGTGTGTGTGTGTGTGTGTGTGTGTGTGTGTGTATTTTAGTTCGCAGGTAATGAGGGTGTGGTGAAATGATATTATCTGGTACTGCACTGTTTTGAGAGGGTGTGGTGATAGAGTAATAGACTGAATCCTAGAAATTTGGGTGTAAAATATCAAAATGCCTGCGGTAGTAAAATGTATAATATGATAATGAGATGATCTGTAAGAATTCATAATCTTAGGAATTTGGATGTGAAAACAGTAACGCAGAGTTTGAGGAGATGAAATGATGAACGATGACTTATGGCAATTAATTGTAAGTAGTGTTGATGACAGTACACATATTCGAGTGGTGAGAGAGAGAGAGAGAGAGAGAGAGAGAGAGAGAGAGAGAGAGAGGCTAATTGCAGAAGCTTCTGTATCCAATGTAAGATGAGAGAGAGAGAGAGAGAGAGGGGAGGGGGGGAAGGGTAGTTGCGAAGCTTTTATATCCAATGTAAGATAAGGCTCAACTTATTTCCAACTTACAAAAATATTATTCTGAACTTCTTTGAGCTTCAGGACCGACGGAAGAACCAAACCACTGAACCTCCTCCCGGTGGTGTATTGGTTAGCACATCCAGCCCACAACTAAGGTAACCCAAGTTCGATTCAGTGGCCAGTCAGATTCCTCGACGAAGCTTGTTTTCTATTTATAAATGTTGATCGAGCATTAATGTACGGTTAGTGACTTTCATATAAATTCCAGTGATGCATGTAGTGTGTTAGGGGATGATTGAAAGCTGGCACTGATTACTTGTCTTGATGAATCGTGCAGTCGATAGGCATTAAGCATAAACCTTCCTCTTCCTTCCTACTTTGTGCTCCTGTGTGTGTGTGTGTGTGTGTGTGTGTGTGTGTGTGTGTGTCTCTCTCTCTCTGTCTCTCTCTCTCTCGTCCCCCAATCATCTCCTTTTCCTCTCCCTGCCTTCGGTTCATTTTAGAACTTGGATCTGCTATTACAGCAATTCTACCATGTAGTTATGAGGGAAAAATATCGCGAGAGTGGAAAGAGAAAATGAATACTTGGTTCAATGGGATGGATTAGGGGATATTGAATTACTGGTCAGAGAGAGAGAGAGAGAGAGAGAGAGAGAGAGGGAGGGAAGGAGGGAGCTCCTGCCATTATCATCAAAAAATGCTGATTCAAGAGTGAAGGAATGAAAGGGGCACTCAGCAGTAAATATATGGGCCTTATTCTCGTGAGTTTTGAAATCTTTCTGGCACATCTTCCTCAGTCGTTTCCTTACCGTATGACTTCTGCATATCCTCGTGCATGTAAATATTGTAATTTTGATATCGACACGGTTTCCCTTTAACCTACTCCACATATATTACTATGTAAGTTACATAACAGAGTTTGAAAGGAAGAGGTGAGTAGAAGCCTCCTTAACTGATGGAAACAAGGACCTTATATACCATACTGTCATTGGCTTCGTCAGCACCTATTTCTTTGCGATATATAACATGCATATTGAACTTTGACTCCCTCCTTGAAGATGACTTTTTAAAATATGCTTTCTGATACCAGTCGACTTGGGTCAGTTTAGTTAAGTCCCCTTGTAATGGAGTTGTTAGGGAAGAGTGTAAATAACAGGGAGTGGACTGTAGCGCAAGTCGAATAGGGAAGTATCCCAAGGTGGCTGGAAAGCTGGTAACAGGGAGAGCAGGAGCTTCCGTTTCATCAGCTCTCAGGACTAGCTTCTGACCATCCTCCTTTGCTGTACTTTTCAGTGTTTCAGTAACACATACATTAGGAAGCATATACTTATATATATTTTCCTCTATTTGCCAGCACCAAAGTACTGTACATGCACATTCCACACCACGCTTCCGGCTCCAATGTCCGAAAAATGGTATTTCAACACCCAAGCTCACAATTCCCCCGGGGGGGTGGGGAGCATAAAAGCCTCCAGCATCCGACCCTTTCCCGGTGACCACCAGGTGAAATGCATGGAACAATTGTCTGACTTACTTTCTTTTATCCTCATCAACATTCGTAGCCTTTCCTCTCATTTTCTCTCTGTTGAACACCACCTACATTCCTCTAAATCGAACCTTCCCTTCTTCACTGGGACTCAGCTGTCCGAGGTGACCGATAGCAAACCCTTCACTTTATCCTCTTGCATTCTTTATACTCACTTCAAAGCCAAGGGTGGTGGTGTGTGTATATGCGCAACAACATATCTTGCTCTCGTATTCCTGAACTTGAATCTTCTGAAGTCTCTGCTCATAACTCTGGCTTCGGCTATCCTCTCATTCCTTGAATAAATATATCAGACGTCTCTGTTGTGTACTTATCCCTTAATTTTACCGACAATGAAAAATTCTTTGACTATCTTACTTTTAGGACGAAACACTTTGTCAATTTTTCTTTTTCTGAAATCTCCATTCTTGGTGATTTCAATGTTCATCACCACCTTTGGCTCTCCTCTCCTTTCACTGATCCACCTGGTGAACAAGCCTGAATATTTTCTGTCCTAACTGACCCAGAGCAATTTGTACAGCACCGTATCCGTATCAGTCACTGCCTTGAAGAGTCGCAACATACTTGACCTCTCACGTACAACTACTCCTTCTGCTTATTCTGCTAATCTCTTCTTCTGCTTATTCTGCTAATCTCTTCTCACCTTTGGGCTCCTCCAATAACAGCCTAATCACCTTAAGCTGTCCTAATGCACTGGTAAGGCCTTTGGATCCTTCAAAGATGCGGCGGTTTGGGGCTGCTAATTGGGAGGCCTTCAGGCAGTACTTCTTTGATTTTCATTGGAATGATTATTGCTTCCATGCCCGAGAGCCATCTAAGTGTGCCTTGTGCATTGCAAAGGTTAGTCTTCCAGGCATGAAACCATACATTTCTTAATAATTTCCCATGGCTAATGAAAAAAAAAATCACGCTTTTTCCAATGATGTCCACAGCGAGAAGCTGTACAAAAGGTACCAGAGCCAACCCATACCTGAATCTCAATTCCCTTATATCTGCGCAGAACCGTGCTAAGTCTGTTCTCCACTTTGCTAAGAATAATTGCATTCATACGAAATGCTCTGAACCCTTTAACTCAAAATCTTCCCGCTCCTTCTGGCACCTTGCCAAAAATCATTCTAGCAACTTTACTTAATCCTTCTTCCCTCCTCTTTTCCACTCTGTTGGTTTTGTAGCTGCGTCTTCAACTGAAAAAGCCGAAATCAGCTCAGGCTTTCCCTTCCAGTTCAGCCTGAGATGATGCTGGTGCTGTTCCCCCATCTCTTCCTCCTTCTGACTTCCTCGTGACTAACATTAAGATTTTTTACACTTTCAGCCCTCAGGCATGTGGACCTGATGGGATCTTTCTTGTTGTCCTGAAGAACAATGTGCTTCAGTGCATACACCCTGCCTAGGTAAACACTTCTGCATTTGTCTGTCTTGTTGGCTACCTTCCCATTTGCTGGAAGTTTGCTCTCATTCAACCTGTCCCACAGAAGAGTGCCTATTCCCAGCTCCCTAACTATTGCCCAATTGCTTAACATCCGGAATTCCTTAAGGTTTTGAGTAATTTCCTACAGAAAATAAAGCACTTCCCTTATCACAACCTTCTTTCCATCGTCATTATAGGTTTCTCCAGGGACGCCCCACTGGCAATACCTTTCACCTTCCATTCAGACTTCTGGCCATCATCATTTTGGGACTTTAGCAAAAGCTTTGCCATTTCACTTGGGATCTAAAAGGTTTTCGATCGAGTCTGGCATAAATCTTTAATTTCCAAACTGTCCCCTTGCTGTTTCTATCCTTCTGTCTATGCCATCATCCCTAGCTTCCTTTTTGGTCGTTCTATAGCTGCTGTTGTAGACGGCCACCATTCTCCTCCTAGAGCTATCACTAGTGGTGTTCCTCAGGGTTCTGTCCTATTACCAACTCTCTTCAAGGACCTTCTGAGTTGTACATGTAACCCAATCCGTTCATATGCTGAGGATCATCCTTCACAATTCCATCCATTTCTCGTAGCATCCATCTCAGCAGTTTCCTCAACAACTAGGGGATAAGACTATGGCACACACAGTGTCTGACTTGGCTCATGTCTCTAATTAGGGTATAAGTAATACTGTTTTAAATGCATCAGAAACTCACTTCTTACATTTTGTGACCCGTCAAAATCTTCCACAGGAATATCCTTTAATTTTTATCAATATACACCTCAATTCTGCATCATACCTGATCATATTAGGGATTTCATTCTCTCGTGATTTATCTCGAAAAGATCATATTACCTCTCTTGTAAAATCTGCTTCCAAGAGATTAGGTGTACAAAGCCAACTCCGTGCCTTATTTACCACCGCGCAGTTATTGATGTTATGTAGGGGTTTTATTTGACTCTGTGTCTAGTACACCTCAACAAGGAGGAATCAAGTCCTTTTCCTCTCATTAACTCTCCTTCTTTTTTTCTGGCTCCCTTCAACTTCTACCGTTTTGCTGCAGTCTTGCATCTTCATCTGCTTCAATGGTCGCTGCTTCATTAAACTGTCTGTATGCATCCCTCCACCACTCTGGCGGGCGTGTAGCATCCGTCTGGCAGCAAACTCTCATTCCTTTTCAGTCCATCTCTCTAATGCAAGAGTTAATTGATACTCCCAGTCCTTCATGTATGCAATTGGTCAACTATGGAATTGTTTTCCTTTCTCTGTATTTCCTACTGACTATAACCTCCAGTCTTTTAAACGCAATATATCAATGCATCTCAGAATTATCTGATCTTAAATTTGGCCGCCTGTTTTTCTTTTTTTCTTGGAAAATTTTGCAGCCTTGTAGCCTTTGGTTCCTTCTTCCTTGCATTGATAGAAATTACTTTTCGAGTTAACCGTTACTCCCAGTCCCTCATTTATGCAACAGGTCAACTCTGGAACTGTCTCCCTCTGTCTGTATTTCCTACTTCCTATGATCTCCAGTCTTTCAAACCCAGTGTGCCCAGGCATCTCGAAATGAACAGATCTTGAATTTGGCTCTCTTTTGTATTTTTTTTTTCTTGGAAGGAACTGTTTTGCGGGTTCCTGGCCTTTGGTTCCTTCTTCTGTCTATCTATCTATATATTGCCAGACGCCTCAATCCCGTGTGGGGTGGCCACAAACAAATCGCCTCCAAGTCGCCCTGTCCCCCGCCATTTCACTGTCCTGCTCCCAGCTCACACCCCCCTCTCTCATATACCTCTCCACCCCATCCCTCCATCTCATCCTCGGCCTCCCCCTCCCTCTTCCCCCCTCCACCTCACTCACATACACTCTCTTTGTCAGTCTTTCACCCTCCATCCTCTCCACATGGCCAAACCACCTCAGTGTGTTCCTCATAACGCTTCCTCGCTTTAAATATATATATATATATATATATATATATATATATATATATATATATATATATATATATATATATATATATATATATATATATATACTAAATTGAGTACAAATAGCCTGAGATTGCAAGTTTTAAAATACAACTTCTTGCTGGAGGAACTAATACTAACCACACCACTCGGTAACTTGTTCGTCTCACCCATTAAACTCCTCAGTCCACTGGCATAATATTACACCTACGCTTGCAAAGCCAGAATGGCCGTTATGCTTTGCGTCGCACCCGTGTGTGTGTGTGTGTGTGTGTGTGTGTGTGTGTGTTTTAAGAAAGGAACGCAACCAGTTGTTTATTCGATTTTAAGTAAAGTGGGTGGAAGAGTTGAGGGTCAACCAATGAGGAAATTGTCATTTTTAGAACAACAGATCAAAGGTCAAGGGTATATGGGTAGGTTAAAAGTTCCCCAAGCAAAATCGCCATGTATTTTTTTTTTTTTTTTTTTTTGACTTTAACCAAACTTTAAGGATCGGTAGGTGAAAGGGGAAGAATGAACTTTCTTAATTTTCAGGACAATTAATCATAAGTCAAGGATACAGGCAAGGTAAGAGTTCAACGCGTCTGTATGTTAACAGAACAAAACAGGATCATAGAAGCAGGGGTTATTTTGTTTTTGACCAAACTTTGTGGAAGGGATGACAGCAATAGGGTAATAAAAGAAATCAATTTTAAATAGAAACAATCAGTGGTCAAGGTTATAGGGAAAGGTCAAAGATTGAGATCATAGGGCAAAGAGCAACTCAGAAAAATTTATATCTGATTTGAACCAACTTGATGGAAGGGAGGAGGGTCAGACGAGAGCGACGGCATTTAATCTGTGAACAATCGGGCAAGGAATTAGGTCGAAAGGAAGATTAGAATTCTACCTTTGTGTGCGCGAACTAAATAATTAAAGCAATTTTGATGTTATACTCTATGTATAAAACTTGGTGGATGAGGTGAGGATCATCCTGTTGTCCAATTGTTTTGTTTAGAGGACTAGATTCAAAGTTAGGGTCACGTGGCAAGATCATATAAAGCAATTTTCATCTAAGGTAGGCTAAACTTTATAGATGGGTTCAGATTAAAGCAAGAATAAAGGGTCTCGATTTTGAGAACAGTCAATGGTCAATATTACATGGAAAGGTCAGGAAAAAGACCACTAGGCAAAATCAACTGAAATAGCTTTGATCTTATTTGAATGATTTTTTTTTTCTTGCAATGATTAAAGAGTAATGCAAGAATGAAGTAATTAAAATTTCAGAGTAATATGTCGAAGGTCAGGGTCACAAGGCAAAGTTTAATATTCGGCCCTTTGACTAGTTGATGGGTGAGGATGTTGCACTCTGTGAGTGTTCCCTCTTGTTAAAAGTATTTTACCAGCCGTGAAACGATTTTATTCAGCTCAACGAGACATCTGGCTGCCGAAGGGGTAATGGTCTTTATAATCCTTGATAACCAAAACGTTTCTCCAAAGCTGGAGAAAATGGCTTGGTGATAGGAATAATAAAATAAACTAGAATTATGAAATTGCTGAAGCAATATTCAAAGAACTCCACAATCCAGATGAAAATACTTGTTTCATTGTAGACCAAATATTAAAGGTCTTTTGGTATGACTCAAAATTTTTTTACGGATTTTTACCTGCTGCCTTGAGATCAAGGTCAAGGTCATTCGTACTGCGCAGGTCAACTTCACTCTTGATCCACTACATTTCCACAAACTTAGGTCGAAATCGGCCAAATACTTTCCGATTTAGCATTTCCAGGCATGAGGCAGCCATTTCGATATTCTTCAGTATCTCAAAAAGTCTTTGTTGGATCTCAGTATTACTCGTAATACCCAGGTGCACTAGTATATGTTGACGACTACACACTGGAACATTTGTAAAGCAATCGATTCTGCAGTTTTTGTTGGGCAGGAGAGCAAAAATTTGAAAAAAATATCATAGACGGCGCTAGTGCGGCGGTAGTGCTAGGGGGAAAAAAAATATGCAAAAAATTCCTGCAATCAAGATATATCACCCCTGTAAATTTCAAGTTTCTATCTCGAACGGTCTTGAGATGCCAGCCTTCTACATCTCCCTCCCCCACCCCCCATCCCCCACCCCCCAAAATAATATCTACAATATCAATAAGAACTCCACAGAATGTAAAGTTCTTAAAAATATGTTCTCATTGTGAAAAACTGAACACCTTGCCAATTCTTGCTGGTTCCAGATGATTGTATTCAGTTGGAATTCGCTTGCTAAGTAGAAAAATAAAATAATGGCTGCCGTCATTAATCCCTTCACTGTTCACTGTATCAGAAGGTGATTAATTCGTTTGATAATAGCAAAAACAAAGCAAAAAATATGTTCGCAGAGGAACACAGACAAAGTCCTACAGTCGGGAACAAAAGTGCACGTAATATTTCGCCACTTTAGTCTCTTGTACCGGTACAAGAAAATATGCGTATGGTGAGAGAGGTTCAATATGTTTCTTTGATCATCGGTTCTTCTTATTACCGCCGCCAACGGAGTTGGAGGTTTTGTATTCGCCTTTGTTTGTCTGTTTATTTGATAGTTCACAAGATATCTTAGAAGTTATTGGTGGATTTCAGTGAAATTTCATGGATATATGAGTCATGGGACAGGGAAGAGTTGATTAAATTTTGGTGATTTGAGCTCTCTGGAATAGGCGTTGGCGGAAGTATACTCTCTGTTGGTGCTATATTACTGTTGATATGGTGCGTTTGGGAGGATATTGAACATGGTTTAAGTAGGATAGTAATCCAACATTTGACACTGACTGCACAGTACAGTAGGTAGCAGCAGCAGCAGCAGCAGCAACAACAACATTAACATCAACAACAACAATAGTAACATAAACAAGAACAACAATTGTAACAACAACAATAACAACAACAGGAGCATCAGCAACAGCAGAGGCAGCAGCAACAGGAGCAGCAGCAGCAGCAGCAGCAGCAGCAGCAGCAGCAGCAGCAGCAGCAGCAGCAAGTGAAGAACGGTGGAACGAATAACATATTCAGTAAATTCACGCCGGTTCATGGGCCAAAACTTCTCGCTTAAATTACAAGTGGAAAATATGTGTTTCCCTCGTGGCACTTGGAAAACAAATGAGCAGAGTTATGACGCCAGATAAAGCTGTCTATAATGGAGTTGAAAATAAAACTCAATGCAGGTGCTTGCCACAATAGGTTGGGACATTCATTTGTCTTGAACCCAATGATTTTTTGGCGCTAGACTGGACAAATGTTGGGAAGGGAGGGGGGGACTTTCCGAGGGGTGGGTGGGGGGGGGGAAGTTGCTGGATGGTAGGATTTCTCCCTTTTGCTTCCCCTCTCTCTACACATATTTTCTTACCTCCTCGGTTTTAACAACTGCTGTATTTACGTCCCCCGAAGGGAAAGTGTATTTTTCCCCAAGTTTCTTTTTACTATTACCCTCCTAACCACCGTTCTTGACCGAGCCTCATGCTTTTAATTCTGGGTTATTCTTCAGAAAATTACTTTACAGGTACGAGATTCTAATAGCTCGAGAAACCTTTTCGAAATTATTGTTAACGTCTTTTATAAGACTTTTGCGCTACAAAATGTAAACAGATAGGCCAGTAACCACCAAAGACGAGTGGAAAAATCACCAAACATCTTAGTAACGACCAAAATTAAAGAGCGTGTTCTTTTTGGCTTAAGAAGCGGCTATGGTTGGACCAATTTCATTTCGAACTGGTATTGTACCCTGTTTGCCTGTGATTTGTTCGTTTCATATGAACTGAAAAGAAACAAAAGACATGTAAATTTCCAGATACGAAACCCATTGGTTGAATAAATTTTGCACGGAGAAGCGCAAGACAAAGGTTGGCCCCTCTTCCAGAGCTATATATTCGTGATACTGACCATATACAGTTTGTAGAGAGAGAGAGAGAGAGAGAGAGAGAGAATGTATGTACAGTTCCGTTCAGAAATTCATACTACAGCCAAAGTGGAAGGCACAAGTCTTGGTCCGCTCTTTCTGGACTACATGTTAATACCCCGAACCTCTCGCTACCACAGAGAGAGCAGCAAGTACCGGAGCAGTTTCAGTCACACAACTAATGCGATATTTGAGATGAAATGGATAAATATGGATACTGGGAAGTATTATTACATATTAATGGAAGATATACGTGGACATTCTGCAGCTGTGATGAAAACACGTATACAAATAACAAGTTACATTACGCAAATAAAGGGAAATGAAGATAAAGTCTGATATGAAGCAGTAAGTGACTGATGAGATGAATACTCTCCCACTGAAACACACACACACACACACACACACACACACACACACACACAAGAACAACAACAATAATAACAACAGCCACAACCACCGCCGCCGCTGCCACCTGCCACCCGCCACAACCACCGACCACCATCCCACCACCAACATCACCGCCCCCACCCACGACCACCGCCGCCACCCTTCAACACCCACCATCCACTACCACCACCACCTCTGCCACCGACCACCACCACCGACGCATAAACATATCGCATATGAAGGAAAATACATTGAAATAGTCTACTTCATCGGCCCTGTTTGTGTGGAAAGGCCAAGGAACACATAATAGTTATTAGGTGTGAGTGATCTTGCTTCTAGTAGGCGGTGGATAATATATCTATCTATCTATCTATCTATAGCCCGACGCCCTAATCCCGCAAAGGGTGGCCGCAGACAAAACGCCTTCAAGTCGCTCTGTCACCCACCATTTGACTACCCTCCCCCCAACTCACCCCCCCCTCCCTCATATACCTCTCAACTCCATCCCTCCACCTCATCCTCGGTCTACCCCTCCCTCTCCCTCCCTCCACCTCACCTTCATACACCCTCCTAGTCAGTCTTTCATTCTCCATTCTCTCCACATGTAAGGATAATTATTCGGATGTGTTGAAACAAAAATAGACTAGTTTGTTCGTATATCTATTTTTAGTCAACAGAACTTTATATACATATATATATATATATATATATATATATATATATATATATATATATATATATATATATATATATATATCCTCATCCTCCTTAGCCGTTGAGGTCCACTGCAGGACCGGCCTATCCTTACCGAAGCAGGGACGATACAGCCAATGTATCTCTACCAAGTGGCTTAGGCTGTCTGGTAGAGACTGTATGTAGGGTGAGAAGTGCTTGTAAGTGTAACTGTAATGTTGGAGTGGCTTTGGATGTGTGTGTAGTCTCTGAGCCAAAGTAATCGGCCCGCCTTAAGCCGATTGGGTGCAAGTGCGGCACTGGTTCAACCACAGCACCCCTTGTGTCCGCCAAAGTAGCAAGTGGCTTGGTGAACGCTTCCCAAAGTTTTTACAACTATGGTGGGAGGCGAACCCACGCTCACCAGCGTGCGAAACGCACACTGTACCACTGTACCACAGAGGCTCCATATATATATATATATATATATATATATATATATATATATATATATATATTGGTAGCCTAGGCTGTATAGATAGATATGAGGAGCAGAAGGCAAATTTTCAAAACACTACATAATAACACTATCATCTGTGTTGATTATATAGAAAATATTTTATTTCTAATAATCCACACATCCTAAATATAATGATAACTGTTGGCTAACTTTTCACATCAATATCGGGTCCAGCCTCCCTCATTCCCAATCACTGCTTGCATCCTGTCAGGCATGGAACTTACAAGGCCACGGATTGCGCCGGTTGAGCAGTTCATTTCTTGTCCTCTCGTCTCCTGGCTGCCAGGTATTGACCATTTCAGCCCAGACATGTTCTGTTACATTTAGATCGGCCTCATTGGCGGGCCAGTCTAGGAGGAAAGATGGCAGGAAACTTTCCTCCAGGATATGGACGTATTGGTCAGCAGTAAAACGCCGCCCCTTGATGCTGAATATGTCAAGCAGGCCGTGTATAGTAAGGTAAACCCAGATGTTACAGGTAACGTGACCCGATTGTGCCTCCTCACGAATGTTGACCCTCTTGTATCTGCATGTGAAATATATATTTATTTCTTTTATTTTTGCTACGTTTTGCGGGCTCAGCATTTATTTCCTTCTTCCTCGCATTAAAAAAAAAAAAAAAAAAAAACTAGATGATGACATGTCCCCCTGTCTAACCTTATATTATTTAGAATTGATTCATCACAATTTCTTTGGCACTAATGTCTTTTTACAAAGAAAACAGAGGCAAAGACTAGAAGGAATCATATCCTTTTCCATGACAGTCTGAACAAAACAAGACCAAAATAAGGGATCCTGATTAGATGCATGGTCATATTGCCTTTAAAAGACTGGGGATCAAGGACGGAGGTGTATGCAGACTGTGGAAGACAGTTTTATAGTTGACCTGTTCCATGCATGAAGGTCTGAATATCGGAATTGTATCAGTAATAAAAATGGTAATATCATATACTTGGTGTTGGTTCTCCTCCAGCAGTGAACCCTGCCATGCGTGGTGGAGGAGAAACACTTCTCATCCGTGAGGATGACTCGCTACCAAAAGCCTAGGTTTTCCTAGCAGCAGAGTTGAGCAAAGGCTAATCTCCCCGTTCTGTGCTGTTGTGTCAGACATTCCTTCATTGCTGGAATTCTATGGTGTATGCCAACGTCATGCAGCCTTCGCCTGACAGTCAGCATGGACACCTCAAACTGAAGACTATCCCTTATGGTCACCCCGTTCTAAGTGCTGTTGCCTCTGCTGCTGCGACAATAGCAGCATATTAAGCCTGTGTGATTCTTCGAGGGGCTCCCGTCCTTTCTGACAAGAAAGTATTGCTATTACTACTCTAAACATGGCTCAAATAAAGATCAACGCCACAAGTCTAGTTGGGAAAAACATATACATACATGTGTTAAAATAAATTATTTGATATGAAAATATTGTTACAAGGGCAACATCATTGTAATAATCATACTGCTGCCTATAAAGTTAGTGGCGTAGCAAGACTAAATGTAGCTCAGCTTCTCAAGGCCAGATATCCTAGAGTCACCCCATCACTGCATGGGACAGCCATGCAGAAGGCGACTGCTTGCCTGCAGTTCATGGATCTGCTCGGCCAGACAGACCAGTGTTACTCAACAACAACAACAACAACAACAACAACAACAACAACAACAACAGCTACATCAAGAGATGGGAATTAAGTTTCATTCTTTGAATAATTAGGAATGATTTGTGTGTGACCTTCATAAATCAAAACCCTGTCAGTTCCTTCCAAAAGAATTTAAACACAAATATCCATTCCACTGAGATGCCTGGACACATTGCGTTTGAAATAATGGAGCACTGTGCACTTGGAAAAGACATACCAAGATATTTCAACAAATAACCAGTCGTATACAAGAAAGACAGATTACCTGTTAACTGTTGCATTACAGATCGGGAGAGAGAGTGTGGCAAGGCTGGTGCCTCGTTTCCGTCATAATGGGAGAAGGATGCAAGCAGAAAATTCAGAGGAACAGTAGTGTGTATGCGTGTTTTTTTTTTTTTTTGTGTGTGTGTATACAATTATAATATATAATTTGAGAGAGAGAGAGAGAGAGAGAGAGAGAGAGAGAGAGAGAGGCCGAATGGAGTCAGCAGAGTTAAGGAGACGAAAGATTATAACTCAGCCCACTATGTATTAAACCTGGAAAGTGTGTGTAATCCGCACAGTTTGGTCGGACATGAATCTGACATGGATAAGTTTCATGAAACACAAATCAGAGTCTTAAGAATAAGTACACAATGCATCAGATCATAATTATAGATCACTTTCATGAAGCAAAAATATTTTCAAAGATCATATGAATACTAGAGATACACAGTTAATTGTTTCAGCTCAGTATCAATCCCACCCTTGCAGTTTCATGTTGCCATCCAAAAATAACCAAATGAACAACTGCCCAACACTACACAGAGTATCTTGGCAACATAACCCCTTCTCCACCCAACAATACAGACCACTTATCACCCAACACTACAAATCACAGACACATACAGTACATAAACACACGGTCATTACCCACCATAGGCATCCAAACCTTTCACCCAAACAACACGCTTCGTGAACCACCACCAGACATACACTCCTCATAAAGTACCCTACCCAGAGAGACACGAACACACCTATACTCATTTTTTTTAAATTGAGGCGAAGATGCACTTGACAGGTTGGTGGTGATTGGCTGAATGCAACATGTCCGAATAACATCCTTGTATTTCAAATAATTACCAGGTAGTATGACATTACTTGGTAATTTTTTGAAAAACAACTATGTTACTCGGACATGCCGCATCCAGCCAGTGATCACCAACCTGTCAAGTGCGTTTTTGTCTTTAAAAAAAAAAAAAAAAAAAGTATAGTCAGACTACGATGTGGTCACCACTGTTCCATGCTACGGTACCGACTCAAAATACAACTCACAAACAAGTTACTTTGCCCATACTGTTAGGCAGCCCCCCACACCACAACACATGCAGGATATTCACCTCATGCACAACACTATAGCAACACAGTCTTTCAGTATAACCTCAACCAAAGACTTTTTGGAAACGACGGTTAGAAGCTTCTGATTTCCACTGGGATAGCAACGAGATGAACCTGGGGTTGCGACAACAACAATTACAACATCCAAACCTCCGCCCATTTTCAGACTAGAATTTACTTTATCACCACCTTATCAATATCCATTCTCTCTTCATGACCATACCAACTATATATGTTATCAACAAGCTTCCTCACACCGACAATTTCTCAGTTCATATTGTTCATTATTTAATCCACTTTACCCATGCCACACGCATTCCGAAACAGTCCCATTTCCAATGCCCTTACTCCGTAATTTTCTCCCTTATGCCATACAGTTTCAAGTGATTACACACCCACACCCACACACCCACACCCAGACACACCCACACCCAAACACACTTACACCCAGACATACATCCAAACACACTCACACCCAGACACACTCACATCCAAACACCCACACCCAGACACACCCACACACAAACACACTCACACCCATACACACTCACACCCAGACACAAACACATACATATATATACACACCCATTCCCACACCCACAAACCCACACCCATACCCACCCCCACACCCATACCCCCACACCCACACCCATACCCCCACACCCAAAGGCCTACACCCCCACACACCTATACTCCCACACACCCACACCCCTACACTCCCATACCCTTACACTCCCACATCCCCCACACTCCCACACCCACACCCATACCCCCACACTCACAGCCCTACACCCTCACACCCCTATACTCCGACACTCCCACACCCACACCCACACTCCCACATCCCCCCCCCCACATCCCCACACCCCCACACCCACATCCTCCATCCCCCCCACACAGTGTGTGGACAATGCATCAATGAACCAAAGTCTGATATTTTGTGAAACACCAAGACAAGGTTCAGCAAACATGGCTGGGAAAGCATCAGGGAACATTATATATAGCATGTAAATCACGACGTTACTAGGCATAATGAATATTCAGGTGTGAGGTGTGTAGACATGAAAAAAGCAACAGAAGAAGCGATCATCGGCCACCGTGAGTGGCCCCGCCCACTGGCTCTGGCAGCCACTAGGAATTGTGCGTGTAGTGATGGGGATATCTGGACATGGAAATACTGCATAATAATTGTTACTATTTTTACACCTGTTGCAGATACTTTACATTAGTCACCCACACCACTTCAAAAAGTAAAATGGGAAAGTTGACTGTATACTCAGGATGCAATTTGTCACCCACCCAAATATTGATGCTCGAGAAGGGTGGACCCCGACTCCCACCCCCGTACTACGCCACTATATATAGCTGTTCTCACTAACATCTTCCATAGGGGCCGAAAACTAGTTTTAGTTTCTATTAGCACTGGAATATAATGGGGAGCTATTGTTCACAATTATTCTTTATTTGTATGACACTACAGTAATACAAAAGACTTAAGACTGACGTTGGTCCTGATGGTTGCCACTCTCTTCCCATCTCTTTTATTTACTTCATAAGTTTTTGTAGTGAGGCCAAGATGATGCGCTATTGCCCTGATGGAAAGGCCATTATCACGCAGAGCGATAATTTGACCTCTAAGCACTAACTTGTCGTCTTGCTGATTTATGTCAACTTGGCGGGGCACATGATGGTGCTGATTTCACCTTTGAGCAGAGGATAGCCAAACACCTAGGTGGAACCCCCCACCCTCCCACACCCCACAGACAGACAGACAGACAGACAGCGATAGAGACCGACGGTTATGTAGAGGAAACATCATGTAAGCTATCTATTTATCTATCTATAGCCCGACGCCCTAATCCCGCAAAGGGTGGCCGCAGACAAATCGCCTCCAAGTCGCTCTGTCATCCACCATTTGACTACCCTCCTCCCAACTCACCCCCCCTCCCTCATATACCTCTCAACTCCATCCCTCACCTCATCCTCGGTCTACCCCTCCCTCTCCCTCCCTCCACCTCACCTACATACACCCTCTTAGTCAGTCTTTCATTCTTCATTCTCTTCACATGTCCAAACCACCTCAGTGTATTTCTCCTAATCTTCTCAGCCACATCCACATCCACCCCACAACGCTCCTTCACTTCTTCATTCTTCAACCTGTCCCTCCACGTCACTCCACAAGCTCCTCTCAAGTAACTCATTTCCACTGCTCTCACTCTTGGCTTGTTCCCCTCTTGCAAGGTCCACGCCTTGCTTCCATACGTCAGGGTAGGGATCACAATACTATCATGCAGTGACTTCTTAACTTCCATACTCACCTCCCTATTTCTCATCACCGCTTTCAGTGTACCAACAACCTTCCTTCCCTGCTGTACCCTTTCACGCACTTCCTCCCCCAAAGTTCCATCCTTACTCATCACAATACCCGAGTACTTGAATGCACTCACATTCTCCAAATCCTCACCATCCAACCTCACTGCACACTCTGTGACTTCATTCCTCTCAAACACCATAACTTTACTTTTGTTTACATTAACTTTCAGATTCCTCCTCCTACACACTGTCCCAAATTCATTCACCAAACCTTGCAACTCCCATTCATCTTCACTCAACAATACTGTATCATCAGCAAACAGCAACACCGGAAGCTTCCAAATCTCACCCTCATTCATTAGAGCCACCCCCACATCCACTCCCCTACCTTGCACCTCCTTTACAACCCCATCCATGTATATATTAAACAGCCATGGAGACATCACACAATCCTGTTTCAGTCCCACACTGAGATCAAAGAACTCACTCAGCTCACCATCCACTCGCACCGTAGCCCTAGCTCCCTCGTACATACTCTTCACAGCATTCAACAATTTCCCCTCCACTCCATATATTCTTAATACCTTCCACATACCTTGCCTATCTATTCTGTCATAAGCTTTCTCCAAGTCCATAAAGGCAGCATACACTTTCTTTCCCTTCTCCAGATAGTTCTTCACTAAACATCTTAGAACAAATATCTGATCTACACACCCTTTTCCCTTCCTAAATCCCCCTTGTTCTTCTCCAGCTAGCTCCTCTGTCATATGCCTAACCCTATCAATGAGTATTCTACCACATATTTTACCAGTCACACTAAGAAGGCAAATACCCCTATGGTTACCACATACTTCTCTCTCCCCTTTTCCTTTGTATAAAGGAACAATTATACCTGATTTCCAGTCCTCTGAAACCCTTCCCTTTTCCCAAGCCAATCCACACAACTTACATATCCACTCCACAACAATCTCACCCGCATACCTAAGCATTTCACCACACACTCCATCAATTCCTGAGGCCTTTCCCAACTTAATCTTCTTCATCTCTTCCACTACTTCCGCCCTAATGATCTCTTCCTCCCTCCTCTCATCTCTTCTTCTCCCAGCCATTCCCCAACCACTTATACTCGCACTGCTCTCACTCTCTACATTCAACAAATCCCCAAAGTGCTCCTTCCATCTCCTCAATTTCTCTCTCTTCTCCACCAACAATCTATTATTCCTATCTTTCACTCCCCTACTATTTCCCCTTTCACAGTGCCTTACTTTCTTTACCTCCTTCCAAAACAATTTCTTACTCTTCCTCCATTTCACACTCAGATTCCTCCCAAACTCATCATCCACTTTCTTCTTACTCTCCTTCACCAGTCTCTTAACCTCCCTTCTCCTGCTCACATATACCTCTCTCTTCTCTCTCTCATCTTCTCCCCTTCCTCTACTCGCTAACCATTCACTATATGCCTTCTTCTTTTGTTCCACAGCTCGTTTCACCTCATTATTCCACCATGCTGTCCCTTACACACCCTTGCATCTCCTCCTCACTCCACAAACCGCCTCACACGCTGCGCCTATCTCTTCCGTGAATATCTTACATACGTCTTCCACCCCTTCCATCTGCTCTAGCTCATACCTCCCCAATCTTTCTTCCACTAAGCTACTTCATCTTAAAACATATAGTTTCCATTATTCCTTAGACTCCAACAATCGTCTTCATCGAGTCTTGAATATGAACATGAGTTTTAGCTGTTCAGGTACTTCGTAAATGTTTGAATATCTTGACTGCATACAAATTATTTTTGGCTACTTGGATTTTTCCTTGAAGCGGCAGAACTGTTCATAAAAACTGAGCTAAGATGGTTAGCTGAAATACTGCCCGTGGGTAGGGATCAAGACATGTGATAGTTCACTAGCTCCCATAATCACATTGATTCAAAACCGACCTTCTTATATTCAGTTAGGCTATGTGCTTTTCTGCTGTTATTACTGTATTATAATTTTTAAGGCAGGCGAATATAAACATCATTTAATCAGCAATAAGATTGACTGATATCTATGAGTGTGAAAAAAAATCATTTAACAGTCAATGAGGGAATGACACTGCTTTGATACTAGCAAAAGTCTAGTTGCTCGTGGGAGGTCCGAAGCTGTAACCTGTCGTCTGGGAAGGAAGGTCCGAGACTTGCGCCTTCCACTTTGGGTGTAGTACGAACTTCTGAACGGAGCTGTACATATATCTATCTATCTATACCCAGACGTCACAATCCCGTAAGGGGTGGCCGTTTGAGTTTCAGTTAGCTGTTTTACGGAGAGGGGACACTAACTCTCTGCCAACCCACCTTTTGATACGTACGGAGCACGTAAGGGTTGGTTATATACTGTAGATTTAAATATAAGTGTGTGTGTGTGTGTGTGTGTGTGTGTGTGTGTGTGTGTGTGTGTGTGTGTGTGTGCCTCGGAGATGGAGTCATGATTCTGAGGGTTTTGATGGTAGCTGAGTGAATGTGTGGCCCATTTTACTTGGCATGCTGTAGTTTAGTTTACCCTTTGTTATGACTTTCTTCATTTCATTATTTCTAAACCCTACCTTACCCCATCCTTGGTAGGGGAAAATGTCGGAAAGATTATTATTATAACATATACGAAGCAAACTCCAGGAAATGTCATGCACTTGCTGGCAAAATGAAGCCTCTCTATGATAGGTTTAGCTTAGGTTGGACGTATCGGCCTCGAGCTGTTCAATACACCTTCGTTAACCCTTTCACAACACAAGATTCATCCAAATTTATTTTAAAAATCTCTCGTTAGCTACAATACAGTGTTCACATCTTCAGTTGTGAGACTTTTAATTTTCCTTCCGTTTAATTCTTCCTCTGTCCAGACTATAATATTCGGGTTATGAGACTTTTGACCTAGATCTGTTAAACTTCATTGTACCGAAAGAAATTGTCTGGTAGAATTGGTATCCAGTGAAGAAATAAATTGTCTGTACTGATATGATCAAGAGCTAAATTTGACCTCGACTGAAAGTCAGCATTTGCCTGTCGTAGTCCGGGGAAATGCTTGTGCTTTTCTCGTCAGTTATGATAGTCTCCGCTAGTAAATCGACAAAAAAACATTTCATACCTGCGGGCTGGCAAGAATTCTGCACTGAAACTCAGATGAATTGCCAGCCCATCTATCAACAGACGGATTGATGTAGGAATAGGTCACTAGGGAACCAGGAGAGCGCGGCGGTAAGGCTTTGCAGCTTCCCTACGGCCAAGGAGATAATAATGATATTGAAAGGTAATACAAAAACTGATAATTATAATATATATTTTAATGCGACGACGAGTTTTCTGTCTCATTCCTACTTTCTTCACACAGTTTTTGCTTAACTGCTTCTCTATTTTGGATGAGAAGAGAGTTGAAAGGGGTAAAAAAAAAAAAAAGTCAAAAAAGTCTTACTCATCCTCCTCACTACTATGGCATTTCTCTGATATCTTTGTTATGCTCAGAAGATTATTAACCATGGGAAAGAGACTTTGAAGGAAAAGAGTATGTTGTGGTTTTAGTTAACCTCTTCACTACTGCCAGGCGATTTTATTCACCTCACAGGAGATTGTCGAACTAGAAGGTAGATGTGACCTTCATTAACCCCTTCGCCTCCAGGGCTTTACCTTAAGCTAAACGTAATTGTCTGGTAGCCATCCGAGTAAAATAATCAAGTACAGCAAAAGCGTGCAGTCCTGCTCCA
Source organism: Coenobita brevimanus (assembly GCF_032717465.1). Classification (NCBI taxonomy): domain Eukaryota; kingdom Metazoa; phylum Arthropoda; class Malacostraca; order Decapoda; family Coenobitidae; genus Coenobita; species Coenobita brevimanus. Next base: position 33,035,686 of record NC_137033.1, on the reverse strand, counting down.
CAGCAAAAGAATCAATAAAAGAAAGTGAGTTAATGTTTCCAGTTGATAAAGAATAACACAGTCGTTAGCCCTAAAAGTTTTCTAACAGTTGCTATCACAACGCCTGTGACTAGAACTTTCTCCTCATCGTCCACCTGGGGTAACACCGTGCCTTGCCCACTCTGTGAAATGGGGAAAAAAAAAGTCATCAATTAAGCTGTTCATTACGATGACATCATTTTTTACATTCTTACTACCCTCGGACAATTTTTTTTTCCTTTGCAGCCTCTCTTCTGTCCATAAAATAATAAATAAATAAAATGATAAACAAAAGGTAAGTTACGAAGTCCTCACTTTGGCAGTACGATTTTTTTTTAGCGTTTTCTCCATGTGACGTCTTTGCAACCTACGAAAATCTTCGGTACTCATGGGGATTACAGAAGGTAAGCTGTCTAATCCGTATAGTTCTAAGAGTCTCCTTAACTAAATAAATTTGTCTGTTGGGAGCCAGATGAAACATAACAGAAACTTTTTTTGTTGTACGGTTTATCGAAGGAAATATCTAATCCTTAAGTTTTTACCGAAGCCGGTGGTAGCAGGAATTAATATGAAATGCTGCCGCCGCGGTAGGCTAGTGGCTTTGTACCCTCGGATAGTGGGTCAAAAGCTCACTTAGACTCAAAGGCCTAAGTTGCACAGATAAACGATGTGGCTAAGCACCTCATGGCGTCTTTGCCCATCTTTATATTATCTTTTTTTTTTCAGAGGTCCTCCTGCAACAAAATATAATTAACTTTCAATAACATGAATAAGATACATTTGGCATACAAGGGACAATTATTCTTTTATGTGGCTTATATGTCATCAGTATCGAAAGAGTTGGCGAAAACAGTACAATAGTAAAAGAATGAATAAATAAATACTGTAAATAAATAAACTATGGAAAGGAAATGCTGTTACCCCTTAATTTTAGGAGTGAGCACACTCACAAGACAAACAAAATCCAAAGAGAGAGAGAGAGGGGGGGGGGGAGTCAGGCACGTCTAATTTGGAAAGTATCTAGCCACTTTATCAGGGATGGTGAACCTCCTGCTAATTATTACGACACGTCATTTTCCACGCCTGTTTCATTTAAATCAGATCATCACCAGGCGATTTTATTCAACTATGGGAGGACTTTTGGTTGTGAAGATGCTAATAAACGCTATATATATCCCTTCTAGTTTGAAAAGCTCCGCCTGAGTTGAATTCTATGTCTGGAGGCAGCAAGAATAAACAGAAAGAACTTCCTAGCAGTGGCTGGGGTTTAAGCTACCAAACACACGAAACAGGCTTAGTGTCGACGCGCTTGGACTCTAAAGTTGCTAGCCAGTTTGTCAGAGACAGTTTATCTCGTCTGCACTGTTAAGTTTTCTGCTTCATCGTCGATATATGTCCACTCACATCGCGTTCCTGTAAACTCAGGTTTCGTAACACGTCGTCTGTAGTGATTTACTTTGCATGCACAACTTAGCATCCTCCTGAGTGCCACCTGGTACTGATGAAAGAATACTGATGGTGAAGGATTAATAAAATACATGAGAGTATGTGTAATGCACAGAGTAAATTACTAAGAAAAAGATGTTACGGCTAAGAAACCACCTCTTCCAAGACAGAAAACTCGAAAATTGACTCACGCATTGTCGAGATGGCTGTCCAAGTATTAGTCACGGAATATCTTCTATTAATCATTATGTTTTCTTAGATGTCAGCGATATACACACACTCACACGTGAAGTGTCGCCTTCTTGTCATCAGCGCCGCTATATATCCTGTCATGTATAGATGAGATGAATGGGCAATTCACATCACCTCACTTCGACAAAGTTGGCGTTATCAAGTATTCCACAAGTTACCGTGGAACTTGACAAGTTTAGAAGCTGTTGCATATGGAAATTTTGAATTTTGTTCGATTTGTTTCCCTTAATTATTTTAATGCCTTGATGTCTATCATATCCTGCTACCAATTTACGATAAAGAGGGTGCTCTCAGACACTCCTTACCGATACCACAAACTGTGTTTCTTTTATGGACATTTTTGGTTGGTACTGGTTTCCTTTAAGTCTTAGGGCTATATTCCTCATGTTGGTTGTTATTTCTATTGTTCATCATAAAAAATAGTGCGATCACCCAGACCCCAACGATGCCTCGAAATCTGATGGGAAAGGGAACTGTTTTACGAAAGATATAACTTTCAAATTCAAAGCCCTGTAATATCATTGTGTCTCTTAGTACTTTATCAATTAAACTAAGCGAATTAACGTTTTGTGTGTGTGTGTGTGTGTGTGTGTGTGTGTGTGTGTGTGTGTGTATCTATCCACATCTGACCCCATTGGATTTCGACGTGCCATACATCAAAAGACGAACTGGCAACGATGGTGTCAGTTATAAATATATGCGGTCATTTGTGGGCAAGCCACGTGCACTTCTGTGCCTGATTTTTCACTAGACATTATTAACCTATTACCGTTGGGTGAAGTGAGCTGAAATTTCACATGGACATGTCCGGTACGTCAGAACAAGTCCACGTCAAATTTCGTGTCAGCGCGTTTTGTGCGCCGAGTGGCAGGTAGTATTGTTTAACCCACCCCTACTTATAATGTTAATCTTCGAGCACGCCATGAGGGTTGGTAGAAACTTCCGTATCGAGATGAACGAATGAAGAAAGCTGCTGTTTACTGTGGCAACGCTAAACCACTAGACTATGTTGACCAAACACACCACACCGATATCAGAGAGGTAAATGACTTGGTTTGTTTTTTTGCGATTCGCAATTTATTGTTTTATATTATTTTTATTTATGTATTAACTTTTTTTTTTGTGTGTGCGCCATCATAAATGCACTTGAGAGCAGTTACTGCCCACTAAAACACTGATTTACTAAAGGATCACTGCTGTATTACTCAGTGAAATATTTTTGTCCATCCCACCTCACCTTTATCATCTTTTCATGGGAACATACATGATCACTTAAGAGTTAAAATTGAAGGCGAAGAGCGAGTGCCCTCTGCAGAAACAAGCGCTTTGCGGCGTGATAGACTGGCTAAACTCTTGTCCCAGCTACACTCTACTTCATCCCGCCTAACTTTTCCACATTTCAGACTTTCCGACAGTCACCTCTAATTGGCTAAGGTTATCATGTTCCTACTGATATAATGGCCATCTTTGTCACACAGCTTGATATATATTTATTGGGAAATTTCACACTTACTTTCCATGAGTCTGAAACGATAGCTTAGAGGACGGAATCTGATGAAGAAGCTGGCTTCCATGGAGACTAGTGCTAGACAATTTGATCTAGTTAAGCGATATATATTGCTGTTAACAAACAATTTCCTATGTTATCGTACAAGCTCAAAGAACATGGACTTGTTTTATGGAGAAAGTTTATAATACCGTATTTGACTTTACAGACAGTGTTACTTATATCAGAAATAAATGTGGCATTATCATAATCTTACCGAAAATACGGGGTAGAATGAATGGATAGGAACTCCGTCTGTGGACAGACTTGGTTAGCACTGGTTTCCTGTAACTCTACTGGCTATATCTCCACGATTGCTTGACAGTATTAATCAGATTAGCCCTAAAGTTGCCACTATCAATCGCTTCCACAAATGCCGCGAGCATTGAAACGATTGGAAGCTGTTTCATAAAATATATATATTTTTAATTTTCCTTAGATCCTCCAGTATTGATACTATAATTACATCTTGCCACTACCAGGGAACTATATTCTTCTCAACGACAGATATCACAGGAACATAAACGATTCTGAGATGTTTAATGAAACAAACACAGAAGGAATTGATCTCTTTTTCGTGTATTCCTATTATTACCAAGCACACTTTTTTATTTATGTATTTGTTTATTGCTACCACAAACTATCATACACTCCAACATAGTGGCAGTGATCTGAGGTGTAATGAATGAACAGGAAGCTGTTTTTATAAGACAAGTACTGAACCCATTTAGCTCCCTCAGTTCAATCACGTTTCTTGCTGATGTCAGACATTAATATTCAATTTGATGATGGACTGGAAAGAAATGAAAAGAAGTAGCTGTTTCTTAGACAAATATGGTTCATATTTACTCTTGTCATACCTTCACTGTGATGCGTTTTATCCCTGGTGTTACCAGATATTTCATACACTCTAGGAGTGCCTGTTCTTAATGAGAGGGTTTATGAACGTTGTACCTAAATTATCCAGGTCGTAATATCTCTCTTAAGCAGAACAAAGTCATGAAGTGGTAAAAAATTAAAGTATAAATAGACGTCAAGGTATTTAAGAACATTATTCTTGCCTGTGTTATATTCCAAAGCCCTTTAAAGTAAGTTACAGCAGGGATTCGAAGACACATAGAAACGGGCGACAAGAAAGCTTTTTTTTTATATATATATAATATCTTTACTTATTAGTTTATGCTTTCCTTCCGCGATTTTATTGTAAAACATTACAAGCACTGAAGAAGTTAGTCAAGGCTATATATAACTATTCCTAATTGAAGCGCCTGCATTAACCCGAATAAAATCTGTCGGTGACAGCATGATTTTTTTTTTTTAATGTATTATCTTACTGAAGGTTTTATCCGTTGCCTTCACGAGGGGTGAGCGGTGGTGCAGTGATAACATATCCAGGCATGAACTGTAAGACCTCCTCAGATATGACTTTCGAGCCAGTCTGTGGGTTGGTCAGTTTGTTTCTTAAAACTGTTTAATTTGCAGTACATCTGGAGATCTGGATGGAGGTTTGATTGCTGTCGTATCCTACATTAGAGTTATGCTACAGTTAATAAAATCTGATTATCTGTCATTATGACCTTTCTCATAGTGCATAGCCCCAGACTCTAACCCTTTTTTTTTCTGAGCCTCCAGTGCATTCCAAAATATATCGAAGAAAGCCAGGTACATGAAAAAGTGGCAAGACTACCGAGCTCAGAGCGACAAGAAAAGTTTTATAATTAGTGAGGCTAAAAACTTAGTGACAAAAAGTGTAAGAAAACATTAATAAGAACTCGAAGTGGCACACGAGGAATCTTTTGAGTGTGTGTGTGTGTGTGTGTGTGTGTGTGTGTGTGTGTGTGTGTGTGTGTGTGTGTGTGTGTGTGTGTGTGTGTGTGTGTTATCAGGTTAATGAATGTGTGATAAGGGTATAAACCTAAGGCGCATTGAAACATCCGGCTTCTACATTCGGTTTTAGCTGAATACACTGCCATGTATTTGCTGGAGTAAATTACTAGAGTTCTCTGTGTGTGATTTCCTGAAGTATAGGAAAACATTTGGCTTGTCACCCCATGTAATGTGACCTGCACGTATCACTACATCGAGTGAGTGAATGGAGGATGCCGCCTCTTACAAGAAACACGCAGGTAACTTTCATTAGCCTTTAGACGAGAGAGGCTAAATGAAATCGTCTGGCAGTAGCAAAAATAATGCTATTAAGATCTCCGAAGTAGTAGGTGGGGGCGCTTGCCATCCAGTCACTCGATGTAGTGCTGCTTTGGTTGTCTGCCGTTCCTGTCTTCCATTCTTCCTTTTCTTTCCTTCATTCTTCTACCTACGCGTGTTTTTTCACTCCCTCTTCTGTCTTTCTTTCTTTCATTCTTTCCTATCCCTTCTGCCTGTTGGTAACTCTACACTGAGTGACAAACCAAATGGTTTCCTATCCATGAGGGAACCATTTACTACGCTGGCTGGTAACCATATAACCAAACTATGGCGCCAGGTGGTTCAGTGGGTAAGTAAGGAGCTCCAATCGGATCGAGCCTATGTAGGTTTATATCCAAGGGATGGTTGGGGTTAATTGCTCACGTAATGCCACTCAGGGATGAGTGAGGCTGGTCACTCTCATCTTAAATGTCAGGACCAATTTGCCTAGCCCCTGGCTCCTACGCTCCTCATGGGACGACATAGGATTCGATGACGGATGGACGGATGAATATTTCCGTCTGTGTCAGTAGGTTATAGTGGAATTATTTAAATCCATAGGCAAGTTTAGGTCATTCGTAGGCTGAATAAAATCGCTGGGTGGAAACAGTAATTATGTGTGGGTGGGAGGGTTGGGTACGGGTATGGGGGAGGGTTGGGAGCTGGTGTAGATGGTGGAGGTCGTTCGGTTCCTCACTCCCCTCTTCCCTTGGTATTCAGGGGTAGGAAGATGGCACCCTTACCAGAAACTGGTCCTCGTGAGTATACCAACAAACCGAATATGAAGAAATTTTTCAATACTGGACTGAATTAAGTTCTGGGGTCCTACAAAGATATTAATCCATATTAAGCAACGTTGGGTCTGGTTAGTACTTGGATGGGTGACCGCCTGGGAACACCAGATGCTGTTGGCATAACGTTCTCCATACGTGTCAAGTGGGGTTGGTGGAGGATTAGTGCCCCTCCCTGTAAAAACAATTAACTCTGAGCCCCTGGCCACCCCGTTTGGGATACATGGCGTCTGGCAATGATGATGATGATGATAAGTATATGGCAGCTGACATTCGGTCGTTATAAATATATGGCACCTGGCATTTTGTCGTTATAAATATATGGCAGCTGGCATTCGGTCATAAAAGTAATAGACTTCCTGACATCCGCACAGTTGCTGTTTCTTGAAGGTTTGGTGAAAAGTCGTCCACAACTTTTCGAGATTTTTTGGTTACAGATACACACACAGACACACGCCAACAAAAACTCTATCGCCTCGCCTTACTAAAGACAGCCTATAATAACGGTGAAGGAGGGGCCTACTGTGGTGCCCCAGTTAACTGAATGATGAGACCCAAAAGCGACGTTCATCCAGAACCAATCCCTCCACATTCTTCCCTTCGTTTCGCTGTGGTTAAGTGCTGCAAGGGATCATCGGTCCACTGCACTGGACAACTCTGCAGGATTGTTGCTTGCCTGAGGTTAATTAATCTCATAGACCAGACAAACGGGGGTCACTCAACAGCATCACCTGTAATTGCATATAAATAATGATATTGTGACAATCGTTTACTAACCATACGAGAAAGAAAAATGTTTGGAGGGTTTTAATTATTTTATAAAATGGTGATACATATACAAATAGATTCACACAAGTGCTCGTGGGCCCTTCGGGCCCCTCGCACTTGCTTCTGTGGATGGCTCTCGCGTTAAGTGCTGTTCTAGTGTAACGTTGGCACTTGGATATTTTGCAGCTTCGGGAATGAAACCCACGTTTATTTTGGTTCTATCTCTGGGCAAAAAATTCTACGGAGATCCTATGCCAGGCTTCGGGAGCAGCGTTTTTTTGGTCAAAATGTGATCGCTCATTAAATGTAATAAAAGTTTTTCAATCGTGATGGGACCAAGTTTTTTCACATCAGCGATTTTTTTGCGATTTTTGTGCCAATTTTGGTGCGATTTGAATGTGTAGTTTCGGCTGCCCAAAGTACACACACACACACACACACACACACACACACACACACACACACACACAGCTACTGCTATAGTATATTAGATAACAAGGAAAACATAAGTACAAGTATAACCTATAGTCTAGGAGGGAGAGTATGGCCATTTAGGTTATACAGTGCAATGTTATTAGAGTTATATGTTTAACGTTACTGAAGACTGTCAGTAAAATTATGTAGGATATACACAGTTAGTATTTTTAACAAACATCTATACGTACTAAAGTCAAATAAGGAAAATATTATCATTCAACCTGTAGAATACAGTCTACCTCTAATTAAAATTTTGTATAATAAACAAGGATCATAATGTTTGATGAATCAGGATTAGAAATGTAAAACAGATTTAACCAACATATGAAAGGCACAAACATAAGTATTCAGTCTGGTCAAGTAAGCATATAATGGTCATTTAACTTTTGAAAACCAGCATTAATAGCTTAATAATAATGATAATAATAATAATTATTATTATTATATATATATATATATATATATATATATATATATATATATATATATATATATATATATATATAAAATCTCTCATATCATCTTATCAGCCTTTTGAGTGTCCACTGCAGGACCGGCCTATCCCGACCGAAATGGGAACGTTACAGCTTATGTATCTCTACCAAGTGGCTTAGGGTGTCTGGTGGGATTGTATGTAGGGTGAGAAGTGTGACTGTAGTGTTGGAGTGGCTTTGGATGTGTGTGTAATCTGTGAACCAAGTGTAATCTGCCTGCACAAGCTAACTGGGTGCAAGCTTGCTTTATAGTATGTGACACTGGTTCAACCACAGCACCTCTTATGTCCGCCAAAGCAGTACGTGGCCAGAAGAACGCTCCCAGAGCTTATTACCCTGGCCGGGAGCGAACCCTCGTTCTCCCATGTACGAAGAAGCACACTCTACCACTGTACCACAGAGGCTCTATATATATATATATATATATATATATATATATATATATATATATATATATATATATATATATATATATATATATATATATATATATATATATATATATATTTGTGGAGGCTTCAACATGCTTGCATACGTCGGTCTTGGTCACCTAATGGCGGCTCTCCCTGCTGCTTGATCTCTAGCAGCCTCCCCGTTCAGTTTCTTAACCCTCGTCCCAGGTCTTTTTTTTTGGTCTACTTCCTCGCAACCCCACCCCTAACATTAATGCTTCTCACTCTCTGCGTCCAATTATTATCCCCCACATGCCCAAACCACCTCAATCTATCTGTCCTTATCACATCACCAATATACTCCAGTCTCATCCTACCTCTCAACTCTTCCATCGTAAACCAAGCCCCCCCCCCCCAGGCGTTGCACTCACGGATGCACTGCACATCCACCTAATCATTGTCACTTCTGTACGTTTGAGCCTGCGAATATCCTCTTCCTTTACTGCCCAGGTCTCACTACCATACAGCATTACACTCCTAATACATGCTGCATACAAAGATCCCTTAGCACAAAGGGAGAGGCAACAGCTCCCTGAACTTCTTCCAACCACTCCTCACTCAAGCCCCACCTCCAGCACATAAAATGTCTCCCAAATAACAAAACTCTTCCACACATTCAAGAGACTCACCAGCTAGTTCAATCCTTTCACACCTGACAATCTCCACCTGCTCTCCCAAACACACCACACACATTAGCATTATCTCGCAGTCTACCTCTAATACCACTACATCTCTTCTGCACCCACTTATCTCAAACACTGCGCAAGATGGAATTACTTTCCACTCCCTTGTGGCAAATTGTACATGGTCACTCTCCCTCTTCTTTGACAGTACCGCCACCGACACTAGATATCATCACTTTTGATTTATCTGCATTTACTCTTACACCCTTGTGCCCTATACCATCTCACCACTTCCTCTATCTTTCCTCTGCCTCCCTTTCATTCTCTGCAATCAACACCAAATCATCAGGATACAACGTCTCCCACGGCAGTCCATTTCTGAAGTCACGTGCGAGGGCTTCAAGTACCATGATAAACAACAAGAGACTCAAAACTGACCCCTGATGCACACCAACATTCACGGAAAACTCATCGCTCAAATCTCCAGTCACTCTAACCTGGGTACGAGCACTCATATACATGGCCATAACCACCCTAACCAGCCACTCCTCGATATATATATATATATATATATATATATATATATTGTTACGGAACAGGGAAAGATAATGTACACTTTAAGTGAGAATACTAAAAATCACTACTGTCCCGTAAAGGTCCAGGTTCAAAATAAAAGAGTTAGGTAAAATTACAAGTTAAAGTTTAATGCTCAAACTAACAACAAAACATTCAGGATTCATAAGGATAATGTAATGGCAAAAAAAACAGGTTAAATATATGGTTAACTGCAATAGCCTCTATTAACACGAAAATAGCAAGAGTAAATTTACCTAAGTCAGCCCTGATAAAATGAAAATACACTGGGTAATGCTCAGTTAATGCAAGATAAATTATTACAGATACAAACTATTATCAAAAATGACTGACAATAAGAACCTTACATAAATTACAAAAACCTCACTAGGCCTACAAATTAACAACTTATGCTATACAGTACAAGAACAAAATGCAATAACACTTATACTCAAATTACACACAGCTGCTAGATGGTTGGAGACTTCCTGAGCACTCACAATAACTGTACAGGGGAGGACAGAGATGTGAACAAAATGAGGAGCAGATCTAAGTGGCAATGATGCAGAGACTGAGCTCATTATATAGGGGCCGGCAGAGCTTGATACAACTTGTAAGAAGGACGCGCAAATGAAGCCATAGGGGACAAAGAGCTGACAATCCTACTCTGAACAACAGAAAGGACGACTTACTCTACTATAACGGTAGAAGGGGGGAACTGAGGCAGAACACGCTCGTGATCAAACATGCAGCATACTGTGCGTTAAAATTACACAAAGGATGATGAAATCATAGGCTATGTAACACCTCCCTACAAAGAAAAAGAAATTTACAAAGGAAATTTCTTATTACTCTAAAACAATCTGTCTAAAGTCTAGAGAAGCAATCTGCAATAACATTTTCTTCCCCTTGACATGTTGTATGTCTAATAAATACTCCTGAAGAAGTAGACTCCATCTTGTCAATCTCTGATTTTTATCTTTAAACTTACTAAGGAATTTCAGCGGGTTATGATCGGTATAAATGACTATGGGGTCAAAACCAGAACACAAATAAAATGAAAAATGCTGTAAACACAAAATCAAGGCCAAAAGCTCTTTCTCAATAGTTGAGTAGTTCTTTTGAGGTGGAGTGAACTTCTTGCTGTAATAAGATACATCATCAATATAAACAACACACCCTGCCAAACCCTCTGTTACAACATTCATGAGCTTCTGAAATGTGGCTGGTGCATTCTTCATACCATATGGTATTACAGAACATGCAAAAGTCTTTCCTAGTGTTACAAAACATGAGATCTCCCTAGCACGTTCAGTCATAGGTACTTGCCAGTATCCCTTTAACAAATCAAAATTACTTATATACCTAGCCTTTCCAATCTTATCTATGGAATCTTCCACACGAGGGAGAGGGTAAGTGTCTGTTTTGGTTATCTGATTAACACGTCTGTAGTCGATGCAAAGCCGCTGTGACCCACCTGGCTTAGGGACTAGAGTGACAGGAGAACTCCACTCACTCTGACAGGGCTCAATCATCTTGTGGTCCAACAGGTAGCCAAGCTCCTTCTCGATGAGAGGAACTTTCACTGGGTTCACACTGTAAGGAGGCAATTTAATTGGCTTTGCGTCTCCAACATCGACATCATGCATCAACACAGTGGTTCTTCCTGGAGTGGCACGGAACACTTGCGGGTACTCCTGTAGCAATGCCGAAAACTCCTGCCTTTCCTCGGGAGGTAGATGAGAAAGCTTAGTCTGGAGATCATTCATGATATCAGGATTCTTCCCCAAACTATCACGCAAGCTCATGCTGCATGGGAGAGCTTCACTTGCAGACTCGGGTGGAACAGCTACAGTGCAGACTGGATTATTTTCGTCCCGCCTGTGATATAACTTTAGCATGATGATGTGACATAGTTGCTTATTCTTTCTACGATCTGGGGTGGCGATGACATAGTTGACATCACTGAGTTTCTTCTCCACGAAATAAGGACCACTAAACTTGGCTTGAAGAGGTTGCCCATGCACCGGTAGCAGAATCAAAACCTGATCTCCTGGCTGAAAGTGGCGTAACCTGGACTTCTTATCATACCAAGTCTTCATCTTCTCCTGAGCAGCTCCTAAATTCTCTCTCGCCAGTTGTAAAGCAGTGGACAGCCGTTCTTTGAACTTCATCACATACTCCAGCAGGTTGACGTCATCTTCCTCCGACAGCCAGCATTCCTTGAGTAACTTAAGGGGTCCTCTTACTTCATGGCCAAACAGTAGTTCAAAAGGTGAGAAGCCCAGTGATTCATTTGGAGATTCTCTTACAGCAAACACAACAAATGGAAGACCTTTATCCCAGTCTTTCTGATGTTCCAAACAGTATTTCTTGAGCATCGATTTGAGTGTTTGATGATATCTCTCCAACGCTCCTTGGGTCTGGGGATGGTAAGCTGAAGACGTGATCTGGGTGATGCCCAACTCTTTCAGAGACTGCTTGAAAACATTTGACATGAAATTACTTCCCCAGTCTGACTGTACCTCCTTGGGCAGACCAAACTTGGTGAAGAACCCTAGCATTTCCTTAACCACGTTCTTTGCTGAGATATTTCTAAGTGGAATGGCTTCAGGATAACGAGTAGCCATATCAATCAGGGTCAACACATAAGAAAATCCTGAAGAAGTCTTAGGAAGAGGGCCCACAATATCCACCAACACACGGGTGAAAGGTGCCTCAAAAGGAGGAATGGGAACTAGAGGTGGAACTTTTTCGGTCTGATTACACTTCCCCACAACTTGACAGGTGTGACAAGACTTACAATACCAGGAAACATCCCTGAAGATACCTGGCCAGTAGAAGTGTTTCAAAATGCGTGCCACAGTCTTCCTCACTCCAAGATGTCCTGCCAAACTGGAATCATGAGCCACTCTAATGATATCCTGCCTACAAACACGAGGGATGACAACTTGATGTACAACCTCCCACTCACAGTCGGCTGATGCTGTTGGGGGTCTCCACTTCCTCATAAGTACTCCTGACTTTACATAATAACAAGTAGAAGCACAGCTGACTCTTCCTCACTGCAAGCAGAGTTAGCTAGACCTTTCAACTCAGTGTCAGCAACCTGCAACTCAATCAACTCTTGACGAGACAAATTATCAACACTACGGGGTACTGCCTCATCTGGTGAGTGGTCCAAATTAGCAAGAAAAGTGTCAGCTAGGATAACATCAGCATCATCATTATCCTCTAAATCACCAGTAACTTTAGACTTAGCCCTAGTGACAGCACATGCAGGGAACACATCAGGGACATCACAATCCTGGGATGCAGCCACTGGCTCACTAGACAACTGAGGAGCTGGACACACTTGACTTCCACCAATATCATTTCCAAGTAAGAAAGTTACACCTGACATTGGGAGTGTCTCAACCAACCCAACCATAACGGAACCATTAGCAAAACCAGACTCTAAATTCACTCTGCACAGAGGGACAGAGAAGTAATTATTCCCTACACATTGTAAGATTACAGTTTCATCAGAGGAATTAACATTAGAGCCTAGAACACTGGTCAGCATAAGGGACTGGTAAGCACCTGTATCACGATATATTTTAACTGATTTCCTGTCATTACTGTCCAGAGGACTGACAAAACCATCAGACAGGAAATTAGCACATGAACTCTTGAGAGTGTCACCCACGTTATGCTCAAAAGAGGAGCTCCATCATGAGAATTTAAGTTACCCCTCAAAGCAGGTTCAATTAACTCAGTTAAAGAATTCTGGGAACTCTCAAGGGTCGACACTAGACCAATTGACTGAATATTTAAAGACTCCTTTTTGTTCACATCACGCTGTCTCCTGAAACATTTCTCCGTAGTATGACCAAGCTTACTACAATAAGTACATTTACTTTTCTGAAATCTAGAGGTGAAGCTGGTATTTACTTCCTGAGAAACATCATCTTTATTCTCTTTCCTGTTACCTGTACTCTGAGTAGAGGCAACATACTTACTCTCAGCTTTCCTTTTTTCTCTAGAATATCTCTTGTGAGTGAGAACATGTTCATCAGCTAAAACTGCAGCATCAGACAAATTATCTATTCTTCTCTCATCAAGATATAGGCTTACATCTTTATAAATACACCTTTTGAAATCCTGCAGCAAAATCATCTGCTTAAATTTGTCAAAATCAGAATCCACATTCTTAGAATTTAACCACTGCTCTAACAGATCTTCTTTGATTTTTGCATACTCAACATGGGATTTACTTATCTTGCTTGTAAGTTGTCCTAAATTTTACTCTATAGGCTTCAGGAACAAGCTCATAGGCCTTAAGAATCAAGCTCTTAACTACATCATAATTATCAGACTGATCCTGAGGCAAAGATGCATAAGTTACTTGAGCTTTACCGGTGAGAACAGTTTGAAGGAGTACTGGCCAATACTTTTTGGGCCAATTAAAACCTGTAGCTACCCTCTCAAACAACTGAAAATACTTTGTTAAATCAGATTCATTAAAAGGAGGGACAAGTTTAACATTTTTAGCCACATCAAAATCATCAGAGCTAGATGATCCAGTTCCACCTTGTTTCATGCGATACTCATGGTCTGCCTGAATCCTAGCTAGTTCAATTTGTGCCTGAGCCTGTATCTGTGCCTCCTGAATCCAAGCCTGAGATTCAGCCTCCTTAGCATTTGCTTGAAATTCAGCCTCCTTAACACAAGCCTCCTTAGCCTGAGACTCAGCCTCCTTAGCACGTGCTTGAAATTCAGCTTCCTTCACACGAGCCTCCTGCAGGGCTAGCTGTAACTTAGCTAATTCAATCTGCGTTTGCTCATTTGGAGGAGTTACATTAAACAAGCTTTCATTAATCATGTCAACAATTTGATCTTTAGAATGATGAGAGCGAACAGCAATTCCCAATTGTTGAGCAACAAGCTTAAGTTCATTCTTTGTTCTGTTTTCTACATCACACACTGTTTGCACATTTGACAAAAAATATTTGGCTTCATCAAGTGTAGTAATAGTAGACATCATGAATAAGTAACAGTCACAAAATATCAAGTAATATCCTTATGATAATATCCTGAATATCCTGATGAGAGGTCGCCAAATTTATGTTACCGAACAGAGAAAGATAATGTACACTTTAAGTGAGAATACTAAAAATCACTACTGTCCCGTAAAGGTCCAGGTTCAAAAGAAAAGAGTTAGGTAAAATTACAAGTTAAAGTTTAATGCTCAAACTAACAACAAAACATTCAGGACTCATAAGGATAATGTAATGGCAAAAAAAAACAGGTTAAATATATGGTTAACTGCAATAGCCTCTATTAACACGAAATTAGCAAGAGTAAATTTACCTAAGTCAGCCCTGATAAAATGAGAAAACCAGATAATGCTCAGTTAATGCAAGATAAATTATTACAGTTACAAACTATTATCAAAAATGACTGACAATAAGAACCTTACATAAATTACAAAAACCTCACTAGGCCTACAAATTAACAACTTATGCTATACAGTACAAGAACAAAATGCAATAACACTTATACTCAAATTACACACAGCTGCTAGATGGTTGGAGACTTCCTGAGCACTCACAATAACTGTACAGGGGAGGACAGAGATGTGAACAAAATGAGGAGCAGATCTAAGTGGCAATGATGCAGAGACTGAGCTCATTATATAGGGGCCGGTAGAGCTTGATACAACTTGTAAGAAGGACGCGCAAATGAAGCCATAGAGGACAAAGAGCTGAAAATCCTACTCTGAACAACAGAAAGGACGACTTACTCTACCATAACGGTAGAAGGGGGGAACTGAGGCAGAACACGCTCGTGATCAAACATGCAGCATACTGTGCGTTAAAATTACACAAAGGATGATGAAATCATAGGCTATGTAACAATATATATATATATATATATATATATATATATATATATATATATATATATATAGATAAAGTCAAGTGTGTATGTTTGTTTGTTTGTGCATTTGTTTGTTCCTTTCACCTGGATGGTAATAGATATCAACCTAATTCTCTTTGCATTAGGTCGAGGTAAGTCCAGGGAGTGTCAGAAAAAGATGTCGATCGCACGCAAAGCAAAGTCACGAAACTGTCGGAAATCGCGACCTGCGAAAATATACGAAAATCAGGTTTTCGACTTTTTGGTCAAAATTGGCCATTGTGGGCTCAGTAACGGTATGGAGACAAATATGATGATGTTTGCAAACATTTTATAATGAAAAGGCTATTATTTAGTCCCATATATTTTTGTGGGCAAGCACTAGCATAAATACAGAGAGAGAGAGAAAGAGAGAGAGAGAGCGGGGGCGAATGTGATCTTATTAATGAAAGACAGGTGCGCAGCTGAGACAGTTTACCAAGTTTAATAATTGACACAGTGACTAGGTTTCACCCTCGCTCGAAAAGTGAAAGAGGGTTCTATGTTTTGAATGGTGTGAGATTGCGTGAGATCTATGGC
Source organism: Coenobita brevimanus (assembly GCF_032717465.1). Classification (NCBI taxonomy): domain Eukaryota; kingdom Metazoa; phylum Arthropoda; class Malacostraca; order Decapoda; family Coenobitidae; genus Coenobita; species Coenobita brevimanus. Next base: position 33,019,582 of record NC_137033.1, on the reverse strand, counting down.
ATGGGCTGAAGACTGTACCAGAAATGAGTGATTTAGCTTTAGCAGCAAAGTTAGTTATCAAGATCACGAGGCAAGGTCAATGTTCGCCCCGTATGTGTTAAATCTCAAATTCTTGGGAAAAAGTCAACTTAACCAATTTGTATCCAATTATGACAAAACTTAGTGGACATGTTAAACATAAGACAAGAATAAAAGGATTAGATTTTGAGAACACTTACTCAAAGGTCAAGGTCACAAGGAAAACTCAAACGCCTAAGCCACAGGGCAAGGTCAACTCAGTTTTCATCTGATTTGAACCAATCTTTATGTGTAAAGGATAAGGGTCAGGCAAGGGCTTAGGAATTCTTTCTATCTATCCATCTATAGCCAGACGCCATAGCCCCATTAGGGGTGGCTGTTTGACTGTGAGTTAGTTGTTTTGTGGGCTGGGGCACTAACCCTTTGCCAACCCACTTGTTGACACATGAGGAACGCGTATGGGTTGCTTAGATGGTTACCACCCATTGCTGTAAATGGTTTCCGGGCGTACAAGAAATCTTAGGCTTGTCATTCAGTGTAAATCCACCCGACAACGAAAGAAGAGTAATAAAAAGTCCCAGGAAAGGTGGGAGAAATAGGAAGGGATAAGGGCAGACGCAGAAAGAGAACGACAAAGGTGAAGGAAAGAGTAGGAAGCACTACATCAAGCGAGAGGAATTTAATTTCGAAGATAATCAGTTAAGGGTCAAGGTCACAGGGTAGGTTCGAAGTTCGACCCGTGTGTCAGTGTGTGAGGAAATTATTTAAAACAGTTTTGATCAGATCTGAGGAAAGGATCGCCCAAGAAGTTAACTAGTTGTTTTTTTCTGGAGCAACAGATCACATGTCAAAGTCATAAATCAAAATCACTTTAAACATTTGTATTCGATGGAGGCTAATCACTGAGGAAAGTTCACGGTAAAACAAGAATAAAGAGATTCAGTATTCAGAACAAGCAGTCAAAGGTCAAGGCAACAGGTAAAGGTCAAAGGTCAAGGTTACTGAGTCACAGTTTTGTTTTGATCTGATTTAGACCAAAGTTAGTGTAAATAATAAGGGATGGGCAAGAATGAAGAAATTGGAGTTTGAGAGTAATCTGTCACAGGTCAAGATCACAAAACAGTGTCAAATATTCTTCCTTAGATCAGTTCGTTGGCGTTGGTGTTTCATTTTCTAAGTGTTCCTTTTTTTCTAGTAATGTTTCCACCCGGCGATTTTATTCAACTTAGGAATGACCAAAACTTGCTTATGGATTAAAATAATTCCACAATATCCTACTGACAAGGACGGAGATCCTGATAGCCTTATATATGCCACTGCCAGACGATTCCATTTACAGTATCTTAGGTTTAGCCTCTCTTAAGATTAATGAAAGATAACTGCGTGTTTCTGATGAAGAAGGCGACATCCTCCATTCACTCACTCGATGTAGTGATACACTTAGGTCACATTACATCGGGTGACAAGCCAAATGTTTTTCAAAACTCTTGGAAATCACAAGCACAGAACTCCAGTAATTTACTCCAGCGAATACTTAGCAGTGTATTCAGCTGAAACTGAATGTAGAAGCCGGAAGTTTCAATGCCCCTTAGGTTTTTCCCCTTCTCTCTCTCTCTCTCTCTCTCTCTCTCTCACACACACACACACACACACACACACACACACACACACACCGCTCGCTGGTGCAGTGGTAACGCTCTCGCTTGCCAACTGGTTGACGGGAGTTCGCGCCTCGCTCAGGTTGCGAAAAAGTTTCACTGACGGAGTAGGTGGTTACTGTCCCCCTTGAGCAAGGGGACGGGTGTGTGCGTGTGTGAAGGTCACAGCCTTGCCCTTAGATCGGACTATATGAGCTCTCAGCTCCCTTCCGGGAGGGTAAAAGCTGACGATCACGACCATCAAGTGATCCTGACCGACCCGGTGAATTACACACAATCTCACAAGATTCCTCGTGTGTTACTTTAAGTTTTTATCAGTGTTTTCTTACACTTTTTGTCACTGTAAGTTTTAAGCCTCATTAATTATCAAACCTTTCTTGTTGCCCTGAGCTTGGTAGTCTTGCAATTTTTTCATGGATCTGGTTTTCTTCGATATATTTTGGAATGCAGTGGAGGCTCAGAAAAAAAAAAAAAAAAAAGGAATGTTAGGGTTATGGGCTATCGACTACAAGAAAGGTCATTATGGCAGATAATCACATTTTATTAAGTGCGGTACAACCCTAGTGTAGGATGCGACGCTCAGTTATCAAACTTCCACCCAGATCTCTAGATGTACTGAGCATTAAACAGTATAACAAAACAAACTGACTAGCCCATAGACTGGCCCGAAAATCGATACTGAGGAGGTCTTCCAGTTGGTACCTGGTTATGTTACTACTGCACCACCGCTCACCCCCTCGTGAAGGAGAGAGTCTAAACCTTCAGTAAGATGATACATTAAAAAAAAAAAAAAAAAATCATATTGCCATCAGAGGATTTAATTCAGGTTAATGCAGACACTTCGAATAGGAGTAGTTATGCATAGCTTTGACTAACATCTTCATTGTTTGTAGTATTTTACAAGATCAATAAAATCGCGGAAATGGAGCATAAACTACTTATCAAAGATGTTTTTTTTTTTTTTTTAAGCTTTCTTGTCGCCCGGTTCTATGTGTCATCAAATCTCTGTTCTGACTTACTTTAACAGGCTTTGGGATGCAACACAGGCAAGAATAAAGTTTTTAAATATCTTGACCTCTGTTGTTACTTTAAATTCTAACCACTGAATGAGACTGTTCTGCTCAGGCGAGATATTACGACCTAGATAATTTAGGTAGAGCCTTCATAAGCTCCCTCACTAAGAACAGGCACTCGTAGACTGGATAAAAATGACCACGAATAAAATGTCGAATCACAGTGAAGGCATGACAAGTAAATACAAACCATAACTGTTTACGAAACAGCTACTTCTTTTCATTTTTTTTCCAGCCAGTCGTTAAGATGAATATTAATGTCGGAGTCAGCAAGAAACGAAATCGAAATGAAGGAGCTAAATGAGCTCAGTACTTGTCTTACAAAAACAGCTTCCTATTCATTTTTTATACCTCAAATCACTGCCATTATGTTGGAGTGTTCGATAGTATGTGGTAGCAATAAACAAAAAAATAGATAAATATATAATATGCTTGGCAATAACAGGAATGCAGCAAAAAGAGATCAATGCCTTCTGTATCTGTTTCATGAAATATCTCAGAATCTTTTTAATTCTTCCGATATCTGTCGATGAGAAGAATATAGTTCCCTGGTAGTGGCAAGAAGTAATTATAGTATCAATACTGGAGGATCTAAGGAAAATAAAACGATATATATTTTATGAAACAGTTTCCAATCGTTTCAATGCTCGCGGCATTTGTGGAAGCGATTGATAGTGGCAACTTTAGGGCTAATCCGATTAACACTGTCAAGCAATCGTGGAGATATAGCCAGTAGAGTTACAGGAAACCAGTGCTAACCAAGTCTGTCCACAGACGGAATTCCTATCCATTCATTCTACCCCGTATTTTCGGTAAGATTATGATAATGCCACATTTATTTCTGATATAAGTAACACCGTCTGTCAGAGGCAAGGGTACAGTTAAATACGGTATTACAAACTTTCGACATAAAATAAGTCCTTGTTCTTTGAGTTTGTACGATAACATCGGCAAGTGTTTCATCGCAACAATATATATCGCTAAACTAAATAAAAGTTGTCTAGCACTAGTCCCCATGGAAGCCAGCTTGTTCATCAGCCCCGTCCTCTCAGCTATCGTCTCAAGACTCATGGAAAGTAAGTGTGAAATTTCCCAATAAATATACATCAAGCTGTGTGACAAAGATGGCCATTATGTCAGTCCATTATGTTGGTAGGAACATGACAACCTTAGCCATTTAGAGGTGACTGTCACAGTGTCTGACATGTGGAGAAGTTAGCTGACATGAAGTACAGTATAGCTGGGACAAGAGCTTGGCGAAACTATCAAGCCGCTAAGCTCTTGTTTTTGCCAAGGGCACTCAGGCTTCACACACATGCACGTACATATACACATACGTACATACGTACACATGCACATACACTTACACACCAACATACATATTCACATCCACACACACATATACACAACCACATTTCACATACATTCACAAATACATACACACGTATATACATACATACGCGTACATACACATTCACTAGTACACACACACACACACACACACACACACACACACACACATATATATATATATATATATATATATATATATATATATATATATATATATATATATATATATATATATATATATATATATATATATATATACAGTGCGTACACAGAGTAACATTGATGGTTTGGCTGATGTTGCATGTTCGTTGAATCTTACCGTAGTGTTGAAATTTCAGTCCGTTTCCTTCCTTTTCTTGGTTTACAACGATGAATGTGGGGTAAAACGTACAAAAAAAATGTGGTCATACGTAACAAGGTGAGCATAACATGACACTGACAGCGAAGGGTTCATAATTCGTGCAGTCGTGCGTTTGTTGCCCTTGAGGTTGGCCGTGTGCATCCGTATACAGAACTGGATTGGTTCCAGTGTCACACTATAAGGGTGACAACTGAAAAATGATTGATTCAAATGATAATATAATGCTTCTTATACATGTGGGTTACATTATATACGTATTTTCACAATGTTACCCAGAGGAAGGGAAACAAAACATATATAGGCCTATGTGGTGTGTTGGAAGCATCGATTTCGGCCACTTTGTTCAGATGAACGTATTGACGAAATTTTTCATACACAGAATAATTAGGTACTTCATCCTTACTTTGGATGACGCCTGATGATTCAGACACAAGCACAATCACTTACATAACTCGTATTTGCACACACACACACACACACACACACACACATGCCAACGCTGAAAACATTGTGTGTGTTCAATGCGTGGTTTGGTAGTGGTTTAGTCCATGGGCCAGAAATAGAAATCATTCCCCCCCCCCCAAAGGGGAATTTTGGAGACCCATACAGCTTAAAAGGTTGATATGTTAAGTGCAATACAATAATTTGCCTGTTGGACACTATAACCTCAACAGTCACCAAATTTTGAGACTTTAGTAAAGAAAGGTTGACTGAAAGATTACTGAAAATTGTAACAAATGTGTGTTAAAAAAAATGGGTTTTATTCCAAAGGTGTTCTATGTACAGAGATGTATTAGGTGCCATTTTAAGGCTTATTTAATGCTGTTTCTAGCAAATATAATATATATCGATTTTGATGCAGGGGAGGCTGTATTGAGATTAAAATGTCTAAACCGTATATGGAAAAAGAAATTCTATCAGTTGTATTTATAATGTGCATAATGCTTGAAACATTGTAAAACCAAACTAAATTCATAACCCACATTCTAAAGTTTGAAATGATATATAACACATCCATGTAGCTCTATCAAATAATGTTAAAGAAAATATTTGCAAGTGACAGAGTAGTAGCATTATTTCTTGTTATTTGGTATAAATGTCTATTATTCCTTAATACATACTCCATGGACATAGGAAACACATCTGCTGGTGATTTACTCATACATACTCCATACAAACAATTATTCAAATTTTAAGATGCACTCAAATCCATGGAAAAAGGTAAACAATCCTTCAAAACCATTAAGCAATGATAGTCAATAGCAGACCACAAACTTATACTTAGGCTAACTCACAACCTCCAGTGTCATTAGTCTCACATTTGTCACACTGACCATAAACATAACATGTTAAAAAAAAAAAAGAGGGCAATTATCAAGTCACGGACAAAGGTGCAAGGTAGGCAGATATGTAACAGTCATTATTAATGAACAATAAGCATACTGTAGTCTGGCTAATGTTGAGGGCAAATAGTCAGTAATGACACATACAACGAACATGCACAAAAATTAATCGCCATCATCATCTTCCTTGTATTTAATGTCATCACTGTTATCAAATTCAAATTCATCATTGTCAGCAGCATCTTCGTTCTCCAAGGATTGTTGTGACAATTTGTTACTCATTTCTGGAGGAAGTATGATTTCATCAGTCAAAACATACGTCAGGTTGCCTCCTTCTTCAGTCTTACACCCATGTCCTTCAGGATGAGGAATATCTGGATTTTTAACAGATGCTGATTTCCAGATAAGTGCCTGATAATTTGCTCGGTAAATGTGCCTCTTGAGAGATGACCGACTTGGTGGCAGGAAGCTAAGATCAACACCATCCCCACTGGATAATTTGCTTTGTGAGTTTGGATGAAAGTTTTTTTTTGATGAGCAAAGTCTGCACTACCATCACATTCCTGAAGGATTATGCCATGGGTTGAATGAGTGTCACTGCCTGAGGGTGTTTCCTCGGTCAGATCAAAATTTTCCCAACACAGGTGTGTAACTATATTTCTCTCTCGCAAGTAAGTGGAAGGGCAGTGCCACTATGGATTATACTGCAACATATTGCAATTTCTAGCTCAAGTGTCTGCGAACATGATTGGCAGTGGCCAAATCTGTGGAAGAGTGTAACTGAGCAGTCCCAGTTGAATGTCGCAGTCAGAGCCAAAAGCAAGTGCACTAGCATGAGCCACCGTCCATTGGTTGCAGCATAGCAATTGTCTTGTGAGAATGAGTTCACACGTCTAGCCTTTCTATTTGTGCCCTTTCAAAAGGTTTCCCTGAGATGGTGAAGGAAAGTAACCTCTGTAATAAGACGGGGACATCAGCTGATTTGGACAACAAGTAACTTGCTTTAGGGGGCCATGGCATGATTTCTTGTTTCCTGCATGTCCAAAATGTTGCATCTTTACAGGATGTCACATTCTTCAATAACTCGTTCATGTGATGATGCCAATTCAAATAGCTCTTCTATTGCCTGGCCTTTAGGTATATCTGTGGCATAGACAAGGTCACTTTTGGAATGTTTAGCTGGCTTTCTTATCAATTTGTCTGTCTTGTAGGTATGACTATATTCATCCGGGTAATGTTTTTGTAAATAAGCATGATACTTTTCGCACAGCATTGTAACCTTTTCAACATTGCCACCTCTAATGATAGTATATTCAATGAATTGTCAAACATAATTAAAAGCTTCTTTGTGGCTATCAATTTGTGTTGCTGTGGCCGATGGCTTTCTGGTCAGATGTGGGTTGCTCAATGTTCTTGTTTAATCCCGTCGGCGAGTGTTGTGGTAGTGGAGTTTTTTTGGAACAAGAGTGACATATCACTTGTCTTAGTATGTCTTCAACATTTTTTTTTTAGATCTGCAGCCTCTTTGATGGATTCTTCAGCTGTAGTTGTCATGCATTGTATGAGGCTTTCAACTTTATCACGCATCCATTGCCGATTTTTCCCACAAAAGGTGCAACTGTCCTTTGGGAAGAGTATAGGTTCTGATTTTTTCCTACCCTTAGCGACATGTGGCGATTGGACATTACTGTTCTGTCATCTTGATTAGCAGGATGTTTCCTCTTTTTGCAAACAGAGAATATGTTAATGAAGTTTTGATAACACCAAAGAAGCACGCCATGTAGACTGACATCAAATTGATCAGGGATACTGTCGCTAATGTCAAGTCTGACAAAATCATTCTGACATTCTTTTCTCAGTGAAGCAGATTTCTTGATTTTTTTCAAGTGAAATTTCAGTCAGTGATCTGATTACTGTGTCAAACTTATTCCAGTCATCGTGTATGATGCATGATTTGCTGTTCAAGCTCGTTTTCTGTCTCTGCTTTTGTCTTTCTCTCTTGACACTAACAGCATGCCCTCTAGCCATATTCCAGTCTACTTACTGTTCACTACCTCTGCACTACCTTGTTAATACCTGAAAAAGATGAAATAAAATGTTAGTACCACCACCCATATATTATACAAAGATTAATGATGCTAGGATAAGAAAATGCTTGCAGTGAGAAACCGAACCTGAAAATGAAAATATACAAAAACATTTTCTATCAAATTAAATGAGTGCTATCTGCTCCCCTGTAAGCCACAATTTGCACTCTCAAAAATATACCTTGTTGTAACATACTGAATGACATGATCAACATCTCTTGTCAGTGTGTTGAGAACTGTGCACAAATGCAACATAAAAGTGAAGGAAGTCCAGGTGCATTTCACCCATTCATGCCTTAGTTTCGCTTACTTATATACAGTATATATATATATATATATATATAGTGTCACATATCAAAACAAGGCAAATTTTTTATAGATATCAATAACACCCAGGAGTGTACCACTGCAATGGTAATTGAACAACATAATAGTCAGTATGGGCTTTTCAATGGTGAAGCTAATTAAATGTGCACCCCGTAAGTCATATGCTGCTTCTACATCATTGTTGATGTTATGTGATGTATAACAGGTGAAAATGTATAATTCAGACAATTACCTTTCAAATGGTGTATGTCTCCAAAATTTCCCCACGGGGAAAGGGATTTTGGTGGTCCACAGACTAGCGTACTACGTTTGATTCTTAATTTCTTAAAAGCTACAGAATTTTTCATTCGTGTCCATGTTTATTGAAGATATTACATGGAATACAGTGCAGCACATTAATACATATTGCCATATATACATCTGTTATATCCTTATGTAGCATTATCTCAAGCAAGATAAATTTTACATGACAGACTGAGAGCCAAGCCTCGCTTGGTTCACTTCATGTGTCTATGTGTGTGGGTTGCCCTGTAATATGGTGGTCTGCCGTCCAGAAAGAACCCGGCCCTTATCTCCGGCCCCTACCCGGGTGGGCAACAGATTATTGTTTCCGAGTGTACAGTCATAAGAAAAACTATCGTTACCCTTCCGAGCTATGCACTATGACACAACAACGAAGTGTTGTGGAATTACGGGACAGGAAAGTTTGTACCGCAAACCCGTCAATGTCGGTTATGTGAGACACAGATATTAGAATTTGTGCTAGAGGTAATAAAAGCTAATTAGATCGTTTGGCCTCTGTGCATAGAGACAATACGTTTTATTATCCAGCACCGAATTCATTAAATAAAAATATAACAGAATGGTGTAGAGTCGGCAACACATACAGATGGGCAATGAGTATGTGCACCCATGCCAAACGTATGATAGTATTTCAGCCAATACAAGCCAAGTTAGTAAATTTCAATGTAATATTGATATGTATTGCATTCTACATACAATAAATGCAGAGCGATTATAGCCTCTCATGCACTCTGTGATGTCTCCATAATGCATAATGTGGATGTACCACACCCCATCCATTCTAACACCGAAGCATCAATCTGAAGCATTTAACCACCCATCTAAAGCAAACAAATGAACTTGTGCACCCCTGCTAGACTACCATTAACCTGTGGCGTCCCGTCAACGTGAATTAACATCCACACGTTTTGTCATTGCCAATCCTGTCGACGTACATAAACGCGAATCAATTGCAAGGTCCCTAATTTGCACAATTTTCAATTTTCGCGAGTGATTTTTGGTACGTATACATGGGACACCTTCCTCTACAAGATGCCAGGCAGGGACAATGCCTTACCCAGCATGACCTTACCCCCCCATGCATGCCATTGTCTCAGCAATTCACCTGTTACCAGTGACCTGGCCAGTAAAGCCATGTCATGCCACGGTACGAAATTCAGGGCCAGAGTGATTCCCCAGTCAATGACAATGTGGAGGACAAACTTTACATAGCATTAGAGGAAGAAACAGTCAGAAATGATGATCAGGTAATGTCACCAAAAAAGGTCAGGTATGTTGATGTGTTTCATGAGTGAAACAATGCTTATATTGCCTATATTACTGTGTGAAAACCAATATACTCTCATACTACATATAAATTCTTACCAAATAAATAAATAAATACCGTTTATGAGTGGTGTGGAATGGTTACACTCCCATAGAACTCGTTTTCTTTGGAGTAAGCCTGATAGAAAACCCATTCAGGTAAGGAGGTACTCCTACCTGTATCGAGTATTCTAAACCTCAGGTGAGCGATTTCTCTATGAATTTTCGATGTTTCTCACCAAAAGCGGAGGTTTGAGCCAAAAAAATTTTTTCCAAAAATGGTCGGGATTGGGGGGAGTCAGTGGTGGAAAAGTGGTCGGGATGGGGTGGGTTAAAAAAAAAAAATTGTTGATGCCTATATTTTTAATACCGTTCAAAATAATGTATTTGTTGTATTCTATAGACAGTAGTATGTGTTGAATAGTAGGAAACTATTAAATGTGGCGAGTTTCATTATTAATCCCCTGCAGGGTGCTCAGGGTAATGTAAACACGTCCTATATATTTCCTCTCCATATGGCTCATTCTTGCTCATTATTCCAACTCTTGTAAAGGTATTGTGATATGGCAACGCACGATGGGGGTAGGGCGAACAGCAAGAACCTGCACACATAGCCTAGCTAACGTTAGTTTTGCATCAAACATTCCTGGGGTAACGATAGTTTTTCTTATGACTGTACCTTAGACAAAAACATATTTGGTGGGCAATTAGCAAGTGCCCTTCGAATGCTTTTGTTCATTCTGTTTTGCAGTAACGCTGAGCAGTAAAAATATCCTTCCCTAATTGTTTTTTGAACCTTTATTCGTGTCAAATTGCTCCATTCTCAGAAACAGTGTGTGTGTGTGTGTGTGTGTGTGTGTGAGTGTGTGTGTGTGTGTGTGTGTGTGTGTGTTCTTACCTAATTGTATCTTTACAGGAATGAGTCAAGCTTGTTCTGTCTCGTGTTGTACACCATTTTTATCTTACATATCCTTAAATTTATTAATTGTTTTGGCACACACTATTTCATTCGGTAGTGCATTCCACTGAGCAATTGCCCTATTTGGGAAACTAAATTTCCTTACTCCTTTATCGCCTCTCTTTTTATGCAGTTTTTTGCAATGTCCTCTTGTTGATGCATCCCCATAGGTTATGTCATCATTTATGTCTATTTTCTCCTTCCCTGATATGTATTTATATAGCATAATCATGTCTCCTCTTTTCATTCTCTCCTGTAGTGTAGGTAGATTCAGTTTTTCTAGTCTTTCTTCGTGGCTTAGATCCCTTAAGCTTGGTACTCATCTTGTAGCAGCTCTTTGAATTTTTTCAATCTTATCTACGTGTTTTTTGAGATGAGGACTCCAGACTAGTGATGTATCAGATACCAAATTTTAGGGCTCCGCGGAGGCGGAGGCAGAGCCGGATATCTAGTTCCCATAAAATGCGGTTGCCGATAAAGCTGCGGCTGTCAAGATATTACTTTTTGCGGATGTGGACACAACTACAGATTATTTTTACCTCCATGTCCGCAACCGCAGAAATGGATGTGGACTTTTTTTTACACATATTACAGTATATTTATGCAGTATAAAGTGACGAGTTTCAGCCACACTTAAGTGTGTTACCAGGATGTGGGACGGGGACCCAACTCGTCATTCATCATAGATAAATAGATCACTGCCACTTTGTCCGAAATTTGATGCCTGTTTGTACACCGTGGAACTGCTGCCAACTGTACACTGAGAGTCACCGGTATATTATAGTTTGATATATGCTGATTTGGGGAGAGAGAGAGAGAGAGAGAGAGAGAGAGAAGAGGAACAATGAGAGACGGAATGAAGAAGAGAGCTAATAGAGAAGAAAATAGAAAGAGGAAGAGGGACCGGTAGGTGAGAGGAATGGAGAGGAGAGTTGTGGATGAAAAGGAGAGAGAAAAAGAATTATGACAAAAAGAGAAAGGAGTAATATTGGATGGGTGGAGATCAGCAACTTCTGTGGTTCTTTGATGTGGAGGTGGATTATTATGCAGAGCTTTTATTATCTGAAAATGCGGTGGCAGATAATGATGCCGAGCTTTTGTTGTCTGAAGACGTGGACGCGGATAGTAATGCAGACATTATTTTCACTGCGGAGTCTCCGTGGAGACGGAGGTGGAGGTGGATATCCGATACATCACTACTCCAAACAACTGACGCATACACCAGGTATGGTCTGATGAATGATGTTATTATCTTTCTTAGCATGTCTTCATTTATGTATGTGAATGCTATTCTCATATCTGCAAGCAGTGTATACATATTCTGTTGTTTGTTGTTTGATATTTACCCACACCATGTGGGTCACGGGCAAACTGAGAGCCAGTCAGAGAAAAGCATTATAAAGAAGGACTATAAGCCCCCCCCAAAAAAAAACACATGCACACACAGGAGCAAGTCCTAAGGACATTTAGCGAGGAGGGGGGTAGTCCTGCACAGTGCATAAAAGCATCTGGTAAGACGCATCGCCAACAACCCGAGCTGCATCAAAGACATCATCCCCCGAACGAGGAAAGCCTCCATCAGGTCGTGCACGAAGCAGGGCTGTGGCCGGACAGTCGAGTAGGTAATGGCAGAGAGGTTCGGCGGCCCGCACATAGCAATGGGGGCACGGTTCAGACTCCAAGCCAGTAACCTGGCGATAGCACAGGAAACCTAGGCGGAGACACTGAATTCTAATTAGAATATGGTTAGGTAGGCCAGTTGGTATCAGAAGATGGGAACATGATGTGGCCGCCGCATACCAGGCGGCTGAGTGCGAGCCCTCAGCAATACAAAGTTGATGGTCATCCCTAGTACGCCTATAGATATCGGCAGACACCTCTGAGAGGACTCGGGTGGCACAAGGGCAGAGTGGAAATGTGACAGCAGGGAGGGTGCTAGCCGCACATGCAGTTGTATGCGCCAGTTCATTTCCCCCAATTTCAACATGTCCAGGGACCCAGTGAAAAGTCACTGAGCCACCCTGCTGCTGGATGAGGGTAGAAACAGTATATATAACAGTGAGTAAGAACCGGTGAGATGTGAGCGAGAGAGACTCCAGGCACTGAAGGGAAGAGAGAGAATCAGTGTGGAAGACGACTCGCTCATATCGATGTCTGTAGGCATGACACAAGGCACCGAGGAGAGCCTTCAGCTCCGCCTGGAAGGCTGTGACCCCCGTGGAGATGCGCCAGGATTCTGTATACATTCCAGAAGCAAAAGCCGCCCCCACTGAACCATCAGACGGGAATGAGCCGTTCGTATAGTAAACTGCTGAAGCTGTAGAGTTGATAGCAGAGATGCTACTAAGACTTTCCTGCCGGAGGACGGCTGGAATGGAGTGGCGAGGCTTGGTCACAGAGGGATGGACGATGGTGAAAGGAGGAGGTGACCAGGGGGAGGGAGGTGAGTAACCTGGACAGTCTACATCAGGATCACTACACACCTCCGAAGCCACACCCAAATCATGTAGTAGAGCCATGGTGGCATGAGCCCAGTCACGATGGGGGAGAGGGTCAGGGGGTCGGCCTGCTAGACATCGCAGTAAAGCTGAGACTGGTAGGCGTGGCACTAGCCGAAGCGTCTCAGCTGTTGCACTCAAAGCAATTCTATGAGCAAGGAATGAAAATCCACTCTCTAGGTGCAGGTTAACCAACCTGCTCCAGTGTGGCGCATGTAACATAATTTGGAGTGCTTCATTCTGAAGCACCTCCAAAGACTGCGAGATGTGTGAGGCAAGACCAGTGAAGCATATGGCACTATAATCCAAAAGTGAGAGGGTAGCATGGACATAGAAAGTGCGCAAGATGTTATAGGATGCCCCGAGACTACATCGAGATAGGTAACGGAGAGCGGAAGTGCAGGTGGCGGCCCGCTCTCGCAGGTATCTTACGTGCTTGGTGAACGTGAGGCCAGTATCAAAGTATGCTCCCAGGTAGTGGTGCAGTGTGACCAGCTCGATGCTGTAGCCATGAAGCAAGAGGGAACGGTCTGGAGGGCAGAGACCGAAAGGTAGGCACTTAGTCTTCTCGAGGTTGACCTTCAGCCCGAGTTCACTACACTTGGCATGCAGTCGAGAAAGAGCAACAGGTGCCTGGGTGAAGCAGTCCCCATTTGCAAAGACAAGTGCCAAATCATCCGCATACACAAGCAGAGCCACGCGGGGGCCATAGTTCACCGTTAGTAGCCCTTCAACCATAACATTGAAGAGCAAGGGGCTCAGAACACTCCCCTGGGGAGTGCCATTGTGATGGTGGTAAAATGGGGAGATCTGCCCCTGATATCTTACCCCTGCCGTTCGGTTAAAAAAGAAGTCTCCCACCCATGATGGGAGCCTACCCCCAACTCCCCAGTCCGCAAGGGATGCCTGGATAGCAAGAGAGCTTGCCAGCTCGAAGGCTTTCTTGAGGTCGAGGAAGACAGCCATCCCCCGTCCACCTCAAAGCTCCCCAAGGAAAGAAGCAAGGCGGTGAGAAGCACTCCTGCCATGATGGTACGCAAAAGTCCTTGGGTGCAATGGTCCCAGATGCCAGGTAAGGTGCGCATGCACAACCCTTTCTGCTGTCTTAGCCACGCAGCTAAGAAGTGAGATAGGGCGCAAGGCGCCGGGATTGCGAGGTTTGGGAGTTGGGTGGATGACAGCTGTCTTCCATGACCTCGGCAAACGGCCCTCAGACCACGAGAGATTGAACAGATCAAGTATTCTCTCACTACCACAATCTCCAGCATTAGACAAAAGTGAGTAGGTGAGCCCAGCAAGCCCGGGTGCAGTGTCAGTCCTGCGTCGCAGCGCCTTACGAAGCTCCCCGCAGGTGATGGGATGATCAGCAGGGTCAGGTCTGGCACAGGCAGCCTATGCACCAGCAACACGAGAAGCCGACAACTGCTCCTGTAGGGCTCGGACAGATTGCAGAAGATTGTGGGAGGCAGAACGGTTTGCGAAATGCTGTGCAAGATGGCTGGCTTCAGCAGCAGGGTCAGGGTGTGACGGACGGGCGAGGAGGATGTGGATCAGAGATGGACCGGATCATCCTCCACATCTCACGGAGAGTGGAGTGAGAATCCAAGGTACGACACCATCTAATCCACGCTTCCTCAAGGCGATGCTTCTCCGACGTCACATGGTGCATGACAGCAGCCAAGCACCGACGGTGCAGGGATGTACGGCACCGCCAGTACTGCCTGCACGCTGCATTGAGCCTGTGATCCAGCTCCCTGACTCTGTCGCAGTAAATCCAGCCATCCCGATAGCACCACGTGGACCATTGCTACAGAGGAGTAGTGAGAGAGGCAGCCCGGGAAAAAGCGCGGGCTACCTGATCCGCTCGACTCTCGAAGTCCAGGGCAGGAGGAGATGCCTCAAAGGTGGCAGCTAACACACAGCCAAAAGCTGGCCAGTTAGCCCTGTGGAGATCCCACCTAGGTGGAGAGAAAGGGGGAGGTGGGAGTGGAGCCATAGGTAGTGTAACCTCGATCGTGAAGTGATCACTAAAGAGATGGGGGTGAAGTGACCACGTTGCTGATCCTGCCAGAGGGGACGACACAAAGGATAGGTCGAGATGGCCCCCACCAACATGAGTAGCAAACCTGGTATCATTCAAGAGGGATTCAGCATCCATCTCCACCAGTACCAAAGAGATGTGCCGCCCTGCATCGTTGGACGGGAGAGGTGATGAAAGAAAGGCGTGGTGGGAGTTAAAGTCGCCCCCAACATACACAGTGCCCCTGGTTGCCTGGGAGAACAAATCTTCCATTTCCAGGAAGCCCTTGTGACTTCGGTACACGTTGTATACCGTCAGGGACGACGTAGCCAGGTCAAGAAACACACCCTGGACCTCCACATCAAGTTCACAGAAAGGAGGAGGCTCACAGTCCGTGCACGTGATGTGGTCCTGAACCAGAACGGCATATCCCAATGTGACACCACGAACATGCGGAAGAAGATGGGTGGTGTAGCCCGAGAGATGAAAGGTGGAATTGTCTGGGAGCAGGGTCTCCTGTAAGAAGATAACATGAGGACGATTCCTGGTGGCCGCCTCCTGCAAAAGCGGGAGCTTATGCCATGCCCCTAGACAATTCCACTGAAGGAGTCTGAGGGAGGAGTCTTCCAGCCGTCTAGAGATAGGTGAAGATGGTGGTCCTCCTGTAACTGTGGTGGGGCCGCATGCTTCGTGATGGCCACTGATGGTCTTGGTGCTTGCTCTGAAGGGAGGTGAGGACGAGGTGGTTGTGTGGCAGAAGTCTGGGCAGTGGAAGGCTGAGGCTTGACCTGCTTGAACGAGCGAGCCGGCTTGCGTGGGAGGTGGCGTGTTCCCCCCATGGAGGGAGCCGAGCAGCGAGAGGAAGGAGGAGCGTCGAGGCTTTGTATATTCTTCTCGATCGCTCGATCGAAAATGATGTCGGCGGCTCCAGCAAGCGTGGCTGTCTTCATTTTTATCCCCAGCTTTTGAACGATAGTTTGGGTCATAGCCACTGCTATGCGCATGCCCAGGTCCCTGATGTCCTCCACCGTGAAGGTGACGGCTGGTGAAGCGGGAGCAGTGAGTGTGCTGGGCTTGGAGCTGAGTGGAGGTGTCGAGGGTGGTGTTGGCAGAACGGACAGCAGTGAGCAATGAACCTCTGCATTGGTTTGGCCTATAGTGAGGGCTGAGGGTAGTGGAGGAAAGTCCTGCTCGCTGAGGACTGGCAGGCTTATAGCACGTGGGTGGCGCTGCTGTCTTCAGACAAAAGTGCCTGGAGGAGGTGGATGGGCACTGGCAGTTTGGCGTTCTTGCACCCACGTTGCCTGCCTCTCTCAACCCTGGGTGACTCGCTGCACTCTCGCAGGGCAACTGAGGTGCCAGGCATGGTGCCATCCTGAGCAATTGGGGCACTTGGTAACAATTGGTTCCTTGGCCTTGAACTGCTTTAGGCACTCTTCGGTGTCGTGGGTGCCACTGCACATACCGCAGACGATGGGGCAATTGCAAGTGGCACGATGGTGCTCTTAGCGGTGACACCGATAGCAGTGCAGCGGTTCTGACGTAAAGGGGTGGAGGTAAAACACTCCCCAATTGCCCAGGTTGAGATGCTCTACGAGAGGCCCCCGCAGGGTTAAAAGAACCTGCTTCGTTTCCTCCCGCATCTGCTTGGTTTGGCAGCGCTCCGCTGTCTCTACATGACTGTGCCATAGTAGGATATCCACCGGCATGTGCTGGGGATATCCCATGACGGTTGCCTTTGTAGTCTGAGCACCCTGAGGGAGCTCCACAATCCTGACTATCGGTGCCTCCTCCTCTGCCACTGCCTTTAGCCGGAGATACGACTCCTCCCCAGTGGGGATCAGCACGCAGCTGTTGTCACGGACAACGTGATTCATGGCCGCAAGGCCTGGCAGGTGTTGCTCTAGAGCCGCTACCGCATCATAGATTGTGCTGAACCCCTCCTGGAGAGGAACTCAAAAGGCCGGAAAGGAGCGAGGAGGCGGAGGAGCCGCAACCGAGACCGAGGGGTGTGCAGCAGGAGGAGGCCATCATGGCGCCTCAGTCGTGGATGCAGGAGGAGTGGCGCTTTCCTGTGGCACTCACCGTTGTTTACATGCCACAGGGATAAAACCATCGGTATCAGGAGAGGCTGCAGAAGTGGCAGCTCAAGCAGGAGAATGAGCAGCTGAGGGCTCGGCGGGAGAGCAGGCGCCATCGAGCGCACCCAAAGCAGCAGTTGAGGACAGTGTGGTGGTGGTAGATGCCTGGCGGTGTGGGTGCTCAGAGGACGGGGCAGAACAATGGGCAGCACCTGAGGTCTTAAAGGTGTGATGATGAGGAGGAGGAGCCAAAAAGCCTTCCTCCACTGCCTCATGGACACGTGCAACCTTGGCTGCACATGCCAAAGTGGAGGGGGGGGGGGCTGAAACAACAGCCCTTGCATGGGGAACAGTCCCCATAGGCCGAGAAGTGGGAGGAAAGGCAGAGGCATCGCCAGACATCAGCGAGTGGGAGCTGGCATCTGAAAGACGCCACTCCCGCTTCGCACCTGGCATGGCAGCGGGGTGAGACATCCTCTGCACAGGAGGGGATTGGCGGACTTGCCCTGTGGGCTTGGGGATCTGAGTCCTCCTCATGTCCCTGATGGACAGACACACAGACAACCACACACAGACGTCACTCACACAGACACCCAAACAGATACACCAACACTCACTCTCAACGCAAGAAGAAACAATAAACCAAAAAAAATCGGCAGGTCCCTACAGTGACGGGCTACCTATGTTCCCTGCCCTCTAAAGGGCGACGTAGGAGGCCCCACCACTGCCCCTTTCGGGTCTTCCCTAATCTTCCCTATAACCAGGCCCTAATGGTATCTTACAATAATTTTGTAGAAACTTGTAGTGTAGTTTTGTGGATCAGTTGTACAGATCTTAGACTTGTGGACGAGCGGTTGTTATATGTGAGTAGTTTGTAAGTAGATAATCTTAATTCCCTTTTTGTCATGCAATGGCAGGAGAGGTAAAGATGAGTATGGGACTATTTTTATTTGTCTTGGAAATATTAACAAAGTCTCTCACAGACGAGTGAAGTATAGAGTCCCGCGAGCTAACCTCCCCGTCTCGCTCTCTCCCTCTCTCTTTCTTCCACCCTCTCGCCCATTTTGCTAGGCTCCTTCTCCCTACTACCTGTCGGTTCTATAGCTAGCTTTCTTCTAAGCTCTGCTTCCTAAATTCTGGTGTAGCAGGGGTCATGTCACGCGTGTTACACTGTGGTTGGAATGTTCTAGAAACCTGTGTGTGAGTGTGTATGTGTGTGTATGGTCACTAGGCGCTGTCGTGTGCCTACAAAGCATTCCTTGAGTTAGAGTGTGTAAGCATGTTTAGCACTGCTCGATTCTCGCAGACACAATACCTCTGATTTGCTGCTTCTATCTGTCTGTCTGTCTATCTATCTATCTATCTATCTATCATGTTTCTATAATTAATTGTATTTATAATATGGAGTCCTAACATTGCTCGGTCACACCGCTGGAGATCCTCCGACAGTAATTATCATTGACATATGCTAATCTATTAGTACATAATATTGATTATAATATTGTATACATATAATATTCATGTTAATATTGTAATGGTTCAGTAATATTATATGTTAAACAAGTTGTATACATAATTGAACAAATACAATGGTTGTTGTATGATATTTTGTAAGATGTGTATGTATAACAGACATACACATATAATTGTGCAATGGTAATACTGCTAGGTTATTACATTACATATTGAGTTATCCCTTTAATAATGTCTAATATTTCACGTAACTTGTATGATGATTCTGGTAATTCAGAATTGTGGTAAAATTGTATAACTTTACATGATATTGTAGTAACATTGTGGTAATACATAATGGTAACATTGTGAATAGTTACATAATTGTATTGTAATTGTTACATTGTAGTAACATTGGTAGTAATACATAATTGTAACATTTTATGAATTGTTACATAATATTGTGGTAATGCATAATTGTGTTGGCCTTATAATTGTAGCTACATTTTGTTAATCCAACTGCTACATAATTGTGTTGGCCTTATAATTGTAGCTACATTTTGTTAATGCAACTGTTACATAATTGTGTTGGCCTTAAAATTGTAGTTAAAGTTACATAAAAGTTCTATCTATCTATCTATTGCCAGACGCCATAATCCCATATGGGGTGGCCATTTGACTCTGAGTTATTTGTTTTACAGGGGGGGGCACTAACTCTCCACCAACCTACTTGACACGTAGGGAGCACGTATGGTTTGGTTGTATGGTTACCACCCAGCGTTGTAAATGGTTTCTTGGCTTACAGGAAATCATTTGGCTTGTCACTCAATGTAAAGCCACCTGTAACGGAAAGAAAAGCATTAAGTAATGACAGGAAAGATGGGAGAAATAGGAAGAGAATAGAGCAGGCACAAAAAAAGAATGATAAAGGCTAAGGAAGAAGTAGGCAGCATTACATCAAGTGAGTGGATGATGATCGCCACCACCTACATAAAAGTTACATCTTGGTAATGCAACTGTTACATAATTGTTACATATTGTTTGTAGTTACATAATTGTAGCAAGTGTAACATAATGCAATCGTTTGTCGTTACATAATTGTTACATATTGTTTGTAGTTACATAATTGTAGCAAGTGTAACATAATGCAATCGTTTGTCGTTACATAATTGTTACATATTGTTTGTAGTTACATAATTGTTACATATTGTTTGTAGTTACATAATTGTAGCAAGCGTAACATAATGCAATCGTTTGTCGTTACACAATTGTTACATATTGTTTGTAGTTACATAATTGTAGCAAGTGTAACATAATGCAATCGTTTGTCGTTACATAATTGTTACATAATGTTTGTAGTTACATAATTGTAGCAAGCGTAACATAATGCAATCGTTTGTCGTTACATAATTGTTACATATTGTTTTTAGTTACATAATTGTAGCAAGCGTAACATAATGCAATCGTTTGTCGTTACATAATTGTAATAATTGCAGTCCTGACACTGAATCCGGTCATGCTGCGGTCGATGATAATGATGATGTGCCATGCCAATGGCTCGTGGAGACAACAATTAGCTTTTTGTTTCACTTATAGAAGGAGTTTATGTGGTATTTTGGCATTTGTAGTAACACTTACACTTATTTTCATTTGTTTGTTATGTGATCTTACTCTATTTCTTTTTCTTTCTTTCTTTTTTTTTTTTGTATGTATTGATTTTCTATAGTTTGTTTTTCTTCGTTTGTCTACGCTTTTTCTGTGTTGTTCATGGTTCCATAATTGCGGTTAATTCCCTTGGGACCCTTTTTCAAAGTTTTGTTTATATTGCACAGATATTACTGAAAATGATATTATATAGCCCCATATTTTGTTATTTTATATAAAAAATATATACACTATATACAGTATTAACTATATACACTGACTTGTTGTTCACTTGTACCTATCGTGGGCAATATATGCGTCAGCATTGTGTGGAAATCTTTGTCTTCACGATTGTTGAAGATGTTCATTCTTGCTAACGTCATTTGTGTTGGCCATTTTTTTTTCTTGCTTTTCTTTGTAACTTAATTTCTCTGTTTCCATTAGGTAACTTTAATTAATAAATGTTTAATACAGTTCTTTTAATCGCTCACTGAGTAACTGTGATGGTATATTTTCTTTATTACTTTGTAGATGTAATAATGTATAGCTGTATGTATGAAACACGTATTTTATGTAGGTATAAATGGTAACACTCGTTGGTAGTAAATAAATGTTATAATAAATGAATGAATATATACAGTGTAGAATATTTATTGTTGGTGCAAGTATATAATGATTGAATTATGAAGATAATTGAAGTAGGTATATGTATTTAAGTTGTAATTATATAGCACGTTTTATATGTTTGTGCAGTAGTTTTTTTTGTCTATCACTGTGTATTGTATAAATGAAGTAACTATGTAACTCACTAATTTTTACCGTGATGGGAATGGTGTGAGTGGTGTTGCACGTGGTGATAACGTTGTTCTTCACGGGTTGATTGACGTGTTGTGGGGTATCAGACACACGTTGATAGGCGTGGCGTCCTGTCAGCAAACACGTATGGTAATGTCGACTTCCCACACTGGTAGCTGTGGTGAGTAAATGAGTAGCGATGAGTAACTTCAGTGAAGGTCAGTGAGTAAGATGGGTTGTGAATATGGACTTGGTATTTGCTTTGTCGTCTTGGCCTCTTCATTCCTGCGTCAGCGGTGGAGTTTGGGGGGAGGTAGCAGAGAGAGGAGCGTGAGGTCTGGTGGTTGTGAGTTGTGAGTCGTGTCTCACTCTTCGTTTGTTTGTTTTTTTCTTTCTCGATGTATTCTCGGTCCTTTTCTCTTGTGATTTACTCGTTGTGGGATGAAGACTGCCACTACTTGTAGGTGCGTGTAGAAGATTATACAGATGACTCGTAGAGTTGTTACTTGTAGTTGATTGTAGATTGTTTTCGTCGTAGAAATTGCAAGATTGTTTGAATCAGTACTTTGTTTAACTACTGGCAAGGCGTCCTGTGATCTCTTCACCTCTAAATCAGCGTGATGATCGGAGAGACCGAGGGGGGGTTGGAGAGAATACTGTCAGGAGCAGGTTGAGTTGCTGGTTGTAAGAGGTATTATTTGTTTTCAGTCTTGATAATGCAGAATCAACTGTACACTCGTGGGCTCGTAAGCTTGTAGACTCATAGGCTTGTAGACTTGTAGGTTTGTAGACTTGTAGACTCGTAGGCTTGTAGCTTGAATTTTGTAGGAAATCACTGTAGGTTTGTAGATGAGGTTCGTATGTTCGCTGCTGCCATATCTTACAATAACTTTGTAGCTTCTTGTAGAGAAGTTTTGTAGATCAGTTATACAGATATTAAACTTGTGGACGAGCGGTTGTTATACGTGAGTAGCTTTGTAAGTAGATAATCTTGGTTCCCTTTTGTCATACAATGACAGGAAAGGTAAAGAATAGTATGGGACTATTTTTGTCTTGGAAATATTAACAAAGTCTCTCACACATGAGTGAAGTATAAGTAGAGTCCGCGAGCTAACCTCCCTGTCTCGCTCTCTCTCTCTCTTCCTTCCACCCTCTCGCCCATGTTGCTAGACTCCTTCTCCCTACAACCTGCCGGTTCTATAGCTAGCCTCCTTCTGAGCTCTGCTTCCTAAATTCTGGTGTAGCAGGGGTCGTGTCACGTGTGTTACACTGTGATTGGAACGTTCTAGAAACCTGTGTGTGAGTATGTGTGTATGTATGTGTATGGTCACTAGGCGCTGTCATGTGCCTATAAAGCATTCCTTGAGTTAGAGTGTGAAAGCATGTTTAGCATTGCTCAATTCTCGCAGACACAATACCTCTGACTTGCTGCTTCTATCTGTCTGTCTATCTATCTATCTATCTATCTATCTATCATGTTTTCTATAATTAATTGTATTTATAATATGGAGTCCTAACAATGGCCCCCCCTCAGGGAAATGCCCTAACGGCACCCCTTCAGGGTTCATCTTCGTACCACGCAGAGAGACACTAACGGCAGCTGGAAAAAAAGAAAAAAAAACAAAACTCACACCCACCCACAAACACACACACAAGCAAGCAGGGTCTATCTGTCAGAGACAGTTCACCCAAAAACAAGAAAAATGAAGAAAAATCGCCGTCAGCAAATCAGGCTAAGTCCTGCAAGGCAAAAAGCAGGAAAAACACCCAAAATTCTTCCTCAATAAATGAGGTAGAGTGCAAAGCTCTAGAGAGACTGGCCAGAGGTCTGCACGCTACAAGAGCTAGGCAGGGAGTGCATATTCTGTACCTTCTCATTGATGTGGTCAGCCAGAAACAGGCTGTTATTGATAATCACACCTAGGTCCTTCTCTTTTTCTGATGTGTGTAGGTTTTTATTTCCTAACTTATAATCCCAATCAGGTCTTTTTCCACTTTTACCATACTTGATTACATGACACTTGTCCACATTGAATTCCATTTGCCATGTATTGCTCCATTCATGAAGTTTATTTAACTCTTCTTGTATATCTTTACAAGAGTCTGTGTTAGTAGTTCTCCGTCTAATTCTCCTTTATATTTTTGGATCATCAGCAAACATATTTAGATAGCTTTCATTTCCAATGTTACTCTATCATTTATATACACTAAAAACATGATTGGAGCCAGCCCTGAGCCCTGTGGAACTTCGCTAGTCACTTCCTTCCATGATGAGTAATTTCCCCGTAGTACTGTTCTCATTTTTCTTTTTTTGAGAAAATCTTGCATCCAACAATACAGTTTGCCTCGGATTCCTTCTTGATGGTACAGTTTCCATAAAAGTCTTTGGTGTGGTACTCTGTCAAATGCTTTCTTGAAATCTAAACAGATACTGTCCACCCATCCTTCCCTGTTCTGTAATTTTTCTGTTACTCTATCATTGTAGCCCAACAAATTAGTAACACACGACTTTCCCTTTCTGAAACCAAACTGTCTTTCTGTTATCATATTGTGTTCTAGCAGATTTACCCAAACTTTTCTTATCAGCTTTTCTAATACCTTGCTTACAACACTGGTTAGTGATACTGGTCGGTAGTTAAGTGGATTTTGTCTATTCCCTTTCTTGAATAAGGGAACAATGTTTGCTTTCTTCCAAATATCAGACAGTTTACCTTGTCCTAAGGATTCCTTCAAAATTGAAGATAATGGTTTACTTAACTTCTTTGGACATTTATGTAACACCCAACATGAAATTTCATCAGGACCATTTGCTTTCCTTTGTCTGATTTACTTAACTCCTCCTGTATTTCTTTTTCTGAAATTTGTATATCTGGTAGTATGTGTGGGCATGCAAGTTCCATATAATCCCTCTCAAAATTATTTCCTTCAATAAAAACTGATTGGAAATTCTTATTTAGTGCTTCACAAATATCCTTCTCTTGTGTGTAGGTGATTCCTTCATCTGTAATGGATTGTATTTTATCTTCGACCTTGGTTTTGCTTCGGATGTAGCTATAAACTAGCCTCGGTTGATCACTACTTTTATTTACGATGTCCTCCTCAAACTGTTTTTGGCCTTCCATCCTTATTCTTGTATAATCGTTTCTTGCCTGTTTATAGGTGTTATATGCCCTTTCACTATTGTGTCTTATCTATCTGTTCCACAACAAATCTCTTTTTTCTTTTGATTTTTTACATTCTGTATTAAACCATTTCTTTATTTTCTTTTCTGCTTCTTTGTCCTCTGGGATGTACTTCTGGACTCTATTTCATAAAGTTCACAGAATTTTCTATAAAAAACATTTAAATCTTGTCCTCTAAGCTCTTTTTCCCAATCTATTTCTAAGCAGTATTTCTTTAGGTCATGATAGTTGCCCTTTTTGTAGTTAAGGCTCTTTTTGTAACTTTCATTGCTATTAACTATGTCACATTCAATCCTGAAGTTGTAATTTAATACTGTGTGGTCACTTTTGCCGAATGGAGGGCGATACATTATATTGTCAATATCATTTTCTTGCCTAGTAAATATAAGATCTAATACTGATGGTATGTCAAGTCCTCTTTTTCTGGTGCTTTCTTTTGCATATTGTGTTAGGAAAAACTCCTGCACAAGGTCCAGGAGCTTTTGGTCCCAACAGCTTTCCTGGCATTTTATATCTAGAGTATTCCAATATGTGTTTGTTTTGAAATCTCCAGTTAGTATAATTCTTTCAGATTTTTCCACATTCTATGTAGTAATGCTCTTAAACTTTGAACTGTTTTCTCTGCCAGGTCTTCATGTTTGCCTTTTACCCAAATGTTTGATCTGGGTGGTCTGTATAAATTTGCCACTATTACTTTCCCTTCAAACGTACTAATCTCTACTGCTATCAGTTCTACGTGTGAGGGTACATCTAGTACTATTTCCTTGACATGAAGATATTTCTTTGTTAATATTATAATTCCTCCTCCTCTTCTTGAGTTCCTAATTCTTCTCCATATATTGTATTCCTCTAGGTTTAGTGTATCGTTTGATATCCTTGGTGTTAATTTTGTTTCAGTTAGGCAAACAATATGTGATTCCTTTTTTTTTATGTAATCATTCATCTCTAGAAATGCAGATACCATTCCATCTACGCTAGAGTACATCATCTTAATAATCTTGTCTATATACTTGTCATGACTTGGGTCTACTACCTTTCTTCTTTTTGTTCCCTCCTGTTTATGTACCACTTTCGAACCTGCAATCTAATTACTTTATAAAAAAAATGTGTTCTCTTCTTCCTCTGATCTTCCCTCATTCTTTGTTCTTGTCTCCTTCCTCTTCTTTTTTAGTAATCCAAATTCCTCTTGAGTTAGGCATCTTTTTATCCATACATTATTGAAGTCCTCTTTTTCCATAGGTTTATTTGCATTTTTCAGTATTTCCTCCACAGTGTTTACACTCTGGAAGGTTACTTTCAGGGGCCTTGATTTATTTCTCTCATATTTCCCTAGTCTTTTATGTTCCTCTATGTATTTGCAACAGATTTCCTCTGACACTTCCACCAATATGTTCATTACATTTGCCATCTTTTTGTCTCTCGAAATTTTTTTTTTTTTTTTTTTTAATTTCTTCCTCCTCTATACCAGCGATTACTATAGATTTGTTGATGTCTGCTGAGTCTTTGACCAATTTTAGATTGTTTTGGATTACTTTCTTCACTTCTTTTTTAATGCTCTTTTCTTCAGCTCTTACTTCTAAGTCTTTCTTTACTTTCACCATTTCAGCATACGTGGTTTCCACATCATTTTTGTAGCTTTGCATCGCTTCATTTACGTGGGTTCTCTTCTCCTCAGTATCACTGCTATGATCTACCAGAGTGCTTGCCTGCCTTATTATCTCTGTATCATTTCTGATCTCTTCCATAATACTCCCATGATTGACAACTGTGCTTGCCATTTCACTAATCTTCCTTCTTAGTGTACCTACCTCAACTGATACTTCTTCTATTGTTGTGTCTTTCTTATTAATTTCCTTTACTAAATTTTCATTTTCTTCCTTCTGCATGTGCAACTGCATTTTAATTTCATCTGTTTCACTCTGAAATGCCTTCTCTAATCTGTTCACCCATTCTACCAGCTTATTTTGTATCTCCATTTCCACCAGTTCCTGGTAGAAATCATCATTCTGCTTTCTACCTTTGTCCCTTTTCTTAACTCCTTCCAAAGTTGATTTGCTAAAGATGGTGGTCATCTTCTGGTACGCAGGCACATCCTTTCACTCTTGCATCTAGTGTGTGTGTGTGTGTGTGTGTGTGTGTGTGTGTGTGTGATGCCGGTTTCTCATGAATTTGTGAATGGGGTATAGCAACAAGGTGTTCCGCTTTATTCTCGTACAGTCAATGAACCATCTAAGACCAATAAATAATAAAGGTTATTATGAGGGTGGTAAGGTTGCAATGTGTGTGGACAGTGAACTAGGTGAAAATTTCTATTTGGAGGTTGGATTGAAACAGGGATGTGTCATGTCTCCATGTTTTTTCCGTCTGTATATCGATGGGGCTATAAAAGAGGTACAAGGTAGGGCAGTGGATGTTGGAGCGGCCCTAAAGAGAGAAGGCAGTGTGTGGAAACTCCTTGTACTGTTGTTTGCAGATAATGTGTAGTTAATTGAAGACTAAGCGGAGCTTCAAGGCTTGTTGAATGAGTTTGGAAGAGTGTGTAAGAAATGGAATCTAAAAGTGAATGTTGGGAAGAGTAAAGTTATGGTCATCGAGAGAAATGAAGTCACTGAATGTACAGTGAGGTTGGATGAGGAGGCAGTGGAAAATATGAGTGCGTTTAAGTACTTGGGTAGTGTGATGAGAAAGGATGGAAGTCTAGAGGGTGAAGTGCTTGAAAGGATACAAGAAGGAAGAAAGGTTGATAGTTCTTTGAAAGCAGTGATAAGAAACAGGGAAGTGAGCATGAAAGTGAAAAATTTACTACATGAAAGTATTGTCATACCAACTCTATCATATGGAAATGAAGCTTGGACCTTGTTGGAGGAACACAAATCAAGAGTGAAAGCAGATGAAATGAGTTACTTGAAACGAGCATGTGGAGTGGCTTGGAGAGACAGACTGACAATGGAGGAAGTTAAGAAGCGTTGTGGTGTGGATGTGGATGTAATAGGAAGCATTAGGAGAAACACACTGAGGTGGTTTGGCCATGTGGAGAGGATGGAGAGCGCAGACTGACGAAGAGAGTGTATATAAGTGAGGTGGAGCGGGGGCGAGAGGGAGCGGGAGGCCGAGGATGAAATGGAAAGATGGGGTGGAGACTCGAAAGGTATATGAGAGAGGGATGTGTGAGCTGGAAGCAGGGCCGTGAAATGGCGGGGGACAGGGCGACACGGAAGCGATTTGTTTGTGGCCACCCTTTACGGGATAAGGACGTTTGGCAATAGACAGACAGATTGACAGATCGATAAGAAAACATATATAGTGTAGTGATGCAGTACACTTCAGGGAAATGTGGAAGATTGCCAACATTTCCAAAAGATTGTAGTATGGTCTCAATACAGCTACAGTAAAATGAAAAGTAAAAGTCGTGTCGTGAAATTTGGTGAAAACTTCTGCTGAAAGACTAAAGTTTTGGTGCGCCCAGCTTTGTGCCAAAGACAGTTGGTAGCAATGACAGTAGTTGCTTTTTGCTCCAGGACACCAGCTTGTGGATGATAGCATATTTCTGACAACTAAGCGAAACCAGATTCATTGACTGATTGATAGAACACATGGTACTGCAACAACAAGGCCATATAGCGCCAAATAAGCAGTAGAAACAATAAATACATTATAAAGCAAAAACTCCATATTAAAAACTAGACAGAAAAGCCTCCTTCAGAAATAAAAACGCATCGTCTCCAGGGGTACCAGTCTCTCCTCCAAGCATCAAATAGAGACAGTTAACACCACCCTGCCTTCTGTGTCTCAATAGCAGCCTCCAACGTAAGTCGCCCAAACTGGGACACTCAACAAGCAAGGGCTTGACAATAAGGGGAACCAAACAATCCTCACAGCATGGCTGCATGCATCCACACATGAGGAACTCATGTGTGAGCTTGGTATGTGCAATGCGAAGGCAAGCCAGAACAGTCTCTAAATTACAAGCCATTGTAGGGCAAACTCTCTGAGAGACGAACTTGGTGACTTCCTTTAGCTTGTTAACAGGAACGCTATCCCACCGCACTGTTCTTTGCTCTGGTAAAAATAATTTCATCCGTACTAAATGCTCTCAACTCTCCAACTCAAATTCTTCCCGCTCCTCCTGGCACCTTGCCAAAAACCATTCTAACAACTTTACCTCAACATCCTTCCCTCCTCTTTTCTACTCTGATGGTTCTATAGCTATTTCTTCTGCAGTTAAAGCAGATCTCTTCGCTCAGAATTTCTCCTCCATTTCCACCATAGACGAATCCAGAGCTGTTCCTCCATCTCTTCCCCCCCTCTGATTTCCTCATGGCTGACATTAAAGTTTCTTCTGCTGAAGTATTTTCTGCCATCACAGGCCTCAATACTAACATGGCATATGGGCCTGATGGAGTCCCTCCTGTTATCCTCAAGAAATGTGCTTCTGTGCTTATTACACCCTGCCTAGACAAACTATTTCGCCTTTGTCTATGAACTTGTACCTTTCCTTCTTAATGGAAGTTTGTCCTCATTCAGCCAGTCCAAAAGAAGGGTGACCATTCCCAACCCTCGAACTATCATCCAATTGCTTTAACATCCTGTATTTCAAAAGTTTTCGAGTCAATTCTTAATAGAAAAATTTTAAAGCATCTTTCTTATCACAACCTTCTTTCTGATCGTCAGTATGGGTTCCGTCCTGGACACTCCACTGGCGATCTTCTCACTTATCTTTCAGACTCCTGGACATCCTCCTTTCGGGACTCTGGTGAAAGCTTTGCCATTGCACAACATATCAAAGGCTTTCGATCGAGTCTGGTATAAATCTTTAAATTCCAGACTGCCCTCTTATGGTGTCTATCCTTCTATCTGTGCCTTCATCTATAGCTTCCTTTCTGGTCGTTCTATAGCCGCTGTTGTAGACGGCCATTGTTTTTCTCCTAGACCTATCAACAGTGGTGTTCCTCAGGGCTCTGTCCTGTCACCAACTCTCTTCCTTTTATTCATCAATTACCTTCTAAGCTGTACATCTAACCCTATCCACTCGTACACTGATGACTCTACCCTTCACCTTTCCATTCAGTTCCCGCAATGTCCATCTCAGCAGTTACTTCAACTAGCAAGGGATGAGGCAATGGCACGCCTAACATCTGACTTGGCTCGTGTCTCTGACTGGGGTAAAAATAATCTTGTTTTTACTGTCTCAAAGACACAGTTCTTACACTTATCAACCCGACAAAATCTTCCACAGGTGTACCCACTAATGTTTAATAATATTCAGCTTAATCCTGCATCATGCTTGAACATGCTTGGGATTTTATTCACTCAGGATGTATCTTGGGAAGATCATATTGCATCTCTTGTAAAATCTGCTTCCAAGAGATTGGGTGTGCTAAGCCGACTCCATTCCTTCTTTACCCCTGCACAGTTGTTGACTCTATACACAGGTTTTATCTGCCCCTGTGTGGAGTAGAACTCTCAGGTGTGGGGAGGCTCCCCCCTTACAGCTCTTCTCAATAGGGTGAATTCAAAGGCTTTTCATCTCATTAACTCTCCTCTTCTTACTGGCTCTCTTCAACCTCTGTCTCTTTGCTGCGCTGTTGCATCTTTATCTCTTTTCTTTCGCTACTTCAATGGTCACTGTTCCTCTGAACTGTCTGCTTGCATCCTTCTACCTCTACATCGGGGCATAGCACCCGTCTAGCAGCTAACTGTCATCCCTTTTCTGTCCAACTCTCTAATGCAAGAGTTAACCGTTACTCCCAGTCCTTCATTTATGCAACAGGTCAACTCTGGAACTGTCTCCCTCTGTCTGTATTTCCTGCTAGCTATGATCTCCAGTCTTTCAGATGCAGTGTGTCCAGGCATCTTGAAATGATCGGCTCTTGAATTTGGCTCTCTCTTGTATTTTGTTTTTCTCTTTGAAGGAACGGTTATTGCGCGCCTCTGGCCTTTGATTCCTTCTTCCTAGCATATAAAAAAGAACTGCCAACAAGCACGAACAGCAGACAGTAATGGAGCATGTAAATCAGTAGCATGTTGAGGACAAGAAGCATGCACAGTCGCAAAACCGTGGCCTTAGCTAATGCATGTACCCTTGCATTACCTTTGACACCAACATGTGCGGGAACCCAGCAGAAATCCACTCTCTTCCCCCAATGACGAATGAGGAACAGCCATTCCAAAATAGCTTTCTGTTAATTATAGGATAAGAAGAGTTAAAAGAGTCCAGGGCCAAAAGTGCCCCTTGAGAGTCGCTAAAAATAGTACAATAATCATAAACTTCAGAGCTAAAACGATAGCTGACAACTCTGCAGTAAAAACCGAGGCAGCCAAAGGAAGACTACCTCCACAGCTATAATTGGGGAATACCACTCCAAAACCAACACCAGAGGCAGATTTAGAGCCATTAGTATACACAAGCACAGAACCACCATGACTTGAAGAATGTTTTGAAAATAACTGTAAAAGAGCCTGAGGAGCAACAGAATCCTCTGAGTCTGCAAAAAAAAAATCAGAAAGTTACCTTGGGCCAGATCCATGATGCAACACTTGGGATCCAAACGGGACTGACTGGTACTGGCAACAAACCAAACTCCTCCATGATATCCTGAACCCTATAGCCAAATGGATGATGCATATGAAGGTGTCTACTATAATACAAAAACAACTGTTGCATCACACACTCACAGAAAAGTGAGTCTGGAAGGTGACAAATCTGGAGCCGGCGCCGTGCTGCAACAGACTGATGCAGTGAATCTAAGAGAGGCACACCAGCTTCCACTAACAAGCTGGAATCAGAGATGACTGAAAAGCCCCAGTTGCAAGGCGAAGACCAGCATGATAGACAGGATCTAGAGTTTTTAGTCTGGACCCTGTGGCAGAGGAGTAGACCTGCAGCCATATAACAGCTTGAAGGTTGCAAAAACCTGAAACAAATGCAAGAGTCTCCTCCAATCAGCACCCCAAGAGGTATGGGACAGAACCCTCATTAGACTGAGAGCCTTCACACATGATGCTTTAGGATTTACCAAGTGTGAAACCCTGCTCAAACGGCAGTCAAACTTCAGACCCAAGTATTTTGTCTCTGCCACAAAGCTGAAGATCAGGGTCCGGGTGTGGCATAGCCACAGTCTTAGAGGGGGAAAACCGAAAACCCTTGGAAGTGGCCCAGGTAGAAATCTTGTCCAAGGCGAGTTGCATGTGCCACTCAATAGCAGACATGCAGAAGCCAGAAAAACCATGTAGCTAAGTCATCCACATAAAGGGATGAGGATACCCCAGCACGCACAGTGTTGAGAATACCATTGATGGATACTGCAAACAGGGAAACACTTAGAACACTCCCCTGTGGGACACCTTCCTCCTGGCACAGTGGTGCAGAGAGGGTAGAACCCACATGGACCTGAAACACACGATCAGTCAAGAAGTCTCCAAGCAACACAGGCAGGTGACCACGTAAACCAAAGGCATGAAGTTGTTGGAGGATACCATGGTGCCAGGCTGTGTCATAGGTCTTCTCAAGGTCAAAGAACACAGCCACATGATGTTGCTTAAAGGCAAAAGCTTCACAGATTGACGCCCTGAGCCTGATAAGGTTGTCTTACGTACATTGTACGAGTAATTTAGGGAAGCCACCCTGCAAAGGAGAGAGAAAGCAACCCATCTCCAGAAACCACACAAACCTGACATTGGCCATCTTTTCAAACAGCTTGCATTCGTATGATGTTAAACAAATAGGGCAATAATTAGAGACATGTGTGTGATCCTTACCAGGTTCGAGAATGGGGAGGAAAATACCCAGCTTCCAACTCTTAGGAATAGAATCCCCACTCCAAATTCTGTTAAAAAGGTCCGATAAAAACTGTAGAGTCAGTTGGCAGATGACAGAGCAGAGCGTATGGAATGTCGTCAGGCCCAGGAGCAGTGTCACCACATTCCAAGAGGGCCGCATGCAGCTCACAGAGGCTGAAGTCTAAATAATAAGGCTCTCTGCCAAGAAAGTGAAAGTCAAGATCCAGCCTCTCCTGATTCCTTCGAAAGCTAGCACACGGCTTACAGTAGAAGGATCCTTTTTAGAGACAACACAAAACTTATCTGCAAAAGCAGACGCTACTGCATCTGGTGTGGATACAAGATTTCCGTGAAGTCGCAACACCAGTGGGGAGGGGGGCTAAAACTTACCTGAAATCTTGCACACCTTTTTCCATACCATAAGTATTGGAGTAGAGGACATAACTGTTGAAACATACGACCTCCACAAGTTACAGCAAGCATTCTTCATAACCCATCTATAGTGAGCAAGTGCTTTGCAAAAGTGGATTTTAAGAAAAACAACATCACAATTGGCAAAATACCGACGGGCAGCAGCTTTGTAAGATCCTTTTGCTATAGAGCAGTCATCATTCCACCATGGCACAGGTCTCCAGGAAAAAACACCAGAAGTCTGTGGGATGGAATGAACCCCTGCTGAGAAAAGAGCCTTAGTAAAATAACATTTGGCATCATTGATGGTTGGAAAATCAGGAACCCTGTAGGCAAATACATATACAGTAGTTTCTCAAAGAGCAACCAATCAGCCCTACCCAGACACCAGCATGGCATACAGGCTGCAGAGACAGAGCGAGTAGACGGACCAACACAGGATAATGGTCACTTCCATGAAGATCATCCAAAGCCTCCCAAGAAAAATCAAGGGCACTGTCAGAGGAGATGGTGAGGTCAGTGACAGAATACGTGCCAGTCTGAACATGAAAATGGGTCAGCCTCTCATCGTTTAGGACAACCAAATCTAAATCCCCAAACAAAAAGGCAAGAAGATCACCCTGGAGATATGAAAGTGAGTCACCCCACAAAGGATGGCAGCCATTAAGGTCACCAAGGAGTAGAAGAGGAGGTGAAAGTGGACTGATAAGGGTCTCCAGATCAGCACACATAACAGGAACGGAAGGTGGAAGGTACAGACAACAGATGGTATAACAACTCCCAACATGCATCTGTACTGCTAGAGTTTGAAAAGGAGACTGTATCTCAAAGGAAATAAAGGGGACATCAGATCGGCATAAATTGGCACATCCACTGCTGTGACCATCAGGAGGAGATGCATAGAAGACCTCATACCCCCTGACAGAAGGAAATGGTCTATCCCCCATCATTGTCTCCTGGAGACAGACACAGAGTGGGCTCAGAGCAAAAAGTAATCATTGCAATTCCTCCCAATTTGCCATGGCACTTCTACAATTCCACTGAAGACAAATTGGTACTGACTGAGCCATACTGATTAGTATTAACCTACCCCATCCTGACGTTTTCTGGACAGTGGTACGCCCCAGTCCCGACATTTTTGGACCTTTTTTTTTTAGGCTCAAACATTCGCTTTTGGTGAGAAACATCGAAAAATCATAGAGAAATCGCTCACCTGAGGTTTAAAATACTCGATCCAGGTACGAGTACCTCCTTACCTGAATGGGTTTTCTAACAGGCTGACACCAAATAAAACGAGTTCTATGGGAGGGTAACTATTTTATCCACTCATAAACAGTATTCATTTAATTACTTGGTACGAATTTCTATGTAGTACAAGAGTATATTGGTTTTCAAATAGTAATATAGGCATTATAAGCATTGTTTCACTCACTAACTCGTCACCATTCATGACCTTTTTTTCCCACATTACCTGATCATCATTTCTGACTGTTTCTTCCTCTAATGCTATGTAAACTTTGTCCTCCACATTGTCATCGATTGAGGAATCACTCTGGCCCTGAATGTCTTTATTGGCCAGGTCACTGGTAACAGGTGAATTGCTGAGACAATGGCGTGCGGGGGGGGGGGAGGTTATCCGGTGTAAGGCATTGTCCCTGCTTGGCATCTTGTAGAGGAATAGAGGAAGGTGTCCCGTGTATACGTGCCAAAAATCACTCGCGAAATCACTCGCGAAAATTGAAAATTGTGCAAATTATTGACCTTGCAATGTTGCCGCGTTAATTTACGTCTCTGGGATATGAGTGCACATCATGTGAGGACGTGAATTCACGTCTCCGGGACGGGGCTGGTTAAATAATATGACATGAGATACACCAAGGTTATGTAGCAGCCTCATTGGGAAGGGTGTGAAAGCCCTTCTTCCTGGACGTGGTCTGCCTTACCAACCGAGAGGACAATGAAGATTTAGAGTCTCCATGGGTGAAAGGACCCTTACCCTGAGACGCATCCTGCCCATCACCAGAATGAACCCGAGGCACAAAGCCCCTCTGGAAGACCCACTTGATCCATCCACATCCCCATGTGGGGATCCAGCTCGCACCTCAGGGCCAACTGGACCCTCCCCAACCGAATTAACCAAAGGTCAGCTGCCGGCTGATGGATCAGAGGGAGCAAATGACCGAGACCTTTGAGTATCTAAAGACCCAGACCCCGCCACACCTGAGCAAGAGGCAGGGACTGGAATCCTAGAAAGACCATCATGAATATCCACTGACTTAAACATCACCACTGGCCGGGTTGCCGAGCGAAAAGCCCCTTCAGAATCTTCATGTGGCACAGATGTTTGAACCTTAGAAGGAGGGAAATCACCCAAAGACTCCTCACCCATTTGAGGTTGGCAGAATCAACCTTCATCTCTAGGCCAGAACTTGAGGACACACTAGAAACTGTAGAGAACACTGTAGAGAAGACTGAACACAAGCAGCGACCGAGCAGATGGTGCAGGAGCAGCAGTCGGTATGTGAGTAGCAGCTGATACAGGAGTAGCAGCCTGTACAGGATTAGCAGCCGGTACAGGAGAAGCAGCCAGATGACATGGAAGGGGGAAGACACCACCACGTATGGGTGGGACCCCCTCAAGGGAGGCACTGCCTCCTCCATGTGTTGCTGCCACAATAGTATCCCCCAGCTGGGACATCTGTGGTGACTGATTACCCCATGAAGCAGGTGGGGTAGCATGAAGTGTAGTATTGTTGTACTGTGGGACCTGCTTACAACGTGAGAGAGCTAAAGCAAAGGTGATCCCAGGGTGGATAAACATCCCTCTGACCCTTTCCTTTGCCACTGCAAAAGAAATCTTCTCACTGGTTCAAACTTACATGAGTTCATTCTCAAACTTACACTGGTTACACTGTGTTGATGAAACTGAGTGAGCACCGTGGCAGTTGATATATGAGGGGGGGATTCGGGCAGTCCATCTCACCATGTGAATTACCACCACTGTTAACACACCTGTGGGAGACCTTGCATGTTCCTACCACAAGTTGCTGACATGCCCAAATCTCTGGCAATGGAAGCACCACCTAGGTCTTGGCAGATATGCCTTAACCTGAAGGCGGTAGTAAGCTGCCTCTAAGACATCAGGCAATGTCAAGCAATCAAAGGTGACAATCAGTGATGGTGTGCCTGTCAATATCCCATTTACCTTTTTCTTTATCTTCTTCACCTTCACTACTCCCTGGTCTTTCAGCCCATCCAGGAGGTTCTCCTCTGAGTACCTATGGAACTCCTTCAAGAAGACAACACCTCAAGGCTGGTTGAGGGTGGAATGATTGGTGACTACAGGAGGCTAAGCATTAAATGGCATGGATGAGAGTGCTTTGGTCAGCATCCCTGGGCTCTATAAGGAGTGACCCATCTGCCTGTGGAACAACCTTTGGGGATGACCCACAAGCCTTGACCAGGTCATGGTGAACCTTGAATGCATTCTCGTCCCTGAAGGAGGAACCATCAGCCAACTTCAAAACTAGGAATTTCATGAATTGGTCAGGCACAAAGAAGCCAGGGATTGTCTCAGTGAAGGGTGAGAGAGCTTCCTGGGAGGGCTGTGTGCTGCTTCCTCAAAAGCGCTCCTTACCCTTGCTGCCCTTATGTGGTACAGGGTTGACAGGACCAAAGACATGGCCAGTTGTTGGGGACTTGAGGGCCCGGCCACCTGCCACACGAGTACCAAAATTGGGGGGAGTTGCAGCCATAATTAGACTAAAAAGTAACTTCATTCCCCCACCCCTCCACCCACCATGGAGCCCAACAAGGGGAGGTCGTATGCCAGGGACAACACCACTAGTGACCCCAGAGGTAGCGGGAGAGTATACACGGGTAGCCAATTGGGGACCTGGGCAAGGGTGACTCCAGGACGATAGGAGCCACCAGGGTCCCCAGTGCCCACTTGACCGTAGGCAAAGCATGATCAGCTAATTGACCTGGTCAGGCCCAACCAGGTCGCCCATCTAGCCAGAATAAAGGCCTAAAGAGGCGTATTGCTAGCTGCAGGGCACATCGTGCAGCATCGCTTAATCTCCAGGACTCCCGTCTCCCAGCATAATGGGATGCCATGCACGGCAAACATGTGGGGAGGCAAAATTTCCCCCTAGATGCTAATGGGCAGGGAGTAATATCACCAGCACGCTTCCTCCACCAGTGATGCAGGGGATGCTTGGTCCACAAGGCCAACAGATGCTGAACCCTATAAAGGTAGGCATGCCTCCAGAGTAGGTGGCACTGCCAGCCTTGCTTCAAGCCCCACCACTGCATCAAGGTGACTCCCCCCTCAGCGAGGCTAAGCAAAACCAACATATATATATATATATATATATATATATATATATATATATATATATATATATATATATATATATATATATTGTTACGGAACAGAGATATAATGAACACTTCAAGTGAGAATACTAAAATCACTACTGTCCCGAAAGGCTCCAGGTTCAAAACAAAAGACTTAGGTAAAATTACAAGTTAAAGTTTAATGCTCAAACTAACAACTAAACATTCAGGACTCATAAGGATAATGTAATGGCAAAACAGGTTACATATATGGTTAACTGCAATAGCCTCTATTAACACGAATTTAGCAAGAGCAAATTTATCTAAGTCAGCCCTGATAAAATGAGAAAACCAGATAATGCTGAGTTAAAGCAAGATATAATATTATTACAGATACAAAATATTACTAATACTGGCTGACAGTATGGAACCAACATGAATCATAAAAACTTTACCAGGCTTACGAATTAACACCTAAGGCTATACAGTACAAGAAAAATGGTAATAACACTTATACTCAAATTATACAGCAGCTAGATGGCTGGAGACTTCCTGAGCACTCACAAAAATAATAATATACTGTACAGGGGAGGACAGAGATGTGAACAGAATGAGGAGTAGATCCAAGTGGCAACTAATGCAGAGACTGAGCTCATTATATAGGGGCAGGCAGAGCTTGATTCAACTTGTAAGAAGGATGCGCAAATGAAGGGGACGAAGAGTTGACAATCCTGCTTTGAACAACAGAAAGAACGACTTACTCTACTATAAGGGGGAGAAGGGGGGAGTGAGGTAGAACATGCAAGCCTGGTCACTATGGAAGCCATGTGGCGAATCGTGAACAAACATGCAGCATACTGTACATTAGGATCATACAAAGGATGATCCAATCATGAACAAAACTGTATCATAAGTTAGAATTATACAAGGGATGATGAAATCATAGGCTATGTAACACCTACCCACAAAGAAAAAGAAAATTACAAAGGAAATTTCTTATTACTCTAAAACAATCAGTCTAAAGTCTAGATAAGCAATCTGCAATAACATTTTCTTTCCCCTTGACATATTGTATGTCTAATGAATACTCCTGAAGAAGTAAACTCCATCTTGTCAATTTCTGATTTTTATCTTTAAACTTACTAAGGAATTTCAGTGGGTTATGATCGGTATAAATGACTATGGGGTCAAAACCAGAACACAAATAAAATGAAAAATGCTGTAAACCCAAAATCAGGCCAAAAGCTCTTTCTCAATAGTTGAGTAGTTCTTTTGAGGTGGAGTGAACTTCTTACTGTAATAAGATACTGGGTGTTCAATACCCTGATCATCCTCTTGCAGCAAAACAGCCCCAGCTCCTGTATCACTTGCGTCAACAGCCATCTTAAAAGGCTTAGCAAAATTTGGAGTAGCGAGCACTGGCTGACTTAATAGGATAGCTTTAAGTTTGCTGAAAGAGGATTCACAGTTATCGGTCCAGACAAATTTAACTCCCTTTTCAGTAGGTCTGTAAGTGGTGATACAAGAATTGAAAAGTTAAGAACAAATCTCCTGTAATAACCTACCATTCCCAAAAATCTTTGTAGCTCTTTCCTACTTTTAGGTCTGGGATGATCACTTATAACCTGAACCTTAGCTCCTGGTGGTGCAACGTGTCCATCACCAATTATGTACCCAAGGTACTGAACTTTAGCTTGACCAAACTCACACTTTGATAAATTAGCTACAAGATTAGCTTGAACCAAAGGCTCAAGAAATTTAATGACATGGTATAGGTGATCTTTCCAGTTGTCACTGAAGATTAATACATCATCAATATAAACAACACACCCTGCCAAACCCTCTGTTACAACATTCATGAGCTTCTGAAAAGTGGCTGGTGCATTCTTCATACCATATGACATTACAGAACATGCAAAAGTCTTTCCTAGTGTTACAAAACATGAGATCTCCCTAGCATGTTCAGTCATAGGTGCTTGCCAGTATCTCTTTAACGAATCAAACTTACTTATGTACCTAGCCCTTCCAATCTTGTTTATGCAATCTTCCACGCAAGGGAGAGGGTAGGTGTCTGTTTTGGTTATCTGATTAACACGTCTGTAGTCGATGCAAAGCCGCTGTGACCCACCTGGCTTAGGGAATAGAGTGACAGCAGAACTCCACGTGCTCTGACAGGGCTCAATCATCTTGTGGTCCAATAGGTAGCCAAGCTTCTTCTGGATGAGAGGAACTTTCACTGGGTTCACATGGTAAGGAGGCAGTTTAATTGGCTTTGCGTCTCCAACATCGACATCATGCATCAACACAGTGGTTCTTCCTGGAGTGGCACGGAACACTTGCGGGTACTCCTGCAGTAATGCCGAAAACTCCTGCCTTTCCTCGGGAGCTAGATGAGAAAGCTTAGTCTGGAGTTCGTTCATGATATCAGGATTCTTCCTCAAACTATCACTCAGGCTCATACTGCATGGGAGACCTTCACTTGCAGACTCGGGTGGAACAGCTACAGTACAGACTGGGTTATTTTCGTCCCGCCAGTGATATAACTTTAGCATGTTGATGTGACAAAGTTGCTTGTTCTTTCTACGATCTCGTGTGGCGATGACATAGTTGACATCACTGAGTTTCTTCTCCACGAAATAAGGACCACTAAACTTGGCTTGAAGAGGTTGCCCATGCACTGGTAGCAGAATCAAAACCTGATCTCCTGGCTGAAAGTGGCATAACTTGGACTTCTTATCATACTAAGTCTTCATCTTCTCCTGAGCAGCTCCTAAATTCTTTCTCACCAGCTGTAAAGCAGTGGACAGCAGATCTTTGAACTTCATCACATACTCCAGCAGGTTGACGTCATCTTCCTCCGACAGCCAGCATTCCTTGAGTAGCTTAAGGGGTCCTCTTACTTTATGGCCAAACAGTAGTTCAAAGGGTGAGAAGCCCAGTGATTCATTTGGAGATTCTCTTGCGGCAAATACAACGAATGGAAGACCTTTATCCCAATCTTTTTGATATTCCAAACAGTATTTCCTGAGCATCGATTTGAGTGTTTGATGATATCTCTCCAACGCTCCTTGGGTCTGGGGATGGTAAGCTGAAGACGTGATCTGGGTGATGCCCAACTCTTTCAGAGACTGCTTGAAAACATTTGACATGAAATTACTTCCCCGGTCTGACTGTACCTCCTTGGGCAGACCAAACTTGGTGAAGAACCCTAGCATTTCCTTAACCACGTTCTTTGCTGAGATATTTCTAAGTGGAATGGCTTCAGGATAACGAGTAGCCATATCAATCAGGGTCAACACATAAGAAAATCCTAAAGAAGTCTTAGGAAGAGGGCCCACAATATCCACCAACATACGGGTGAATGGCGCCTCAAAAGGAGGAATGGGAACTAGAGGTGCAACCTTTTCGGTCTGATTACACTTCCCCACAACTTGACAGGTGTGACAAGACTTACAATACCATGAAACATCTCTGAAGATTCCTGGCCAGTAGAAGTATTTCAAAATGCATGCCACAGTCTTCCTCACTCCAAGGTGTCCTGCCAAACTGGAATCATGAGTCACTCTCATGATATCCTGCCTACAAACACAAGGGATGACAACTTGATCATAATCATCATAATCATCATTATCCTCTAAGTCACCAGTAACTTTAGACTTAACCCTAGTGACAGCACATGCAGAGAACACATCAGGGACATCACAATCCTGGGTCGCAGTCACTGGCTCACTAGACAACTGGGGAGCTGGACACACTTGACTTCCACCAATATCATTTCCAAGTAAGAAAGTTACACCTGACATTGGGAGTGTCTCAACCAACCCAACCATAACGGAACCATTAACAAAACCAGACTCTAAATTCACTCTGCACAGAGGGACAGAGAAGTAATTATTCCCTACACCTTGTAAGATTACAGTTTCATCAGAGGAATTAACATTCGAGCCTAGAACACTGGTCAGCATAAGGGATTGGCAAGCACCTGTATCACGATATATTTT
This sequence comes from Coenobita brevimanus, assembly GCF_032717465.1. NCBI lineage: Eukaryota > Metazoa > Arthropoda > Malacostraca > Decapoda > Coenobitidae > Coenobita > Coenobita brevimanus. The sequence continues at coordinate 32,978,595 of NC_137033.1, read as the reverse complement.
AACTAATTTCCTGTCTTACTGTCCAGAGGACTGACAAAACCATCAGACAGGAAATTAGCACATGAACTCTTGAGAGTGTCACCCACGTTACTGCTCAAAAGAGGAGCTTCATCATGAGAATTTAATTTACCCCTCAAAGCAGGTTCCGTTAACTGGGTTAAAGAATTCTGGGAACTCTCAAGGATGGACACTAGACCAATTGACTGAATATTTAAAGACTCCTTTTTGTTCACATCACGCTGTCTCCTGAAACATTTCTCCGTAGTATGACCAAGCTTACTACAATAAGTACATTTACTTTTCTGAAATCTAGAGTTGGAACTGGTATTTACTTCCTGAGAAACATCATCTTTATTCTCTTTCCTGTTACCTGTACTCTGAGTAGAGGCAACGTACTTACTCTCAGCTTTCCTTTTTTCTTTAGAATATCTCTTGTGAGTGAGAACATATTCATCAGCTAAAACTGCAGCATCAGACAAATTATCTATTCTTTTCTCATCAAGATATAGGCTTACATCTTTATTAATACACCTTTTGAAGTCCTCCAGCAAAATCATCTGCTTAAATTTATCAAAATCAGAATTTACATTCTTAGAATTTAACCACCGCTCTAACAGATCTTCTTCGATTTTTGCATACTCAACATGGGATTGCTTATCTTGCTTATAAGTTGTCCTAAATTTTACTCTATAGGCTTCAGGAACAAGCTCATAGGCCTTATGATGTAGTTAAGAGCTTGATTCTTAATTATCAGATTGATCCTGAGGTAAAGATGCATTAGTTACTTGAGCTTTATCGGTGAGAACACTCTGAAGGAGTACTGGCCAATACTTTTTGGGCCAATTAAAACCTGTAGCTACCCTCTCAAACAACTGAAAATACTTTGTTAAATCAGATTAATTAAAAGTAGGGACAAGTTTAACATTTTTAGCCACATCAAAATCATCAGAGCTAGATGATCCAGTTCCACCTTGTTTCATGCGATACTCATTGTCTGCCTGAATCCTAGCAAGTTCAATTTGTGCCTGAGCCTGTGCCTGTGCCTCCTGAATATGAGCCTGTGCCTGTGCCTCCTGAATATGAGCCTGAGACTCAGCCTCCTTAGCACGAGCCTCCTGCAGGGCTAGCTGAAACTTAGCTATTTCAATCTGCGTTTGCTCATCTGGAGGAGTTACATTAAACAAGCTTTTATTAATCATGCCAACAATTTTATCTTTAGAATGATGAGAGTGAACAGCAATTCCCAATTATTGAACAAGAAGCTTAAGTTCATTCTTTGTTCTGTTTTCTACATCACACACTGTTTGCACATTTGACAAAAAATCTTTGGCTTCATCAAGAGTAATAATAGTAGACATAATGAATATATCACGTCACAAAATATCATGCAATATCCTTATGATATTATCCTGAATATCCTGATAAGAGGTTGCCAAATTAATGTTACGAAACAGAGAGAGATAATGAACACTTCAAGTGAGAATACTAAAATCACTACTGTCCCGCAAAGTTCCAGGTTCAAAACAAAAGACTTAGGTAAAATTACAAGTTAAAGTTTAATGCTCAAACTAACAACTAAACATTCAGGACTCATAAGGATAATGTAATGGCAAAACAGGTTACATATATGGTTAACTGCAATAGCCTCTATTAACACGAATTTAGCAAGAGCAAATTTATCTAAGTCAGCCCTGATAAAATGAGAAAACCGGATAATGCTGAGTTAAAGCAAGATACAATATTATTACAGATACAAAATATTACTAATACTGGCTGACAGTATGGAACCAATATGAATCATAAAAACTTTACCAGGCTTACGAATTAACGCCTTAGGCTATACAGTACATGAAAAATGGTAAGAACACTTATACTCAAATTATACAACAGCTAGATGGCTGGAGACTTCCTGAGCACTCACAATAATAATAATATACTGTACAGGGGAGGACAGAGATGTGAACAGAATGAGGAGTAGATCCAAGTGGCAACTAATGCAGAGACTGAGCTCATTATATAGGGGCAGGCAGAGCTTGATTCAACTTGTAAGAAGGACGCACAAATGAAGGGGACGAAGAGTTGACAATCCTGCTCTGAACAACAGAAAGAACGACTTACTCTACTATAAGGGGGAGAAGGGGGGAGTGAGGTAGAACATGCAAGGATGGTCACTATGGAAGCCATGTGGCGAATCGTGAACAAACATGCAGCATACTGTACATTAGGATCATAAAAAGGATGATCCAATCATGAACAAAACTGTATCATAAGTTAGAATTATACAAGGGATGATGAAATCATAGGCTATGTAACACCTACCCACAAAGAAAAAGAAATTTACAAAGGAAATTTCTTATTACTCTAAAACAATCTGTCTAAAGTCTAGATAAGCAATCTGCAATAACATTTTCTTTCCCCTTGACATATTGTGTGTCTAATGAATACTCTTGAAGAAGTAGACTCCATCTTGTCAATTTCTGATTTTATCTTTAAACTTACTAAGGAATTTCAGTGGGTTATGATCGGTATAAATGACTATGGGGTCAAAACCAGAACATAAATAAAATGAAAAATGCTGTAAACCCAAAATCAAGGCCAAAAACTCTTTCTCAATAGTTGAGTAGTTCTTTTGAGGTGGAGTGAACTTATTACTGTAATAAGATAAAGGGTGTTCAATACCCAGATCATCCTCTTGCAGCAAAACAGCCCCAGCTCCTGTATCACTTGCGTCAACAGCCATCTTAAAAGGCTTAGCAAAATTTGGAGTAGCGAGCACTGGCTGACTTAATAGGATAGCTTTAAGTTTGCTGAAAGAGGATTCACAGTTATCGGTCCAGACAAATTTAACTCCCTTTTCAGTAGGTCTGTAAGTGGTGATACAAGAATTGAAACGTTAAGAACAAATCTCCTGTAATAACCTACCATTCCCAAAAATCTTTGTAGCTCTTTCCTACTTTTAGGTCTGGGATGATCACTTATAACCTGACCCTTAGCTCCTGGTGGTGCAACGTGTCTATCACCAATTACATACCCAAGGTACTGAACTTTAGCTTCACCAAACTCACACTTTGATAAATTAACTAAGGGATTAGCTTGAACCAAACGCTCAAGAAATTTACTGACATGCCATAGGTGATCTTTCCAGTTGTCACTGAAGATTAATACATCATCAATATAAACAACACACCCTGCCAAACCCTCTGTTACAACATTCATGAGCTTCTAAAAAGTGGCTGGTGCATTCTTCATACCATATGGCGTTACAGAACATGCAAAAGTCTTTCCTAGTGTTACAAAACATGAGATCTCCCTAGCACGTTCAGTCATAGGTGCTTGCCAGTATCCCTTTAACAAATCAAACTTACTTATGTACCTAGCCTTTCCAATCTTGTTTATGCAATCTTCCACACAAGAGAGAGGGTAGGTGTCTGTTTTGGTTATCTGATTACCACGTCTGTAGTCGATGCAAAGCCGCTGTGACCCACCTGGCTTAGGGACTAGAGTGACAGCAGAACTCCACGTGCTCTGACAGGGCTCAATCATCTTGTGGTCCAACAGGTAGCCAAGCTCCTTCTGGATGAGAGGAACTTTCACTGGGTTAACATGGTAAGGAGGCAGTTTAATTGGCTTTGCGTCTCCAACATCGACATCATGCATCAACACAGTGGTTCTTCCTGGAGTGGCAAGGAACACTTGCGGGTACTCCTGCAGTAATGCCGAAAACTCCTGCCTTTCCTCGGGAGCTAGATGAGAAAGCTTAGTCTGGAGATCATTCATGATATCAGGATTCTTCCTCAAACTATCACTCAGGCTCATACTGCATGGGAGAGCTTCACTTGCAGACTCGGGTGGAACAGCTACAGTGCAGACTGGATTATTTTCGTCCCGCCAGTGATATAACTTTAGCATGTTGATGACAAAGTTGCTTGTTCTTTCTACGATCTGGTGTGGCGATGACATAGTTGACATCACTGAGTTTCTTCTCCACGAAATAAGACCACTAAACTTGGCTTGAAGAGGTTCCCCATGCACTGGTAGCAGAATCAAAACCTGATCTCCTGGCTGAAAGTGGCGTAACTTGGACTTCTTATCGTACTAAGTCTTCATCTTCTCCTGAGCAGCTCCTAAATTCTCTCTCACCAGCTGTAAAGCAGTGGACAGCAGTTCTTTGAACTTCATCACATACTCCAGCAGGTTGACGTCATCTTCCTCCGACAGCCAGCATTCCTTGAGTAGCTTAAGGGGTCCTCTTACTTCATGGCCAAACAGTAGTTCAAAGGGTGAGAAGCCCAGTGATTCATTTGGAGATTCTCTTGCGGCAAATACAACGAATGGAAGACCTTTATCCCAATCTTTTTGATATTCCAAACAGTATTTCCTGAGCATCGATTTGAGTATTTGATGATATCTCTCCAACTGTCCTTGGGTCTGGGGATGGTAAGCTGAAGACGTGATCTGGGTGATGCCCAACTCTTTCACAGACTGCTTGAAAACATTTGACATGAAATTACTTCCCCGGTCTGACTGCACCTCCTTGGGCAGACCAAACTTGGTGAAGAACCCTAGCATTTCCTTAACCACGTTCTTTGCTGAGATATTTCTAAGTGGAATGGCTTCAGGATAACGAGTAGCTATATCAATCAGGGTCAACACATAAAAAAATCCTGAAGAAGTCTTAGGAAGAGGGCCCACAATATCCACCAACATACGGGTGAATGGCGCCTCAAAAGGAGGAATGGGAACTAGAGGTGCAACCTTTTTGGTCTGATTACACTTCCAACAACTTGACAGGTGTGACAAGACTTACAATACCAGGAAACATCTCTGAAGATACCTGGCCAGTAGAAGTGTTTCAAAATGCATGCCACAGTCTTCCTCACTCCAAGGTGTCCTGCCAAACTGGAATCATGAGTCACTCTAATGATATCCTGCCTACAAACACGAGGGATGACAACTTATGTACAACCTCCCATTCACAGTCAGCTGATGCTGTTGGGGGTCTCCACTTTCTCATAAGTACTCCTGACTTTATATAATAACAAGTAGAAGCACCAGCTGACTCTTCCTCACTGCAAGCAGAGTTAGCTAGACCTTTCAACTCAGGGGTAGCAACCTGCAACTCAACCAACTCTTGACGAGACAAATTATCAACACTACGGGGTACTGCCTCATCTGGTGAGTGGTCCAAATTAGCAAGAAAAGTGTCAGCTAGGATAACATCATAATCATCATTATCCTCTAAGTCACCAGTAACTTTAGACTTAGCCCTAGTGACAGCACATGCAGAGAACACATCAGGGACATCACAATCCTGGGTCGCAGTCACTGGTTCACTAGACAACTGAGGAGCTGGACACACTTGACTTCCACCAATATCATTTCCAAGTAAGAAAGTTACACCTGACATTGGGAGTGTCTCAACTAACCCAACCATAACGGAACCATTAACAAAACCAGACTCTAAATTCACTCTGCACAGAGGGACAGAGAAGTAATTATTCCCTACACCTTGTAAGATTACAGTTTCATCAGAGGAATTAACATTCGAGCCTAGAACACTGGTCAGCATAAGGGATTGGCAAGCACCTGTATCACGATATATTTTAACTGATTTCCTGTCTTACTGTCCAGAGGACTGACAAAACCATCAGACAGGAAATTAGCACATGAACTCTTGAGAGTGTCACCCACGTTACTGCTCAAAAGAGGAGCTTCATCATGAGAATTTAATTTACCCCTCAAAGCAGGTTCCGTTAACTGGGTTAAAGAATTCTGGGAACTCTCAAGGATGGACACTAGACCAATTGACTGAATATTTAAAGACTCCTTTTTGTTCACATCACGCTGTCTCCTGAAACATTTCTCCGTAGTATGACCAAGCTTACTACAATAAGTACATTTACTTTTCTGAAATCTAGAGTTGGAGCTGGTATTTACTTCCTGAGAAACATCATCTTTATTCTCTTTCCTGTTACCTGTACTCTGAGTAGAGGCAACGTACTTACTCTCAGCTTTCCTTTTTTCTTTAGAATATCTCTTGTGAGTGAGAACATATTCATCAGCTAAAACTGCAGCATCAGACAAATTATCTATTCTTTTCTCATCAAGATATAGGCTTACATCTTTGTTAATACACCTTTTGAAGTCCTCCAGCAAAATCATCTGCTTAAATTTATCAAAATCAGAATTTACATTCTTAGAATTTAACCACCGCTCTAACAGATCTTCTTCGATTTTTGCATACTCAACATGGGATTGCTTATCTTGCTTATAAGTTGTCCTAAATTTTACTCTATAGGCTTCAGGAACAAGCTCATAGGCCTTAAGAATCAAGCTCTTAACTACATCATAATTATCAGATTGATCCTGAGGTAAAGATGCATTAGTTACTTGAGCTTTATCGGTGAGAACACCCTGAAGGAGTACTGGCCAATACTTTTTGGGCCAATTAAAACCTGTAGCTACCCTCTCAAACAACTGAAAATACTTTGTTAAATCAGATTCATTAAAAGGAGGGACAAGTTTAACACTTTTAGCCACATCAAAATCATCAGAGCTAGATGATCCAGTTCCACCTTGTTTCATGCGATACTCATTGTCTGCCTGAATCCTAACAAGTTCAATTTGTGCCTGAGCCTGTGCCTGTGCCTCCTGAATACGAGCCTGAGACTCAGCCTCCTTAGCACAAGCCTCCTGCAGGGCTAGCTGAAACTTAGCTATTTTAATCTGCGTTTGCTCATCTGGAGGAGTTACATTAAACAAGCTTTTATTAATCATGCCAACAATTTTATCTTTAGAATGATGAGAGTGAACAGCAATTCCCAATTGTTGAACAAGAAGCTTAAGTCCATTCTTTGTTCTGTTTTCTACATCACACACTGTTTGCACATTTGACAAAAAATCTTTGGCTTCATCAAGAGTAATAATAGTAGACATCATGAATATATCACAGTCACAAAATATCAAGCAATATGCTTATGATAATATCCTGAATATCCTGATAAGAGGTCGCCAAATTAATGTTACGAAACAGAGAGAGATAATGAACACTTCAAGTGAGAATACTAAAATCACTACTGTCCCGCAAAGTTCCAGGTTCAAAACAAAAGACTTAGGTAAAATTACAAGTTAAAGTTTAATGCTCAAACTAACAACTAAACATTCAGGACTCATAAGGATAATGTAATGGCAAAACAGATTACATATATGGTTAACTGCAATAGCCTCTATTAACACGAATTTAGCAAGAGCAAATTTATCTAAGTCAGCCCTGATAAAATGAGAAAACCGGATAATGCTGAGTTAAAGCAAGATATAATATTATTACAGATACAAAATATTACTAATGCTGGCTGACAGTATGGAACCAATATGAATCATAAAAACTTTACCAGGCTTACGAATTAACGCCTAAGGCTATACAGTACAAGAAAAATGGTAATAACACTTATACTCAAATTATACAGCAGCTAGATGGCTGGAGACTTCCTGAGCACTCACAATAATAATAATATACTGTACAGGGGAGGACAGAGATGTGAACAGAATGAGGAGTAGATCCAAGTGGCAACTAATGCAGAGACTGAGCTCATTATATAGGGGCAGGCAGAGCTTGATTCAACTTGTAAGAAGGACGCGCAAATGAAGGCATAGGGGATGAAGAGTTGACAATCCTGCTCTGAACAACAGAAAGAACGACTTACTCTACTATAAGGGGGAGAAGGGGGGAGTGAGGTAGAACACGCAAGCCTGGTCACTATGGAAGCCACGTGGCGAATCGTGAGCAAACATGCAGCATACTGTACATTAGGATCATACAAAGGATGATGCAATCATGAACAAAACTGTATCATAAGTTAGAATTATACAAGGGATGATGAAATCATAGGCTATATAACAATATATATATATATATATATATATATATATATATATATATATATATATATATATATATATATATATTATATATATATATATATATATATATATATATATATATATATATATATATCCCTTTATTATCCAGATGCCCAATAACCAGACACCCTACTACCTGGACATTTTGGGCCTGGGCCCTTGGCATCGTAAAATGACCAAAAAATGAAAGAAGTCCCCCCCAAAATAACGAATTTTTACCACCCATAATTTGAACTTGCCGCACAGTGCTGAACAGCTGTGTTTACACACCGCTGTCAGCCTCCTGCTACTCCTCCCCTCTCCAGTTACCACCTAACTACAATTGTGAGTAGATGCACATCACAATGGATGCTACACATGCTCGTTTTTGTGAATAAACAGTGCACAAACTGCAATACCTCGCCACTAGACCACATGGGAATTTACGGTGTTGTGCAGTGTTAAGAAATTTGAATTTAGCGTGCAAAGGATTAAGTGAGGAGTGCAAACTGGCAATTAAAACTGGTGGTTGAACCTGGCATGGTGCAGTTAAGTACAGAATGTGCTGTATTAAACAGTTATAACTCACAGTGCAAAGAATTAAGTGCAATGAAGCACAACACTGGATTACTGTACATGCTTCAGGAGCATTTTCATCACTGCCAGAGCCTTAGAGGAGGCAGACACAGACGTGCTGTAAGTACCCTGTACACTGCTAAATACTTTCCATACTCACTTCTAATTCCTCATTCTCTGGTTCCTTTTTTTTATTTCGTGCTTTATGTCCCTTATTTGTGTGAATAGGGTCCTAAATACGTGCTATGCATGTCTGGTAGGGAGTTTTGTAGGTGGCTTTCAAAGTTAGGCTGGGTAGGGTCCATAAGTACCAGTCCAGGAGGCAGGGTCCCAGTATCTGGACAAACCCACTTCCTGGACATGCCTTTGGCTGTATTGCATCGGATATTGGGAAGATTACTATATATATATATATATATATATATAATGTCTTTTCAACTACTATCTTTATTTGGTGTAAGTGCATATGAGGAATTTCTTATCTATTCTCCTTTTCATTATCATGTCAGCAACGCTGCATTCCAATTAGCCAAGTAAGTGTCCGAAATCAGTTCTCCATCTTTATTAAATTAATTTTTAAGTTTGCTAATTAGGTTGTTAATAGCTAGTTGGGGTTGGCATTATTTGTCAGTGTTATAAAACAAAACTGACCAATGTAATCTACCATTGAGGACAGAGTTACTGTATTATGATAATCGAATGTTTTATTAGAGTTGCGAACTGAATCCCACAGGCTGGATCCAGTTCGAACACAAAACCCAGATGACCAAAGTCCATGCTTTAGTGTTAATGTGTTTCATTTTTGGTGCACTTCGTCTCTTACACCTTAAGCATGCTTGCAGGTGCTGATTTCATCATTATTTCCTGGTCCTGTAGTGGTGTGGTAACACAAGGTCCACCTGAATCATGATGGCCCGCCATTGTACAGTCATGGCCATAAATAATCACCTATCATCCTGTACCCTATGCCTCAGACTGGCTCCTTTATGCTCGGCAACTCACACTGGAGAAAGGGGGGCTGAGAGGGAGGAGCCAGAGAGAGAAGGGAAGGTGGGTGGAGGGACGAGCAATGGTGCTCGGGTGGAGTGAGGAAGGGTAGGTAGGGAAGAGAGAATGAAATGCAACGTTGTGGCCACATAATTCGTCTAGTTTCTTTCATTCAGGGCATCATATAAAGGAGTTACTATTCCGTAGATAAAATTGCATCACACCTTGTTTAGCGGCGTCAGATAACAAGCTTTAGATAGGTGGTGATATCAAGGACTGGCTCGTGAGAGAAATATACTGACGTGAAATCAAATATTTGTGCAGAGCCAGATATTTGTGTTTATCCGTGTATTTTGACTTAAGACGCAGAATGGAATCTGGATGGCTTTGACTTTCATAATGTTTGTGTAAGAATCGTCCTCTGCCCTTACATGTAATTAATATTTGGAACTAAATATTATATGCAACCTTTGACATGAATGTGTCCACAATAAATATGATCACCCTTGCGGTATACACTCCCTCTATTCAGTCACCATCATGTAACTTCAATAATTATTTAATGACATCTCTGTATGAAAAGGCTATTAAAATAAATGTGCATAAAGGTAAATAAATTTGATGTTTGTGCTCATGGGTGGATATAGTTAACGGTATCTCTCATGACCTGTTAGAGGGAAAATGAAACAAAATCCTACCTTAACTCCCCAAATATATCTGAGTCAATGTTTACCGACACTGGGCAAGCCAAAGCAACCAGGAAAGCCTTATTAAGTAGTCCAGTGGCCTCATGCCTTAAAAACCTCATGCAGGCTGCGCGGCACCGGGTAAACAATGTTGTTGATGGTTTACTGGTTTCGTCTGAACAGCTCCCACTCATCTTTGGTGTGCTGGAGGAGGCGGGCCCAAGTCCTCTCGTTTTCTGGCTTCCATGCGTAAGGTGACCAGATTTATTGGAGCTAAAAGCGGGACATCGTCAAGTGTTTATGTGTGTGTGTGTGTGTGTGGAGAGAGAGAGAGAGAGAGAGAGAGAGAGACTGACTTAAATGCGAGTGACAGCGACGGCTGCTACGCAACACCTCACCCTGAGGCTGCTTATTAAACACTAAGGTCTCAAACGAACTCCAACGACCAATATAGAGTACGGCATGGTGAATGGGCCGACCATAATTACCAGTTAGTATTACCGATTTTATATTAACAATTCGGTATTTCATTTGGTTTGGATTAGGCATAATTTTACTAATTCATCATAATTTCATAAATGAAGGTCATATTATATGTAATGTAATAGTAATTTTCTAAAAGCGGGATATTTTAGATAATGTGCACAAAAAGCGGGACATTTTATTCACAATTAAAAAAGCGGGAGAGATTAAAAAAAAAAAAAAAAAGTGAGACTGTCCCACCTAAAGGTGGGACTCTGGTCGCCCTATCCACGTGTTGATAATCTGGGCAGAACTCAATCTCCATGGCTCTGCACTAATATTTGATCCGTCACGTCAGGATAGTTCTCTCACGAGCCAGTCCTTGATATCACCACCTACCTAAAGCTTGTTACCTGACGCCACTATAAAAGGTGTAATGCAGCTTTATCTACCGAATAACTCCTTTATATGATGCCCTGAATGAAAGAAAATAGACAAATTATGTGCCCACAACTTGGCATTTCATTCTCCCTCCCCTATCTACTCTCCCACCCCTTCCTCGCTCCACCCAAGCACCATCGCTCGTCCCCTCACCCACCTGCCCTTCTCTCTCTGGCCCCTTCCTCTCAGGCCCTCTTACCCCGCTGTGTCTTGCCGCGCGTAATGGACCCAGCCCAAGGCATGGGGTACAGGAGTATAGGTGATTATTTATGGCCACGACTGTACGTTCTACCCGATATCGCCTAATCCATCTTTCTAAGGTTCTGGTTACACTGAATATTTCTTCAGGATTATCTCCCGCTAAATAAAGGGAAATCCTGCCACCTTTCACATCCCTAGTAGTTAGATGCATGTTGCTCGACCTTCCCATACCAAGATATAGAGTAGTCTGTTTGATGTTTTGTGGTGAGGTGCAAGATGAAATGGCCAAGAGGTCATCGCTTAACCGTTCGCATTTCGTCACTCATACACAGTTTGGACGCAGTAAATCTTGCAAATCAACTTTAAGCCGTTGGAATTTCCTGAGTTCATCTATAACACCATCTCATTAGTAAAAAACATGAAGCTTAAGGTCAGTCGAGCCAGCCACGGGTATGTAACTGTGGTAGAGCTCTCATAATGTTTCGCGTGTTACACTTAATCTTCGGACAAAACTGCGACAAGACTTTTTCCTCCATTGTACGTTCACATGCTTGTGTGCAAAATTATCATGATAATTACCGAACATAAAATTTAGGATCCCTAAATATGTGTATTTATGTAGTTTGAACTTTGACCTCGTAAGACCCTTTGAAAGGTCTACAGAAAGTGTCTGGTTATCTTTGTCCAAGGAACAATTGTGGTAAGATTAAATTGAATTGATGAGGAAATGAAAGAATGGCACCAAGAAAAGGTTTGTATTTAGGAGGAAGAAGAAGAAGAAGATGATGATGATGATGGTGATGATGACGATAATGATGATGATGGCGAAGAAGAAGAAAAAAAAGAAAATGATGATGAGGAGGAAGACAGAACAAAAAAAGAAAAAGGAGGAGGAGGTAACAGGAAAGAAGATGCTGATGATGATGATCGTGGAGAAGAAGAAGAAGAAGAAGAAGAGGAAGAGGAAGACGGATGATGGGAGGAGGAGGAAGAGGATGATGATGATGATGATGATGATGAGGAGGAGGAGGTGGAAAGAAGAAACAGCAAATACAAGAGGTCTCCACATTATAATGTTGAGGCCCAAATGTAATGGACATCTTCGATGTTTTAAAGGGCCGGACACTCTTCCTCCCGAACATGTGATCGCCAGAAGGAAACGAGGCTCAGGGGTCCACCCACGTTCAGACTCGAATATTACAGCAGCTCTAACCCGCTGCTTCGTTTCATCTCGTAGATCGCATGTTTCGAGCACGTATTGCCGCATCCTAAAAGACTCACCAGCAACCCAAAGTCTGTTTTTTTATTCGAGGACATGAAGGATTCCTCTAGGTGTGTCTCATTTACAGCAATTTATTTTTTCTAAAGTAACCCTTAAAAAATACATTATATTCAATTTCACCATCACAACTTCTCTTACTTGAACTTTATGGTTAGAAGTTAATCACAGTAAAGCATTTAAGTTTTTTTCTGGCTACCAAGGGGATACAGAGCTTTCAATGACTTTATTGCATATTATTTCTCTACTGAATAAAGTCGTCCCAGTTAAAAAAAATAATAATGAACTTAGTATGTGTACAGCAGAGAAAGACAAGACATAGATGCGGTGTGTGTGTGTGTGTGTGTGTGTGTGTGTGTGTGTGTGTGTGTGTGTGTGTGTGTGTGTGTGTGTGTGTGTGTGTGTGTGTGTGTGTGTGTGTGTGTGTGTGTGTGTGTGTGTGTTCTCCATTTCTGGCAACATTATCGATTAACACTTAGAATTCCAGTACAGTAGTTGGATATCTGTTTCGGTGTTTGGAGAAACGTGTGATTGCGAGAACTGATTGGTCGTTAAAAGCAGGCATAAAATCATTTATCTACTTCTGTCTACACACCTATCTGCCTACCTACTGTACATATTTTCGGTCTGTTAGTCTGTTTATCTGTCTATTGCCTGTCCCATCATCCTGTGTGATGTGTCCTAAAAATGAGGATCTGCAGGTCCTTCTGTCCCTAACTACTGATATACAAAGACTCCAGACGCAACTGTCACTAACTATAGAGGTACGGAGACTCTGGTACACATAAACATAGCCATTACAGCTCTTTGTATCACCCACACACTGCAGTTACTTCAGACACATCTTCCCGACTCGTAGCTGGTGAACATGGAAGTACTTATTTCTGGATGTCACAGTTTCCTTCGAAGAAAATATCGGATACCGCAGTACGAGTATACACTAAATAGTTGCTCTTGACTGTGTCATGTCAGTAGCTTATAACTATGAATAATAATTAACAGTGAATTATTTGTGTCCAAGGCATTCTTCTGCGGAGAAGGGACTTCTAATCTGAAATAGATAATTAGTACTGTATTGGCAAAAATATAATTCGTCAGACGTCGTCATACTGAAAATGATAAGTGAGTTTATTTAATTTTCACTTCATAGTAACCTTTCCAATTGATGCATGGCACACAACCACTACTAGGCTACTCGAACAGAAGACAGTTACTGATCAGAGCAACAGGCAATGGTGATATAGGGAAGTAATGTTAAATAGGAAAGTGTATTCATCGAGTTTTTCCCACTTGGCTATCAGTTGTTTCTCTCACCAAGATATGTCTTACGCTCACTCCACCTCAAAAAAAAAAAAAAAAAAAAAAAAAAAGTACTCATCATATTTTTCACAGCAAATAAAATCTGACAAGTTTTACACAAAGTGAAAAAAAAACATGTAGAGACTGTGATGGAAATAATATAATGGTCTCTGTATTATCAAACTATTTAATCATCTACAGAGCTAAGTACCATAGATGTGGTAGCTGAGAATAATAGTGACAGCCAAAGGTAATATTAGCTTAATATTTTTTTTTAATTCTTGCTTTGTCTCTTAATATGTGGTCTCCCACTGTAACTGGCTTATTCAGCGTTTAAGTTCTGAAACAGCTAGAGATAAGGCTATGTACTAAACACCTGTGGCTAAAATCGTCTGACGTAACCCAGAACAAGGTTAACTTCCATCGGCCATGAGATGTACCGTACTGAGTCGGGATTCGCAGACTGACATGTGATCAGCTCCCTGTCGTAACTGTTATTTGTTTTGTAGGATGGAGGAGGAAGAGTGCTGGACCTCCTAGTGTTGAGAGGAGAATTATATTTTGTTTTACAGGAAAGACAAAGAAAGAAGAATGGTTGTTTTTCCCATGTCTCCTGTTTTTTTTTTTTTTTTTTTTTTTTCATAGTTTGCTTTACAGAATTGGGGAAATGCTAAATATTCCCAGGTCTCTTGTTCTCTTTCGAAAAAGATATTTGAAATAGGACACGGAATCGATGGCAAGGATGTTGGAGAATCCTACCCCAGGACTGTATTGGTGTGTATGAGAGTAAGGGTGTAGTGGCAGTAGCGGCCGAGGATTAAGTGTATTGCTCGTGGTAATGATACGAATGCTGACGTTGGCAAAAATGGTAAGTGTCGTGACCTGAGCATCATATCCTTGGTATTGGGTCGTGGATGTGATATGGGTGTGAATAGAGTGATGGTGGTGAGAAGGACTGGTATTGGAGTGTGGTATGGTAGGGGAAGATGGTATGGCTGTGTATCGTATCGAGTGCGGTATAACGGGGTGTGATGGGATGTGGTGGGTATTGTGAGGATGGTGGTGGTGTAGTAATATGTCGTCTGGTATGGTGATTTGGGTGATCTAGCGAAGTTGGAGGGGGAGATTTATGGTGAATAGTGTAGGCGTAGGTGGGAGACCGTACGAAGTGATGTAATGCCGTGGTCAGGGTGGCGGTATGGCTGTGTAGTCTGATGTGGTGGGTTGTGGTGTAGTGGTTGTGTAGCTGGTAGAGGTGATGGCAAGGCTATGTGGTGTGGTGTCGTGTGGTATGGTGTGGTAGTAAAGATACTTGGTCGGTAGAGGGAGTAGTATGACTGTGTGATGTTGTGCCGTGGTCATGTCAGTGGTAGTGGGGCTGGGATGATCATGGTGGTGTGGTTTGGTGGGTGGGAAGGTGATGGTATGTGTCTGGCGGGGCATGGTGTAGCGTGATATGGTCGTGTGCTGGGTAGAGGTGGTGGTATGTCTTTGTGATGTCATGTGGTGACTGCAGATGACTAATTGCTTAAGAAATTGATCGCGACAGAGTAGTGGCACAGTGTGATGAGGCGTAGCTTCGTATGGTTTAGTGAGGGGTGTGTAGGTGGGGCTATGGTAGGTACGGATGGGATTTGATGTCTTTTGAAGGTGATACTGAGTAGGATGAAGTAGGATTTAGTAGTGACATTAGGTAGGGTATAGTCAGTGTGTGTGTGTGTGTGTGTGTGTGTGTGTGTGTGTGTGTTGAAATGGCCAAGTCGCAAAAATGGCATGAAGGTAGGACAGAGTAGACCAGGACAGAAAATGCAGCAGCGTTCGAGAAATATCCCTGGCTGTGGTGGCTTGTTGCGACATTTTACTTGCAAAACATGCACTCAAAAATTCTGCTCCAAAGCCTTCTTGTCACTTTCTTGTGATGTCTTTGTGGGTTTCTTCTCTTTTCTCTCCCTCACGACTTGATTTACAATAATATTAACTTGCCTAGGCACTCTCAAGTTCTCGCGATCTGGGGCTTAGTAAATAATTCATGCGAGGTTCTTGTCGATATACACAGGGGGAAGTTGGTGGATCGCTGGTTAACAATTTCATCTCGCGAAGGACAGAACTCGAGTTTTTCCCAATATACAGTACACTGAGTGGAAAGCCGGTGGTGCATCTGTGAACGCACTCGACCCGCAACCAAAAGAACCCGATTCTTTCCCCTGGATGTATGGTGGTAGTCAAACAATGGTCAGTTGGTTGGCAGATTCGACTGGTACCTTAAAGAACTCGAGTTTGATTCTCGGACCTGTCAGACTGGTGGACTCACTTTGCTTCCCAGAGTCCCTGTTCACAAATGAGAACCTGGGTGTACGATCACTAATGTGGGTCGTTTAGGAGAAAGTGTAGTCGAGAGGTGTAATATCTACTGTAAGCCTTCTTCAAACTAGGGTCCGCACTACAGGCTGTTCTTTATCCTAGTAAATGTTCCCCACCCAGTTTTGTAGCTAAATAGTTGACAGTACTGTAGGTAAGCTGTTACTACAGTAGAGCTCATCATTAACAGAATTTCGTTTTGATTGGCATTTATGACGGTGTGCTTAAAATTATAATGCCAAAGGAGATTGCAAAGTATTCCTTTATTTAATTTTCATGACATCATGCAGAGTATAAAAACCAGTGAATTAGCGGGGCTAATGACGTCCAATCCTCGTCATGTGCCTCACAAATTACATAAAAATCGAGGCTTGTAAATGGCGTTCACAATGTTAAAACTACGCCCTTATTATCATTGCCAGTCTCACATTACACAGTCATTCCACAGCATTCAAGTTGGGGCATGGCGTAATTCCACCAAGTTAAAAAAAAAAAAAAAGGGACTATAGCGAAACTCAAGGGAAAAATACTAGACATGGTATCGTGAAAGGGAAGGCAAACCCTTATTTATTACATCATCACTGAAAGCCATGGTGGAAAATAAAGAAATCTGTCCGTCATGCCTTGTTGCTGATGGCGCTATGTAAAGAGAAACGCAGTCTATTAATTTGCTCTCGTTGCAGGTATTTTTCCAACGAACATTCATTAATGAGGGATTTGTCTGCACCTTCGCACGCTTTTGAACTCTTTCAGATTCATGATGTAAATTTCCAGTTCATTTTGATATCATTACATTTTTCTTTAGCTTAGATATTTTGAGAATATAGGTGGATCAGAGAGAGCCTTCATTAAAGAAACTAATAGATTTGTCAGTACTTAACCCATCGGCTCCCTGAGTTCCCGAGTGAGGGATTATGCCGATAGGGTACTAAACGTACTGCCCTCCGCCTATCGGTTCATAGTCGCGAAACTCATACGTCCCTACACCGGAGCTCCACTTTTTATTAACTTTTGATAATGCCCAGTTCCGTCCTATATTGGGGACACTGGGAGCAAATGGGTTAACACGCTTATGTGGCTCATTATTGGCTGTATATAAACGCCTCGAATTAGGTGGAATAAGAATACTTGAGTTGTCTCAACCATGATAGGCTTAACGGTGATAGAAATGATCCTCAAGTTCCTGTATTTCAGTCTCGGTTGAACAAAATCGTCTAGCACTGCATGGAGTATTGTGCTTGTGTTGTTCCAACCATAAGATGTTAAGTGGTTGTTCTCCTTAAAATGAATAAAGTTGTCTGGTAGCAGTAAGAATCGAATAATACTGACGTCCTAGAGCTTCAAGAGCAAAAATACTGGCATTATGCTCTTGGTATATGTGAAATATTTTTGCATGAACTCTTCCTCCACATTATCGAAACTGTTTGATATTTTGAAAACCCTCATGTACCGTTTTGAGTCTGGTTTTATACTCAGTAATGACTTTCCTTTCAAGCTCTTGCTCAGTATCTGGCTTCTGGTCTGAAGCGCAGCAACCCTGTCTAGAATTAAATAACTGCGTATTCACAGTTCATAAAGAAAAATGATTACTAAATGAATTTCCGGTTCTTATATTTCAATTATATATCTATCTATCTATCTATCTATCTATCTATCTATATATATATATATATATATATATATATATATATATATATATATATATTGTGTAAGTGTGTGTGTGTGTGTGTAACCACCTTGTCGTGGTGGAGGGTTTGCATGCCCTGTAAATCTTGTGGGCCGTACCAGGCGGGGGGAGATCCCCCCGGAATCAGATGGAGGTCAGGGTTACCAATGCTACAGGGGCCATCAGTGAGGGGTCCCCCCCCGGAATCAGATGGAGGTCAGGGTTACCAATGCTACAGGGGCCATCAGTGAGGGGTCAGACCAAGTGTTCCCAGGTCCACTGCCATGCCCTTGGAAGGGTTAAGGCTACTGGAGTAAACCCCGAACGAAAAATCCATTAATGGAGTTCCACGGAAGGCTGGGCTTGACAGAGAGAGCTCCCGGCAGACTCCTGCAACCCTACTTATTAGATGGTCGTCGTGAATTTTCATGCTGCCATCACAGACTGAGAAGGGCAAAGTCATGTTGTGGTAAGGACTGCGCACCCTCACCTTTCACACCAAATCTGTTCATTGCACAAGCCTACTGGTATATTCATCTCTCATTTCATCCTTTCATCAATTTAAAAAAAAAAAAAAACGTATGGCGACAGGGTTGGCTGACAATGATAGGTCATGGATGTGGCTGGAACCAGCTAGCTCGAGTCTTGCACATGGGGGACGTTGGCCCAGTGGTCGCTGGCATGATGGCATAGGAGCAGGACATGCCTTTGGCAGCATCCAGTGTGACTAAGCTATGGGAAACGGATGACCAACTGATTTCTTCTGATGAGGAGGGATTTAAAAAAGGTAACCTAAACATTTGCTGCTCCACACCACCTGGACAGATAACTGTATATGCCAAGAATTCCCACAATGCGGTCGATAAACCAAGAGAATCCCTCTGACTCTTGCTGCCTGGAGTATATGAACCTTGCTTGATGCTGACCATGACACACGACCATGCCATAGAATTGCCTCTATTGCCCATAAATTGACATTGCTGCCTTGTTTGAGACTCGCCTGTCAAGAGAGTGTACCCTAACAGAAGCACGAGAAGGGTATAGGGGAGAACTGAGTTAGTTGTTACAATTTTACTATTTTTGCCACTCCATCAAAAAATACACAGGATAACTTAAAACAGAGTCTTGTGTTAGATCATAATGTTTATAAATACAAACATTTTTAAGCAGAAAAATCATAAATTGTCTCATTCTTGAGAAATAGCAGAATACAGTATGCAGTCACTACACACAACTTGCCCCATAAGTTGGGTGTGTTGTTACACACCATAGGGTAAGTTATTACAAAAATAAAACAAGTGGTGTCAGGCACAACAAACCTCACCTGACAAACAAATGTTTTCAAGTTATGGTCCACTGAAAATCCGTCATCTTGCATTTGACCTTTCATGGTCACTCAAGGTCAAAAGTCATGCTGCCAAAAAAAAGTCCATATGAGACTTCCTATAACTTGGTAATAGTAAATATTTCTATCTTTAATAAGTTTCGAGTTTTAGCCCCTTGAATATCAGTGATCTTGAGTTTGACCTCTCAAGGTCACTAACGGTCAAAGGTCAAGGCACCAATTAAAAACCCATATGGGATTTCCTATATGTTAATACCAGCAGTAGTAAATCTCTGTCTTCATTTGACCTTTCAAGGTCACTCAAGGTCAAAGGTCATGCTGCCAAAAGAAGGCCCATTTGAGACTTCCTATATCTTGGTAATAGTAAATATATCTTTAATGAGTTTCGAGTTATAGCCCCTTGAATATCCGTGACCTTGAGTTTGACTTCTCAAGATCATTCAAAGCAAACTGTCTTGGTGCCAAATGAAAGCCCATATTAGGAGTTCCTGTATATTAATCATTGTACATATATCGTGAACCGTTTTCAAGTTATAGCCCTCTGAAAATCTGTGACTTTGATTTTGACCTTTCAGTGTCACTCGATTACCTCCAAAATTTAACCACTTTCTTTCGGGA
This sequence comes from Coenobita brevimanus, assembly GCF_032717465.1. NCBI lineage: Eukaryota > Metazoa > Arthropoda > Malacostraca > Decapoda > Coenobitidae > Coenobita > Coenobita brevimanus. Next base: position 32,958,778 of record NC_137033.1, on the reverse strand, counting down.
TCAGTGCCCTTATATCCTGAAAGTTTCATTTAATTTCATTCAGCCATTTTTCAGTAATGTTGCTAACAACAAAAAAGGAAACAAAGTAACTCAACCAAAAACAATACCTCACAGGACTCCGTCTGGACAAGGTAATGAAGGATAACCTTACTGGAAACAGCTATCAACTGATAAAGTAAAACAGAAAAACAGTAAAAAAAAAAAAAATCTCATGGGCAGGGCTAAACACTAGTTTTGGTTGTCTGTATCCAGCTGCAGTATCCCCTCCATCTTCTTCTTGAAATAACGATGTAGGGTCATAAAGTTAATGTGAAATAGAGAGAGATGTTTAATAGTAATACATATAGATTTCTAGCATCTTCGTTTCTCTGATAATATTGATATTCCTGGATCTATTGAGTGGTTAGGTTAGATTAGCTAAGTATAATATCAGTTTAACCAATACAATATATAAAAAGGCCCTGCATTCGTGTCACTAAGATATTGGGAATGGTTAAAAACTTATGCTGTAATTATTAGCCACTTTCCATAAACTCTCTTTATGACTGATCACACGTTCATCCACCCGCTTCAGAACTGCTGGGTCACACCTCTTGGCTCGATCTGTTTTTCTTTTGTACTGTACGTACAAACTACGTTTGTTAACGCTGAAATGAAAATACAGCATCTGACTATCAAAGTATCCCAATAAGGGGTAAGTTATTACAGTCATACTTTAACCCATGGCGTCCTGTCGACGTTCTTTAACGTCCACATGTTTTGTCACTGCCAATCCTGTCGACATACATAAACACGAAAAAATTGCAAGGTCCCTAATTTGCACAATTTTCAATTTTCGCGAGTGATTTTTGGTACGTATACACGTGACACCTTCCTCTACAAGATGCCGGGCAGGGACAATGCGTTACCCAGCATGACCTCCTTCCCCCCCCCTGCATGCCATTGTCTCAGCAATTCACCTGTTATCAGTGACCTGGCCAGTATAGCCATGTCATGCAACGGTAAGAAATTCAGGGTCAGAGTGATTCCCCAATCAATGACAATGTGGAGGACAAACTTTACATAGCATTAGAGGAAGAAACAGTTAGAAATGATGATCAGGTAATGTGGCAAAAAAAGGTCAGATGTTAGTGAGTGAAACAATGCTTATAATGCCTATATTACTGCTTGAAAAGCAATAAACTCTCGTACTACATATAAATTCGTACCAAGTAAATAAATAAATACCGTTTATGAGTTGTGTGAAATAGTTATCCTCCCATAGAACTCGTTTTCTTTGGTGCCAGCCTGATAGAAAACCCAGTAAGGTAAGGAGGTACTTCTACCTGTATCGAGTATTTTAAACCTCAGGTGAGCGATTTCTCTATGAATTTTCGATGTTTCTCGCCAAAAGCGAAGGTTTGAGCCCCCAAAATTTTTTTCCTAAAATGGTCGGGATTCGGGGGAGTCAGTGGTGGAAAAGTGGTCGGGATGGGGCGGGTTAAGCGGGACATACACCTTGTAACAACTAACCTCGACCTGACCTTTTTACTTCTCCATTCTTTTAGGCCATACAGTAGAATTCTCTAAAAACAAAGTCTACTCATAAATCAAACATAAAGACTTTCTCCATTTCGAACTTAGATGATTCCGGTGCTGTCCCTCCATCTCTTCCTCCTCTGACTTCCTCATGGCTGACATTAAAATTTCATCAATTGATGTATTTTCTGCCATCACTGGCCTCAAAACTAATAAGGCATATGGGCCTGATGGGGTCCCTCCTGTTGTCCTCAAGAACTGCTTACACCCTGCCAAAGTAAACTCTTTCACCTTTGTCTATCATCTTGCACCTGTCCTTCTTGCTGAAAGTTTGCTCTCATTCAGCCTGTTACATAGAAGGATGACCATTCCCAACCCTCTAACTGTCTCCCAATTGCTTTAACATCCTTTATTTCAGAAGTTTATAGCATTTTTCCTCTCACAACCTTCTTTCTGATAATCATTATGGGTTCCACCAGTGATGCTCCACTTGTGATCTTCTCAACTACCTTTCAAACTCCTGGTCATCCTCCTTTCGGGACTTTGGCAAAAGCTTTGCCATTGCACTAGACATCTCAAAGTCTTTCGATCGAGTCTAGCCTAAATCTTTGATTAATAAACTGCCCTCTTACGGTTTTTATCCTTCTATCTGTGCCCTCATATCTAGCTTCCCCTCTGGTCATTCTATAGCTGCTGTTGTAGACGACCACAGTTCACCTAGATCTATCAACAGCGGTGTTCCTCAGAGCTCTATCCTATTACCAACTCTCTTCCTTTTATTCATCAATGACCTTCTAATCTGTACATCTAACCCTATCCACTCATATGCGGATGACCACCCTTCACCTTTCCATTTGCTTCCTGCAGTGTCCATCTCAGCAGTTGCTTCAGCAAACAAGGGATGAGGCTATGGCACACCTAATGTCTAACTTGGCTTATATGTCTGATTAGGGTAAAAACAATCTTGTTGTTTTTAATGCATCAAAACTCAGTTTTTTCTCCTATCAACCAGACATAATCTTCCACAGGAGTACCCACTGATGTTTAATACTATCCAGCTCAACCCTGCATCATCCTTGAACATGCTTGGGGTTTCATTCACTCGGGACTTATCTTGGAAGTATCATATTGCATCTTTTGTAAAACCTGCTTCCAAGAGATTAGGTGTGCTAAGCCGACTCCTACCTTCTTTACCCCTGCGCAGTTGTTGACTTTATACACGGGTTTTATTCGCCCCTGTTTAGAGTACAACTGTCATGTGTGGGAAGGCTCCCCACATACAACTCTTCTCAATAGGATGGAGTCAAAGGCTTTTCGTCTCATCAACTCTCCTCCTCTTACTGGGTCCCTTCAACCTCTGTCTCTCTGCCACACTGTTGCCTCTTTCTCTTTTTTATCGCTACTTCAATGGTCACTGCTCTTCTGAACTGTCTGCTTGCATCTTTCTACCTCTATGACGGGTGCATAGCACCCGTCTAGCAACAAAATCTCATCCCTTTTCTGCCCAACTCTCTAATGCAAGAGTTAACCATTACTCCCAGTCCTTCATTTATGCAACAGGTCAACTCTGGAACTGTCTCCCTCTGTCCGTATTTCCTACTTCCTATGATCTCCAGTCTTTCAAATGCAGTGTGTCCAGGCATCTCGAAATGAATGGATCTTGAATTTGGCTCCCTTTTGTATTTTTTTTTTTCCTTGGAAAGAACTGTTTTGCAGGCTCAGCCTCTGGTTCCTTCTTCCTCACATAAAAAAAAATAAATAACAATGTATCAACCTTCCCCTGTACACAACTTGCCTTGGTCTCCCCTACCCATTTCAGGAAGGATTACCCAGACTACGTAAGAAGAAACCATGGTATTGGCTTTGTGATCCACAACAACCTACAATAAAATATCCAAGAAACATTTGTGTGTATATCAGAGAAACTGACATCCTGGGGCATACCACTCTCTTATGGGCAAAATGCAACACTCATCAGTGCCTATGCCCCAACACGAGATTCTGAGAACACTGTCAAAGATTCCTTTCATGACTTTTGGATGTTACCATTTGCTCAACACCACCTAATAACAAACTGATCCTGCTCGGAGATTTTAATGCTAGAGTAGGAAAAGTTAATCACCCCTGGCAAGGTATTATAGGCTGCCATGGTGTTGGTAACATGAACAACAATGGCCTTAGAATGCTTTCCCTATGCTTGGAACATAGTTTGGTCATCACCAACACCATTTTTCAATATAAAATTAACACAAGATCACATGGGTGCACCCACGATCTAGGTATTGGCACCTAACTGACTGTGTCATTGTATGGCAGTGAGACCGAAGAGAAGTTTTTATAACCTGAGCAAGAGAGGTGTTGATTTTGTTGAGTGCTCAGCAGACTATAACCATAGTCACCAAACTGATGCCAGTCATACACCCACAGTGCCACATCCACCAGGAAACTAAACCGTAGTAGTTTAACCCCTTAACTGCAGGGCGTCACTTTCGTGATGATCGGGTGCAATGGATCATACCACGGGGCATCACTTTTGTGATTCTGTGTTATTTTGAATTCGCCCGGCCTTTGAAATGGTTGCTTGTATTATCTGTCAGTACTGCCAGTGTCTAACAATAGTCAGTGCTGCTATTGTCATCTGTACTCCCATCCATTGTTGATAATTTAGCCATTTCTCCCTGTTCTTGACTCCCCTCCCTACCTCTCCTCCATTACCCTCTCCTCCCACCTGCCCCAGCTGTGCCGTGCTAGGCAAATCTTGCCCGGATTTTTTCACTCATTTCATCAGTTGGAATGAGCCCTATGCCTTATTCTCATACAAAATAATATATATAAAAAAGAAAAAAGGTAATTGATAGTGCCATACACCTGGAATTGGCTAATTATCACCCGGCAACACCCCATGTGCACTCATTAGCTAATTTTCCCTGTTTATTTCCCCTTGAAATATGCTGTATGACCTGTTCTCATAATAAAAATATATATAAGAAAGGAAGGGAGAAGCCTAAGTGATATTTACATTCACCTGGAACTACCTAATTTCCTGCCAATAATTTCACAACATATAAATTAGCAGCTGTCACCTCGCTGACGTTGTCAACCCTTGGCGGCCACATATCCACCTCGTCATTCAGCTCAGTGTTGTCTCTTGAGATGAAAGCACGTAGCACTCGCTCCCCTCCATTTCCGCAGCTTCTAGAGGGCCCTGTGACCTCTACCCCTACTAAACCTTATGTGGGAAGGGGTAAAGGACTAAGTGACTGCTATGAAGCGTGAACTGGCTAATTTATCCATGATAATAATGGACAGTGACTACAATCTTTCTGGTGAATCGTGTGATGAGCCAGTGGAGGAAATGGTGATAAATTACGAGTGCTTCAGTGTCCGAGGTTCATCCTGGCTCCAAGGGAAAGGAGCCCTTACTTACTGGAAGTGACAGTGTAAAACATAATGTAAATAAAATGGAAATGTAAATACTTACTAATATAAGAATATGAGTACAAATACTTGGAGTAATAACAGTGAAAGCTTTGCTCTCTACGCTAGTTTACTGAACGAGAAAGTTAATGCATGGAGTGAAAATAAACTATTACTGAAGGAAACTTATGGATAATATATATATATATATATATATATATATATATATATATATATATATAGATATAGATATATATATATATATAGATAGATAGATATATAGATATAGATATAGATAGATAGATAGATAGATAGATAGATATAAGTGTGATAAAGTAATAGGAATATAAAGTGTGAGTGTGTTTATGAATAATAAATGACAGAATACGAGCGGGGAACGAGCGCAAGTGGGAAGCTCGTCCGTGCTTGTAAGTTTCATTGCTTTTACGGTGTTTTTTCTTTTTGGTGTATGGATTCCAAACTACTTGAAAATCATAGAATAGTGTTTCTAGTGATAATATCAGGCTGTGGTAATCATACTACGGGGTGTCGGGGAGAGTAAAGTGGAGACTTCGTTACCCAACTTCAGAAGTCTCCACAAGTCAACGGTAGTCGACGAAGGCTCAACAAACATCCCAGGACAAAGCTGAAGGTATGTGCCATAGGCATATTTAATTATAATATTCTAGGGCTAATAACTGATTTTTGGCAAATATTTTTAAAAAGTCAGTCGGAGCGCGAATATCCCCACGTGAGGTGCACGGATCGCTTCTGACATGCCCGCACTTAAGGAGTTAAAGGATGTGACAGCTTGTAACACCTTCTGCAGCACTATTACAGACGAGCTGTCTCAGTCCCCAGCACCTGATCTAAACGACAATGCAACAAACCTACAATAGGTGTAAAGTGGCTGAACATTAAGACACCGCTCCAAAGTACTGCGGAAGAAACCCTCAGCTTCTCCACCCACTGCCATAATGACTGGTTCGATGAAAATACTGAGGGCATACATGACCTTCTTGCAATGAAGAATAGAGCACATAACAACTGGTTGGCTCATCCTATCTCCTTAACCTTAAAAACTGTATTTCAGACTCAAGAGTGAAACCTGGAGAAAACTGCATGGTACAGTGAACAAATAGTGGACTGAGCAATCAAAAGAGCTGCAAAGACTGGCTGATATTAACGAACAACATGGATTCAGCATCTTCGTCAAAGCCACCTATGGGCCAAAAAAACACAACATAAACACTGTTTCATCAGTCAAAGGAGAGCTCTTGAATGAGAAGAAAGCAACCCTAAAAAGATGGGTGCAACACTTCAATGCCTTACTGAATTGCTGAAACCTGGTGAAGCCCAATACCCTTGATAACAGCCCAAATGCTCCTTATGCAGCAGATCTCGATGTCCCACCTACACTTAGAGAAACTATTCAGGCCATCCGATCTTTAAAAAATAACAATAGCCCTGGTCCTGATGGCATATCATCTGATCTGAGCAAAGGGGGTGGCCAGTAACTACTAGCTACTCTTTAATCTCATACTATCTGGAACCAAGAAGAAATCCCATCTGAATGTCATACTTCTGGTACTGTAACAATCTGCACGAAGAAAGGTGACTGCTCAAATTGTGACAACAGCAGAGGTGTCTGCCTCCTTGTGCATGCTCACAAAATACTATCCGAAGATAATATTATCCAGACTGACACAGCATTTGATTGAGTCAACCCTTCCTGAAACACAACGTGGATTTCGGAAGGAACGAAGAAAACCTGTGAAATGATCTTTGTTGCCTGACAGATACAAGAGAAATGCAACGAGCAAAACCGCGACTAGCATAATGCATTCATCAATCTTGTAGAAGCATTTGACACTGTCACCAGAGAACTTTTATGTAATGTTCTTTCATACTTTGGAGTTTCAAACAAATTTCTTACCGTCGTAGAGCCTGCATGACAACGTGAATGCTCTTGTGTCCATAGGTGGAAGCACAACCAAACTGTTCAATGTGGATATGGGTGTATAGCAAGGATGTGTCTTGACTCCTCTCATTTTCAACATGTATCTCACTGCCAACAAAAGAACCATGATGATGGAATAAAACTCCAGTTCCATGTAGATGGTAACTTATTTAATATCAGACGTCTTCAAGCATGATCATCTATATAGATAGATAGATAGATAGATAGATAGATAAATAGATAGAGAGTTAGATAGATAGATAGACAGATACACGATCAAAATGAGAGAAATACTTGAATGAAACAACCCACTACCCATGTGAGTTCGTTTGGTTACTGGGAAGGATTTCCACTTAGTAAAATTTTCCAGCCTTGACTTTTAAGGAGTCAGCTCCCCTCACCTACGGTAGTTCAAGTTTTTCAGAAATGGTGAAGAGAGGGCCGATATGGCTTTGATATCTTTGTACATGTTGTACAATGGACACATCAGTAATGCAGTACTTGAAGAGAGTGAACCCTCAGTAACTCTTGGAGGGGTCAATCCCATCCCCAAAATAAAAACAACCAGAAATTGAAGAAATTGAGCACACGGAATTCAACGAAAGCAACATCCATATTGTAGGATTAAGTATGGAGTTTCCATGTTCATTTTCTTTCCTGAATGCAGAAAAAACTGCACGTAGGTATCTGGGGAGAGACACTTCTGTAGACATTATGTAGACATTATATAGGCATTAGTATAAATCTCATAACACAATGTACAGGATGTATTGTCTGCTGGGGAAATAAACAGTTTCTCACTAGGAATGTCAATCCACAAAATGTATATTCACAATCTTGTTGTCCCAAACCATCAAGAATCCTTAACCATATGATGTATCTCAAACAATCTCTTTGTAGTCCAGACGACCAAGAATTTCATGACGTATTCAAACACGTGGAGTAACCAGCCCTAGTCATTAAGTCCACGTGAATCTACCAGATACTACATCGCACACACACACACACACACACACACACACACACACATCTTCTCCAGGCTGTATATAATGTCGGAAAGATTCTCTTCAGATCAGAAGGGGTTAGAGAGAGAAAAGGGGAGAGAGGGGCTAGAGAGTCAAGGCCCAGCACTAGGGTCATTAGGCCGTCACGTTCCATTACGCTGTAACTCACTATTGATACAACCGTGCAATAAACACTCAGTAACCCAAGAGTGCTGTAACTCACCTCTTTGACACTACATCTCATTTTTTTCTGGGTGTGCTTGACGATCCTCAGTCGACGTCCCTATCTCCCTACAAGTACTTAGGACCACGCTATCAAGATTTGGTAACAGCGGTAAACTACGACAAACTACGCCATCGAGCTTGGTGGTGAAGGGTAACAACCAACTGAACTACAGTACGATCAAAACATGCCTTAATAGTTTTAACTACGATAAACTACACTATACGAGTTTATACAACCGCCTTACTACGCTTTACGAGTTTCTACAACCGCTACAACGGTAAACTACGATATCTACCTCACTACTTTCACTGAAAGTGGTAGCGAGCTGTAAACGAAGCCGATCAATGTCTCAATCAAAGCAATCTACGACTCCTGTACAAGCAACAATCAGCAATCAAACAAACAAACAGGACTCTCTCCTAACCACCTCAACCGCAACTCCACGATCTACGAGAAACTGTAGCTGTGACAAACTATGTCTATTAACAACTCCACAAGCCTGCAAGTTAAACTCAACAGGTAAGGAAATTCAAACACTGCAAGTTAAGAAGAGGAACAAGCAACAACATGGAAAGTGAAAAAGGAGGAAGTGCATCTGTGCTGTGCTAATAGTGTTGACCCAGCATGGTGATGTAGCATCAACACATTTTCTCACTGCTTGAACCTACACCACCCTACACCACGATCTCTATCTTTTCCACCAAGACTCCCACCATCTTCTTCACCACCACTACCACAGTAAGGCAGCAGGTCAGCAGTGTCATCATTTGCTAAGATCGTCATAACCCGTCAATCAGTGTGAGTGCCTGACAACACCAACCTGCCATCCTGCACCTGCCTGTCTGCCAGCCTGTCTACCCAGTGACGACACCAAGTGCTGACGCTGTCATACCAGGACCTGACCTACCTCAACCAAACCCTACCGAGTAAAGTGTGTGACATCTGACCTCCACCAGCAGGAAGAGGAGAGCGAGTGTCTTGACCCCAGATGTAATGAAAAATCAACAACATCTCTCTCGTCACACCACGACTGTATCTTCACTGCTGTTCTATTGAGCTGATTTATTCTAACCAAGGCTGTATTAGTTAACACTTCACCACTTACATAACTATCCATAAAATACTATCACTTGGTTAACGAACCAAGCAATTATACATATATTCATCATAAATATTACAAACTACACAGTGATATGCATTATTCTTACATCAACATATAATACACACATATGAAAATCTAGTAAGATCAGAGAATTAACCTTCATATTACAGTGACATGGAAAATCAAGTGAAAATGCCAAACACAAGTGGAGCTAGCAACAGTATGCTATACTTAACCACACACTTAAATACGTACAACCAATACCTAATAATGAAACATATCAAGTTCACTTCACAACCATTGTAGGACTATAGTGTCAAGTGATGTGTGAAACTAAGTGAACACTGAACATATTGTAAATACTGTACACATAATTTTATATAAAATAACAAAATATGGTTTACATATAATGTCATCTTAATTCAAACTGTGCAACATAACTAAGTCAGTACACCCATGGTGTCTCCTGTAAACTGTGCAACATAACTAAGTCAATACATCCACGGTGTCTGATGTAAACTGTGCAACGTAATTAAGCCATTACACCCATGGTGTCTCGTGTAAACTGTGCAACGTAATTAAGGCAATACACCCATGGTGTCTCAAATAAACAAGTACATCAAATATGGATAATTCATGATATGATTGCATTGTTATTATTGTATTAGTTATATACATATGTATCAGTTATATAGCTACAATGACCACACTTGTGGTTACTGCAGTTATGTCACAATTGCCACATTTATGTGACTACAATCTGTTACGACCACATTATGTAAGAGTTGCAGTAACAAGATGTAACTACAATTTTATGGCCAACACAGTTATGTAATAATTGCATTAACAAGATGTAACTATAGTTGTGGTAGGTGGGGGGGACCCATCATCCACCCACTTAGTGTAGTGGTACTCTTTTTTAGGGTAGCTCTGCATCGAGTGGCATGCCAATTGATTTCCTGTAAACCGGGAAACCATGGCCCATCATCCACCCACTTAGTGTAGCGGTACTCTGTTTTAGGGTAGCTCTACATCGAGTGGCAAGCCAAAATTAATAATTTCCTGTAAACCGAGAAACCATTGACAGTGCAGGGTGGTAACCTTATAACCAACCAACACGTGTTCCCTACGTGACAGCAAGTGGGTTGGAGGAGGGATAGTGCCCCTCCCCGGAAAACAACTAACTAAAAATACGAATAAGAAGCCTCGGACCAGGACTGACCAAAAGATGACGACTAAGGGCCGAACAAAGGACATGATACGGATGGCGACGTGGAATGTAAAGGGTGCAAACGATGAGGTGAAAGAGAGAGAGAGATTGTCCAGGTGCTTCAGGGTGCGAAAGTGGATGTATGTGGATTAAGTGAAACTAAATGGAGTGGAGAGAGTATGAGAGAATGGGAGTATGGATGGGGTATATGTGCAGGAGTAGGTGAGAATGAAAGGGCAAAAGAAGGAGTGTATATTGTTGTGAGTAACAGATGGAAGAAGAATATAAGAGAGTATGGATCAGTTGGCTCAAGGATTGTGTGGATAAGATTGAAAGTTGGACTACGAATGTGGGCATTTGTGCGCATGTATGCGTCAACGCAAGATCGTGCAAGCAGAATGAGAGAAGAGTTCTGGACAAGTGTGGAAGTGTGCACGGAAAAGTTTGAAAGGAATGAGAGAGTGTTTTTAATTGATGATACGAATGGTAAAGTAGGGAATGTGAAGGTGGATGGAGTAGTTTGTGAGTGGCGTGTGCCTGCTGAGATAGATGAGAATGGCAGTGCTTTAGTGGACATTTGTGCCGGGAGGGTGTTGGTGATAGCCAATACCCTCTTCAGGCACAAAATGATCCACAAGTATACATGGCGAGTGATGAGAAGGGTGGGTGGTGAACTGAATGAATGGAAGGCAATGATTGACACTGTGTGTTACATGAAAGGAGGCAAAGGTGGGTAATGGATGCAAGAACATATAGAGGTTGGGGGAGTGGACTTTATGACCACCACTTGGTGGTGGTCAGAATCAAGGTCCAAGTAAAATGGAGAAATAGAAGAAGGGAAGGACGGGAGGAAGGAGTAGATGCAAGGAGAGTGGAAAGGTTACAAGAGGATGAGAAAAAGGCGGAATATAAGCAAAAAGTGGAGGAACGATTGGGTAAACATGAACTGGAGCACATAGGGGACATGGAAGGTGTGTTCAAGATATTCACAGAAGAAATATGTGCAGCATGTGGGGTGGTATGTGGGGTGAAGAGAAGACAAAAGAGGGTGCAAGGAACAGCATGGTGGAATGAAGAGGTGGGACAGGCTGTGCCACAAAAGAAGAAAGCATATAATGAACATACGAGAAATAGGGGCGTGGAAGAAGTTGAGAGACGGAAGAGAGAGTTATATGTAGAAGGAAGAGAGTGGTGAAAAGATTAGTAAGAGAGAGTAAGAAGAGAGTGGGTGAGGAATTTGGAAGGAATTTGAGTGTAAAGTGGAGGGACCGTAAGAAAATGTTCTGGAAAGAGGTAAGGAGAGTTAGACAGGGTGGCAAAGAAGTTAGTAGGGGACTGAAAGATAAAAATGGTAGATTACTATTGGAGAAGGGAGAAAAAGTGAATAGATGGAGAGAACACTTTAAAGAATTGTTGAATATAGAGAATGAAAGTAATGCGAGTATAAGTGGCTGGGGAATGGCTGGGAGAAGGAGGGAGGTGAGTAGACAGGAAGAAATCAGCAGGATGGAAGTTGTGGAAGCAATGAAGAAAGTCAAAATGGGGAAAGCCTCAGGAATAGATGGCGTGTGGTGAGATGCTGAAGCATGGGGGAGAGACAGTAGTACAATGGATGTGGAAGATGTGCAGATTGGCCTGGGAGAAAGGTAAAGCCCTGGAGGACTGGAAGTCAGGTATGATTATTCTCTACTTGATGCAGTGGTGCCTACTTCTTCCTTAGCCTTTATCATTCTTTTTCTGTGCCTACCCTCCTCTCTTCCTATTTCTCCCAACTTTCCTGTCATTTCTTATTGCTTTTCTTTCCTTTACAGGTGACTTTACATTGAGTGACAAGCCAAATGGTTTCCTGTAAGCCAAGAAACCATTTACAACGCTGGGTGGTAACCATATAACCAAACCACATGTGCTCCCTACGTGTCAACAAGTGGGGTGGTGGAGGGTTAGTGCCCCTCGCCATAAAACAAATAACTCAAAGTCAAATGGCCACCCCTTATGGAATTATGGCGTCTGGCAATAGATAGATAGATAGATAGACAAAGGGAAAGGGGAAAAAGAAGTGTGTGGTAATCATAGGGGCATTTGTCTTCTTAGTGTGATAGGAAAAGTATATGGTAGGATACTAATTGACAGAGTTAGGGAAATAACAGAGGAATTAGTTGGAGAAGAACAGAGAGGTTTTAGGAAGTGAAAAGGCTGTGGAGATCAGATATTCATTCTTAGATCTTCAGTGGAAAAGTTTCTAGAGAAGGGAAAGAAATTGTATGTGGTCTTCATGGATTTGGAGAAAGCATATGACAAGGTGGATAGACAAGGATTGTGGAAAGTATTAGGAATATATGGAGTAGATGGGAAGTTGCTGAATGTTGTGAAGAGTATGTATGAGGGTGCTAAGGCTGCAGTGCGTGTGGATAGTGAAATGAGTGATTTTTTTCTATCTGAAGGTCTGAAGGTTGGGTTGCAACAGGGATGTGCCATGTCTCCATGGTTGTTCAATCTGTACATGGATGGGGTTGTGAAGGAGATACAGGGTGGGGCAGTGGAGGTTGGAGTGGCCCTAATGAGAGAAGGCAGTGTTTGGAAGCTCCCTGTACTGTTGTTTGTGGATGATGCTGTGTTGTTGAGTGAAGACGGAGGGGAGCTGCAAGGCTAGGTGGATGAGTTTGGGAGAGTGTGTAAGACACAAAATCTAAACGTGAATATAGGGAAGAGTAAAGTTATGGTCTTCAAGAAAAGTGAAATCAGTGAATGTACAGTGAGGTTGGATGATGAGAATAGGGAAAATGTGAGTACGTTTAAGCACTTGGGTAGTGTGATGAGTAAGGATGGAAATTTGGAGGGTGAATTGCTTGAAAGGGTACAGCAAGGAAGAAAGGTTGCTGGTTCTTTGAAAGCAGTGATAAGAAACAAGGAAGTGAGCATGGCAGTGAAAAAGTTACCACATGACAGTATTGTGATACTAGCTCTAACGTATGGAAGTGAAGCTTGGACGTTGTTGGAGGAACACAAGTCAAGAGTGAGAGCTGTGGAAATGAGTTATTTGAGAGAAGCATGAGGAGTCACATGGAGAGACAGATTGACAAATGAGGATGTGAAGGAGCATTGTGGTGTGGATGTGGATGTGATAGGAAGCGTTAGGAGAAATACATTGACATGGTTTGGTCATGTGGAGAGAATGGAGAGTGAGACACTGACGAGGAGAGTGTATGTGAGTAAGGTGGAGGGGGAGTGAGGGAGGGGGAGGTCAAGGGATGAGATGGAAGGATGGAGTGGAGAGGTATATGAGAGACAGGGAAGTGCGTTGGGAGCAGGTCAGTGAAATGGCGGGGGACATGGCGACGTAGAGGCGATTTGTTTGTGGCCACCCCATATGGGATTAAGGTGTCTGGCAATAGATAGATAGGTAGAACTACAATTTTATGGCCAGCACAATTATGTAACAGTTGCATTAACAAGATGTAACTACAATTTTATGGCATACACAATTAAGTAGCAATTGTATTAACAAGATGTAACTCCTATTTTTGGCAAACACAATTATGTAACAGGTGCAGGAACATAGTGTTATGTTACAGTCACACTTGTGTAACAGTTACATTAAAATGATGTAAAGACAATAGCATTAACACGATGTAACTGCAGTTATACAATATTCATAGAATTATGTTACTTTTACAGAATTATGTATTTCACTTAATTAGCTTATACGTTCATTGTAATGTGTATATAGTACGCATTAATATGTTATGACTATTAACTGTCGTTGGTACGACAGTGGGCGTGACCGAGCGATGTGTGGACATCATATAGGCATTATATAGGGATTAGTATACTGTATATCTCATAACACAATGTACAGGATGTAGTGTCTCCTGGGGACATACATAGTTTCTCACTAGGAATGTCAATCCACAAAATGTATATCCACAATCTTGTTGACCCAGACCATCATGAATCCTTAACCATATGATGTATCTCAAACAGTCTCTTGTAGTCCAGACGACCAAGAATTTCATGACGTATTCAAACACGTGGAGTAACCAGCCCTAGTCAGTAAGTCCACGTGAATCTACCAGATACTACAACGCACACACACATCCTCTCCAAGCTGTATATATTGTAGGAGAGATTCCCTTCAGATCAGAAAGGGGAGAGGGACTAGAGAGAAAGCCTGACACTAGGGTCATTAGGCCATCACGCCTCATTACGCTGTAACTCACTATTGTTACAACCGTGTAATAAAAACTCAGTAACCCAAGAGTGCTGTAACTCGCCTCGTTGGCACTACGTCTCATGACTTTATTCTGGCTGTGCTTGACGATCCACAATCGACTTCCCTATCTCCTTACAAGTACAATTAACTATGCTATCGAGATTGGTGGCAAGTGGTAATATCGAACCAAGTGTGATAAACTACACTATCGACACTTCTCTCCAACGATTCTTGGGGGGGGGGTCAACCCCATACAAAAAAATCAGAAATATGAGAAGGATATCGGGGGGGTTCAGCCCCAACAAAAAAAAAAAAAAAAAAAAAAATAGGAAAAACAGTTGAATTAATCTTCCCAGGTGAGTTCGTCTGGTTTCTGTAAGGGTCGTCCACTATATACGTGTACAATTTTCCAACCATTATTTTTAGTGGGGTCAGCCCACTCACCAAATAAAAATTCTCAGAATTAACGAAAGGGGGGACATATGACTTTAATATCTCAATACATGTTGGACAATGAATTCTCATCCATAATTCAAAACGACATACTTGAAAATGATCTGATATTGGGGAAAGATGCGAGTGACATTCCCAGGTGAATTCATATGTTACTGGGCAGGTCTTCCCCTATCTACAGTTTTCCAACCATGAATTGTAGTGGGGTCATCCCTCATTAGGAGATTAAAACCTACGAATTTCTGAAAGGATTGCAGATATGGCTTTAAAATCTTAGTACATGTTGTACAATGAATTCTCATCTGTAATACAAGATTTCTGGAGCTTGTACCTCCCAGTGATTCTTGCACTTCAGCCCCATTTTAGAAATATAAACAATCAGAAACAGTGGAAGGTAAGCATATAGATTTCAGTGAAACTGGCATACGTACATATCACAGGATTGAATATGCAATTTCCATGTTCTCTCTGAATGCACAGGAAAAGGCTGCATATCTAGTTTACCATTATGAGTTATACGTAACAGGATGGTACCATTTTTGGCAACGCGTCTTATATCGTTGCGCTAGACACGGGTTGTGTGTGTGTGTGTGTGGGGGGATGTGCGCGAGCTTGAATTCCTCCTAGGCTATTTCATGGATTTGAAATAAACATCGCAGGATAGTTCAGCTGCTTACTGGGAAGCCTTTCCACTATGCCCAATTTTTCAGTCATGATTTTTATGGGGGTTAGCAACGTCTCCAAATGAAAAACATTCAGAAAGAGTGATAGGATGTCAGATACTGCTTTGATATCTTAGTCCATGTACAATGGATTTTCATCCATAATGATAAATATGGGGATTGTGATTGCATAATGATTCATAGGCGTCAACCCCCCCTCCCAAAAATAAAACCGATCACAAATATGGGGAAGCGAGCACATGGAATAGTTAAACTACAGTATTCATATCAGTTTCCACTATGTAAAATTTTCCAACCGTGACTTTTAAAGGGGTCAGCTCCCCTTACCTACGGTAATTAAAGTTTTTCAGGAATAGTGAAGGGAGGGCAGATATGGCTTTGATGTCTTACTACATGTTGTACAATGGACACTTATCAGTAATGCATTATTTGGAGAGCGTGAACCCCCAATAACTCTTAGAGGGGTCAACCCCATCCCCAAAATAAAAACAACCAGAAATTGGAGAATTCTTTCACTCTATGAAGATTTCACCCTTATTTTTTGGGGGGCTATCTCCCTCACCAAATTATAAGTCTCAGATGTAGTGAAAGAAGAGCAAATATGGTTTTGATATCTTCATACAAGTTGTATAATGGACTCTCATCCATAATACAGTATTTACAAAGTGTCATACCCCTAATGATCGTGGGGGGTCAGCCTACTCCTCAAAAATTAAAGCTTTCCGAAATAGGAGAAGTATATGAGTAAATTTTCCCACGTAAGTTCACCTGGTTACTCCAAGGGTCTTCCACGACATACAAGTTTCCAGCCATGATTTGTAGTGGGGTCAGCCCCTTCACCAAATTTAACGTTCTCAGAAATAACAAGTGAAGTGCATATATGGCTTTCATATCATAATAAACGTTGCACTATGGACTCATCCGTAATGCGATATATGGGAACCATGACCCCCGATGACTCTTGGGAAGATCAGTCCCCAAAAATTTAAAAATTAAAAGAAATAGGGGGTTGTAAGCACATGGATATCAAAGAATTCAACAAACATATCGCAAGACTGGGTATGGAGTGTCCATGTTTTCTCTGAATGCATGTGAAGTAATTGCACACCACCTTTTATTATTGTTATTGTTATTATTATCATTATTATCGTTGTTGTTGTTGTTGTTATTATTATTATTATTATTATTATTATTATTGTTGTTGTTGTTGTTGTTGTTTTGTTTTTGTTGTTGTTATTGATCATTTTTTATCTGTTTATTTGGCTGATGGCTGACGGAGAAACAGTATCCTAAGACGACATTCACCTACTTCGGAGAGACTTTTCAAGATGGAGGGACTAGCTACAGCCTTCTTCCACTCATTCAAAAACAAGGGCGCCCCAGAACCTGAATAAATCGATTGAACAGTATTAAATAAGTCATTATAGGCAGACACATGAAGGTGAAGATGAATAATGTGAGGGAGAAGAAGGGCTAAATGTTGAAAAGCACAAAAAATAGGAGGACAGAGGAAGAAGACGAAGATGGAGACAAAACCAAGATGAAAGGGATGGGCAAAAGAAACAGAGAGAAAAAGAAAGGAAGAGGACGAGGAGGAAATGAAGATGAGGATGAAGATGAAGAAGGTGAAGAATACAATGAAGATGATGATGATGAAGATGACGATGAAGAAACAGATGGAGAAAACGAAGAAGAAGAAAAAAAAAAAGGAGGAGGAGGAGGAGGAGGAGAAGAAGAAGAAGAAGAAGAAGAAGAGGAAGAAAAAGAAGAAGAAGAAGAAGAAGCAGAAGATAATGATGATGATGAAGATGATGATGATAAAGAAGATGAAGATGAAGAAGAAGAAGAAGATCATGAAAAGAAGATGGAGAAGAAGAGAGGATGGAGAAAAAGGAGAGAGAAAGAGAGAGAGAGAGAGAGAGAGGGGGGGGGTGAGGTCCGGAGAACTGGGGCCTCGATGACTACAGAGAGGAGAGGAAGGACAGGGAAAGGTGAGATGAAAGATATGGAAGGAAGGTGATGGCAAGAAGAGGCGGAGGTAACGAGATGATAAGGGAGGGAAAACAGGAAGAAAGGAATGGATGAGGGGCCAGCAGAGCGGTAGAGCAGATTACTGACTTGAGGGTCAAGGGGGATGAAGAGGGTGAGCGGGAGAATGATAGGAGAAATGACAGAAGAGAAAAGGGGTGGCTGAAGAAAATGAGAGAGAGAGAGAGAGAGAGAGAGAGAGAGAAAGAGCATGAAAATGATGACAAGGAATGGGAGAGGGTTGGAGAGCAAGGGAGAGTGGAAGGGAACTAGAACAAAGAAAGAAGTTAAAGAGGAAGAGGAGGGAGGATATGGAAGAGAAGCCAATAGAAAAGGTGAGAGAATAATGGGGGAAGAAAGATGGGGCAGAGAGCGTGGACAAGGGATGGGACATCAAGTGGTGAAGGCAAGGACAGGAGTCGTGGTTGTTGCTCAGCTTCGGTCTCCCTGGCCCAGGAGACCCATTGACCGCAGTTGAGCAACTGTCCCTAAGAGTACATCCCATACATTCCCTAGACCGTTGATACTGTGTGTGTGTGTCTTAGTGTGGCATGTGTTGTGCAGTGCTACATTATGTAGTTTATGCTGTGTCGGCAAATTCTACAAGTCGAGTACTTGTATCTGAGATTTAACGCAACCCATATCATATATAGTAACAGGGACGGACTGGGTGATGTCTTGATCTAAGTCTAACTATAAGCCACACCATGCAGAGTATAAACACCAATGATTCAATGGGGCCAGTCACGTCTAATCTTCGTCATGTGCCTCATAAATTATCATAAAAATTTGAGGCTATGCCATTCATAGTGTTAAAAGTAGTCCTTATTGTCACTGCCAGTCTCATATTAAATAGCCACTGCTCAGCATTCAAGTTGGAGCAGGACATAATTCCGCCCAGTAAAAAAAAGAAAAATGGATTATAGCGAGAGTCACGGGAAAAATATTAGACATGGATCGTGAAAGGGAAGGCAAATCCTAATTTATTATATCATCACCGAAATTCATGGTAGAAAATGAAAAAAAGTTTATCCTTTATTCCTCGTTGCAGATGGTGCTATGTAGACAGAAACACGGTCAATTAATTAGTTTACTTTGGAGGTATTTTTTAAACCAACACTCATAAATTAGGGATTTGTCTCCATCTTCTCACGCTCAATTGTGTGTCTTTCAGACCCAGACGTATTTTTCCAGTTTATTCTTGATACTGTCACACATTTTTTTTTTTTTTTTAGCTTGGACATTTTGCGAATACGATGGATCAGATAAACTGTTCATTAACGCAGACTCCCGTGACCACTATTAGCTGAACATAATCGTCTGGAAATAGATGGAATAAGAATACTTGAGTTCTTTCGACCATAAGAGGGTTGACGGTGATAGTAATGATCCTTAGGTTCCTGTAACTCAGTCACAATTGAACAAAATCGCCAGCCGCTGTTTGGAGTAGGCTGCTAGCATTATCTCAGCCATGAAGGGATACTTGGCTGTTCTCCTAAAATGAATACAGTTGTCTGGTAGCAGTATGAATCCAATAATAATGAAGTCCTCGAGCTTAATGGGTAAAAATACTGACCTATTTCTGTTTGTTTTTGTTGAATATTCCTATGCCCCCTTTCTCCGCATTTTCGAAAGTGTTTGATGTTTTAAAACTCCCATGAATAGTTCTCAGTCCGGTGTTACAGACTCGCTAATGATTTCTTTTTCAAAGTCTTGCTCAGTATTTGGCTTCTGGTCAGGAGCGGAGCAATGCCGTCGAGAATGAAAGGACTATGTATTCACAGTTCACAAAGAAAAAACATTGAGAAATGAATGCCGAGCTTTGAAGTTTTTCCTCACATGTTCTGTTACTTTGCACACTTGAATGCTAACCATATATATATATATATATATATATATATATATATATATATCCATCATCCAAACCCATGTCGCCCCATGAGGAGCGTAGGAGCCCGGGGCTAGGCAAGTTGGTCCTGACATTTAAGATGAAAGTGACCAGCCTCACACATCCCTGAGTGGCATTATGTGAGCAATAAGCCTCAACCATTCCTTGGATATAAACCTACATAGGCTCAGTCCTATTGGAGCACCTTACTGTAATTACCCACTAAACCACCAGGTTCCGTAATTTGGTTATATAGTTGCCACCCAGCGTTGTAAATGGTTTCCTGGTGTACAGGAAACCACTTGGCTTGTCATTAAGTGAAGAGTCACCCATAGGCAGAAGGAAGAGGAAAGAAAGAAGGAAACACAGACACAAAGGAGAGTGTAAAGTCACCCGTAGGCAGAGGAAAGAGGAAAGGATGAAGAAAAGAAAGAGTAAAGGCCAGACACCCAAAGCAGCACTACATCGAGTGAGTGCATGGTTAGCGTCCCCACCTACCTAATATCTATGTATACTGTATACTGTATATATATATATATATATATATATATATATATATATATATATAAAGCCCATTAGCGCCCAGTGCCCTCAATATATGACGGAACTGGGCATTTTCAAATTTAATAAAGAAGGGAACCCAGGGATAGGGACCTATGAGTTTCACGAACATGAGCCGACAAGCGGAGGGCGGTACGCCTAGCACCCTTCCAGCAAAGTCCCTCGCACAGGAAATCTGGGAGTCAATGGTATAGATAGATAGATAGATAGATACTGTATATATATATATATATATATATATATATATATATATATATATATATATATATATGTGTGTGTGTGTGTGTGTGTGTTCCCATTAGGTCACGTCCACACGTGTACTCAAACATATGTTGGCAACACAGCTGGCAACATGTTCTGGTACTGTACATGTTTGCAGTAGTATTTGGACAGATGTATGCAAACATGTTTCAATGCTGCTTCAAACAATGGCAGCGGAGGTGATGGGATAAGTGTGTCCATACCCAGCAGCTGAGACTTCATCATGATGTTGCCAACATGATCTGGACACCGCTGTTCCCAACATGTTTGCAGCATGTTCGTTACTGTGTTGCTTACATGTTGCTAACACTTATTTGAGCACACGTGTGGACGCGCACTTATATCTCATGAACGGCTTGAGCTATCAACATGAAATGCACGGGGTATCAAGATATGGCCAAAATCTTGGCCGAATTCGAAAGTGGGCACTTGGGGTCAATGTGAAGGTCACCAAAATGGCTGCCAAAGGTCAACTAGTTTTCATTGCCCACCTTTAGCACCATTATATCCCATGAACACCTGAGCATTCAACTTGAAATCTTCAGGGTATCAAGATATGGGCTAAATCTTGGAATTGGCCAACAGCATATTCTGGCGGGCGATTAGCATTCGGTTCCCGACTGCTTTTCTTTCATTATAATAATAATAATAATAATAATAATAATAATAATAATTATTATTATTATTATTATTATTATTATTATTATTATTATATTATTATTATTTCGTGGTAGCTGCTCTCGGGTGTTTGCCCTTTCCTTTCCTCCATCTTTCTTTCCTTCCAACCTCTTCTGTCGTTCTTTCATTCTTTCCTCGTCCTCTTCTTACGGGTGACTTTTAACTCACTCTTTTGTCTTTCCTTCATTCTTTCCTCTTCCTTCTGCCTGTGGGTGACTCTACACTGAGTGACAAGCCAAATGGTTTCCTGTACACCAGGAAACCATTTACTACGCTAGGTGGTAACCATATAACCAAATTTTGGTGCCTGGTGGTTTAGTGGGTAATTAAGGCGCTCCAGTCGGATTGAGTTGTGAAGCTTTCTATCCAAGGGGTGGTTGGGGTTTATTGCTCACGTAATGCCACTCAGGGATGAGTGAGGCTGGTCACTCTCATCTTAAATGTCGGGACCAACTGCCTAGCCCCGGGCTTCTACTCTCCTCATGGGGCAACGAAGGATTGGATGATGGATGGATGGATTATTTTGTGGTAGGCGGGGCGTTCACCATCCACTCACTCAGTGCATTGCTGCTCTAGGTTGACTGTCGTTTCCTTTCTACCCCTTTTCCTTCCTTCCTCATGTGTCTTTCCTTGCTTCATTCTTTCCTTTTCCTTCTGTTTATGGGTGACTCTACACTAAGTGACAAGCCAAATGGTTTCCTGTACACCAGAAAACGATTTACTACACTGGGTGGTAACCATATAACCAACTTATGGCGCCTGGTGGTTTTCTGGGTAATTAAGGCGCTCCAGTCGGATTAAACTGGTGCAGGTTTATATCCAAGGGATGGTTGTGGTTTAATGCTCACGTAATGCCACTCAGGGATGAGTGAGTCTGATCACTCATCTTAAATGTCGGGACCAACTTGCCTAGCCCCGGGCTCCTACACTCCTCATGAGGCAAGATAGGAATGGATTCTGCTGCTGCTGCTGCTGATATAATGTTGATGATGATGATGATGACGATTATTATTATTATTATTATTATTATTATTATTATTATTATTATTATTATTATTATAATTATTATTATTATTATTATTATTATTATTATTATTACTATTATTATTATTGTTATTATTATTATTGTTGTTGTTGTTGTTGTTGTTGTTGTTGTTGTTGTTAATGCTGCTGCTGCTGCTGCTGCTACTGTTGTTGTTGTCGTTGGAGTTATCAGTAATGAAAAACAGGATCGTATCATGTTCAGGTACGTGCCCTATACCATTGCGCAAAACTTAGGCTGTGTGTGGGTGTGTGTGTGTGTGTGTGTGTGTGTGTGTGTGTGTGTGTGTGTGTGTGTGTGTGTGTGTGTGTGTGTGCTTTAACTCCTCCTACGCCATTTCATGGATTCGAATAAAACTTCCAAGGTGAGTTCCGCTGGTTACTGGGAAGCTTTTCAACTATAGGTAATTTTTCACCCATGATTTTTAGATGGCTTTTCCCCGTCACTAATTTTTAAAAACTCCCGGGAGTGAGAAGACGGTAGATATGGATTAGGTACCTTAGCACATGTTGCGCAATGGACTTTCATCTCTAATATGATATCTGGTAGCGTAATCCTCATAACGGTTCTTGGGGGGTCAGGCACCGTCCCAAAAAATAAAAATGATCAGAAATAGGGGAAAGTGAGCACATGGATTTCAGTTAAGCTTCTTAAGTTAGTTCGTCTTGTTCCGTGATGTCTTCTTTAATATAAATATTTCCACCTATATTATTAATGGCATTCAACCTCCTTACCAAATAAAAATAAATGCCATAACTAGTGAAAGGATGACAATATGGCTTTGATATCTCGGAACAAATTGTACAATAAACTCATATCCAAAATGCAATATTAGGTGAGCGTGATGCCCCTAAAGATCTGGAGGAGTCAGCTCAGAAATATAACAGTTATCAGAAATAGAGAGATCTGAGAAAAACTTCTCAGGTGAGTTCGTCTGGGTACTCCGAAGGTTATCCACTATGTACAAATTTCCAGCCATGATTTTTAAGGCTGGTTAGTCCACTCACAAAATTTATCGTTCCCAGATGTAGCGAAAGGAGTGCAGATATGGGTCTGATATCTTAGTACTATGGGCCCATCCGTAATGAAATATATAGGAAGCGAACCCCCAGTGATTCTAGGGAGGTCAGCCCCCTCTCAAAATTTAAAAATGATAAGAAATTGGGAACTGTAAGTGCACTGAGTTTAAAGAAATTGGTAAACATATCTCCGGATTTGATATGGAGTTTCCATGTTTTCTCTGATTACACATGAAGAAACTGCACACCCACTTTAATATATATATATATATATATATATATATATATATACTGCATTTCTGTAATGAACCAGCACCTCCCGTAAAATTCAGATATAACTGAATCTAATGTGGACCTTATTATTTGTGTGTAATGAACAAATGATACCTAACATCTCTGTGTAGTATACCAACAACACCCACGCACTAATGGCACTATTTTTTTTCTTGACAGTTGAACAGAGGAAGGAAAAACAAATGATTAAAAAACATAATCCATACCCCAGATTATTGGTGTTCTCCATTCTTAACTATTCTGTTCAGCTGTAGGTGATGCTTGGGGGGAAACAACTCTGGGGAAGCGAGTTCCAAAGAGATGCAGTTCGGAGAATAAACGATTTCTGATAGGCGGAATTTCTGCAATACTGCAGTGTGACACGTTAAATGTACTGTCTCTATAAAGTGGATCATGTGACAGTCATGAACCTTACCTTTTCTGTATCATGGGCCAGCCACACTCAGGGACGTTTTCCCTTCACTATAAAGGACCACAAACTCCTATGTACCTTACAGCACTTGGACCTAACCGTTTCATACCTTGACTAAATAATTAAATAAGGCAGAGTTACCCCTATTTAGACAATGTTTCAAACAGAAACTTGTATAACTATTGCCAGTTAATTCTCTCTTGGCCGCAGCCTATCTAGCGTTTCATTCCACTTAGCACCAGAAGAGTTACTTGTCTGAGAGTGAATCATGAAGTGCTCGAATGTGTTAATACTGTAATCATTCTCTCGGTCTCTCATAATTGTGATAATATTAAAAGAGAAACTGGTTGCCTATGACTCCTTTGTTATTATATTCCACTAAACACAGTAGGATTGAACTTAGAACGAGTTACAAGAGTCTGACAAATTTTAACGTTTCCTTTAGATAGATACAGTAGTGTTGCACTAGTTGTAGTATTATAATTGTTTTTTGCATTCAGTTTATATCACTCACTTTGAAAGTCATCTGAATAGTTAATCCAACATCCTTCTTGCCTGAGACACTGTATTCCTATTTGCATGCCTAATTACCTGTCTTCTCTGCCACTGCGCTTTCTGTGAGATTTTCATACTACCTGCATGCCTACCTGATCGTTCCATCTCCACAGCCATTAATCAAGAGATGACTTTCCATGGTTGGGTGAGATTGGAGTAGTTCAGGCTCCCTCTTCTCTGTATCTTATTCACTCTGTCTTTCCTGTTTATCCCTCTATCTCCCCTTCCTCCTTCCCCCCTACCTCGTCCCTTTTGTATTTCACCCCTTCATGTTACTTTGCCTCCTTCCCTTCATCCTTTCTTTTCCTTACTTTACCCATTTCTTCTTCCCCTCTCCTCCCTCTGCACATTCCTTTAATACCTTTTCTCTTCATTTCCTCCACCGCTTATCCCCTCCTTTCTCCTTCATCTTACACTAACTTAACTTCTCGTCTTCCCTTTCCCTTTCTTCTCTACTTTTACTTCTCTCTCTCTCTCTCTCTCTCTCTCTCTCTCTCTCTCTCTCTCTCTCTCTCTCTCTCTCTCTCTCTCTCTCCTCCCAATTCACCCTGCTATTATCATCCTCATGGCTCTCCAACTCCCCTCTATGTCTTTGCTCATCTTTTCTCCTTCTTCTCCGGCTCCTTCACAAACCCTCCTCCTACCAAATTATCGTTCCCTTCCCCAAGCCTCATCTTCCTTTGTCTCTCGCTTTTCTCTTTTCACTCTCCTACCTATACACTCTTCGTTTATCTTTCCCTTCCCCACTCTTCCTTCTCTATTCCCTCCACGATCTCTTCCCCTCCCTTCCCTCCTCCCCTCCCTTTCGTGTCCCATTCCCACCATTTCCACCCCAGTAATGTCGCATTCCTCAGCCTCACATGTACCCTCCCCTTCCCCACTTACTTTTGCCTCCCCTCGCTCCATTCGATTCTCCTCCTTCACCCTTCCTCTTTCTCCTCTCCCTTCTCCCGTCTTCTTTGCTCAACTCTTCTTGCCCTCCTCTTCCTTCTTTCTTCTCTCACCTTCTTACCCTCTCTGAATCCCCTCATTCCCTTCTCTACCAACCTCCCAGGATCTCTTCCCGTATTCTCTCTCTCTTTCTCTCTCTCTCTCTCTCTCTCTTTCCTTCTCCCAAACCCTCCTTCTCCCGGACATTCTGCCTCAGCAGCGTTTATCGATGGCTTCCTTCCCTCCTCATCTCTTATCTAAATAATACATCGTTTGTCCCTCGCTTCCCACACATCACTAATTTCCACACCTCGTCTGTTTCTTTAATAGCTAAGATAAGCTTGATGCACTGCGACGGAAACTAGACTCCTAATCTATGTGGCATAATAGGCTTAACAACACCTTTTCTTAGAGGTTATTATGCATAGTAAACCTTTATATTACATTATATATATATATATATATATATATATATATATATATATTATGGTAGGTGGGGACGCTCACCATTCACTTACTCGATGTAGTGCTGACCTCGGGTGACTGCCGTTTCCTCTCCTCCATCCTTCATTCTTTCCTCGTCCTTTTGCCTACGGGTGACTTTACACGCCCTCTTCTGTCTTTCTTTCCTTCATTCTTTCCTCCTTCTTTTGCCTGTGGGTGACTCTACAATGAGTGACAAGCCAAATAGTTACTACGCTGGGTGGTGACCATATAACCAAATTTTTGCGCCTGGTGGTTTAGTGGGTAATTACGGCGCTCCAATCGGATTGAGCAGGTGTAGGTTTATATCCAAGGCGTGGTTGGGATTTATTGCTCACGTAATGTCACTCAGGGATGAGTGAGGCAGGTCACTCTCACCTTAAATGTCAGGACCAACTTGAATAGCCCCGGACTCCAATGCTCCTCATGGGGCAGCGCAGGATTGGATGATGATGATATATATATATATATATATATATATATATATATATATATATATATATATATATATATATATATATATATATATATATATATATATGTTTATGAGAGAAACAACTCGTTTTATAATTGTATTCTGAGGCCTATGTGAATTCCCCTTTGTAAAACGAATCCTGAATTCTTCTTTGGTGTATGTTATAGTGTAGTGGGGAGGCGGTGGTTGAATCGGTAGAGAGGCGGCCTGCAGTCCTGATGGACCCAGGTTCGAATCCCAGCTGGGGCAGGGAACAGTTTAAGGATTTGAATTTCATAGAAGCAGACTTTCCTGATCTACCAGATGACCCGCCGACATGTCATAAAAGTACCCCCGCTAATACCAATACATCAGTCCTGTATGAGACAGCCCTAGCATGTATTCAATATGGACGGTGTGTGTTAGCGCCGAAGTGGTGACATGTGGAGGTGTTGGAGGACTACTGGGCCTTGGGATAGGCTACTGCCCCCGAGATATAGGCCCTGAAGCCTTTGCCCTGAGTCGGACACATAAAAAAAAAAAAAAAAAAAAAAAACTAAAGTAAGTTAGTTTTCTTGTGAGCTTCACCTCATCCCTTTGGTGATTAATTAAAGGTGAAGAGTGCACCGTCATGTATACGGTACTCCCATACAATATATATATATATATATATATCATCATCATCATCAGCCGTTTGAGTATCCACTGCAGGACCGACCTATCCCGACCGAAGTCGGGACGATACAGCCAATGTATCTCTACCAAGTGGCTTAGGCTGTCTAGTAGAGATTGTATGTAGGGTGAGAAGTGCTTGTAAGTGTATTTGTAGTGTTGGAGTGGCTTTGGGTGTGTGTGTAGTCTGTGAACCAAGTGTAATCGGCCCGCGTAAGCCGACTGGGTGCAAGCATACTTTACAGTAAGCGACACTGGTTCAACCACAGCACCCCTGGTGTCCGCCAATGCAGTACGTGGCCGGGTGAACACTCTCAAAGTTTATTACCCTGGCGGGGCGCGAACCCTGGTCCACCCGTGTACGAAACGCACACTCTACCACTGTACCACAGAGGCTCCATATATATATATATATATATATATATATATATATATATATATATATTGTTATGGGGGTACTGTATACATGACGGTGCACTCTTCACCTTTAATTATTCACCAAAGGGGTAAGGTGACAAGAAAACTAACTTACTTTAGTTTACACTATAACATACACCAAAGAAGAAACCAGGATTCGTTTTACAAAGGGGAATTCACACAGGCCTCAGAATACAAATATAAAACGAGTTATTTCTCACATAAACAGATTACAGTCAATGAGGTCTATGTACTCACAGAGCTCGAGGAACTAGAAGTCGTAGATGATATAATCCACACACTAGTGTTATTTGGAGATGTGAACCAAAAATAGAAAATGGTGCACAAACAGTGTGTTTTATAATCAAAGCAACGTGTCCAGAAATATGTCAAAATATGTGGAAAAGTGTAACAAAATGTGACAAAAAGTGTAATGCGACACTAAGTGATAAAAGAGTGACTGTCTTAAGTGTATTCTCCAGCCATACACAAACAATGGAGGCACCTGCTACCAATTAAGAAATAGGTCCTGAGCCTTTGCCCAGAGTCGGACACGTAAAAAAAAAAAAAAAAATGGAATTTAACACATCTCACACATAACCAATAGCATGTCATCTAGAAAGCCAAGAAAGCGTATTTTAGACTTATGCTGGCAAAGACTCTTATTTTGCTCCTCCCACACCGTATGTCACACCCACTTATGGTCAAGGACAGAAAGGTCTCTGGGTAATTCTTCTGAAAAACATCAATTGTTATCTGCCCAGAAGCAGATAAACTGACTGCTGCTTAAACAGTGGGAAGATTGTGAGGTTTTGGGTTCTACCCTTACAGGCAGCAAAATTGATAACACAAAAGATTTAACGTTGTTGACGGCTCGCCTATCTCCTTACATTATCTTCTCATCTTCTGTTTCACCCATTCGCTACTGGAGTAACTATGCCAGTGACACTTCCCTTCCTGAAGTGAAGAAACTTATCAAGGGGAAATTTCTGGATTCTGTTCAAATATATGTTCTGGATAGGCAATCTGCTAAAGTATTAGTAACGTCTTTTACATGTCGGATCTCTAAGGTATATTCCTGTAGAAATAGGGCCCAGCTGGTCAATCTAAGATTTTTGTCATTAAATCCAGAAAAAATTTTCAAAGGGTGGTGATCAGTGTACACTACCACATCACCTGACCCTGGACCAACATAAACAGAGCAGCATTGAAGGGCAAGTATGAGTGCAAGGAGTTCTTTCTCAATACAGTAGTGCACCAACTTTCGCTACAGCAGGATTCGCGGAATCCACTTTCGCGGCATGCACCAAATATTCCCTAACTTCCACTTTCGCTTGAAAAAAATCGATTTTCGCGCACAAATTTTGGGTTTGGGACAATATTTTGAACTTTGAATTTCCTGCACCGCCCGCCTGCAACCCACCGCCATTTTGAATGACGTCATGTCAACACTCTGTCCACCCATTCCCGCCATTGTGTACGAGCGTGCTAGCTCCATTGTGTTGGATTCTCACGGTTCAATGGCCTCTACTATACCTGGTAGTGTGGGGAAATGGCCTGGTGGTGTGGGGGGAGAGCCTGGTGGTGTGGGGGGAGGGCCGGGAGGCAGTGGTGGTGATAAAAAGTGGCCGGGACATTTCGATGGATTTGTTCAAGAGAACCTAGCACAAAGGGAAATTCAGCACAGAGTGGAAGTGTTGCATCAAGTTGCATCTGAGGAGGCAGAGGGAGTGGTAGCGAGGCAGAAAGAGGTGGCGCCAATACGTCTGGCGTGGCTAAATAAGCCCGCCACGCGCCTCGGATACTTACCCCCAACATCCATTAAACACCTCAACCTGGTCTCTGTGCTATGTTTCTCCTCATATAATGTGTACTGTACAGTTTTTATTGTTTGTATCTCACAATGCAATGTACAATAGTGATTTGATGTACTGTATTGCAAGCGAAAATGAAAATCTGATGTTACTTTAGGATAACCGGGAACCAATTAGCCTTTTTGCCATAAAGACAATGCCCCAACTTTCGCTAATTCCACTTTCGCGCATTATTTTTGGACCCAATTAGGCGCGAAAATTGGTGCCCCACTGTAGTTGAATAATTTCTCTAGGCCTTATTCAATTTTTTTTTTCTTAAATAGCACAGAGGCATCTCAGAGCCCTGATCATTATCCTGAAGCAAAACTGCACCGGATCCTAGGCCACTGGCATCAACAGCTAATTTATAGGGTTTAGCAAAATTTGGAGCTTGAAGCATTGGGTGACTTGATAGGATGGCTTTGACTTTAGAATAGGCATCCTCACATTCTGATTTCCACTCATACTTGACTCCTTTTGTTAACAAATCAGTGAGGGGAGCTACAAGATCAGAGAAGTTCAGGACAAAACGTCTGTGGTATCCTACCATACCCAAGAATCGCTGCAACTCGCTCTTATTTTTGGGTTGGGGGGAATTGACTATGGCCTGAACTTTAACATCAGGTGGACTCACTTGGCCTAATCCAACAATATAACCTAGGTATTACACTCAAGCCCTTACAAATTTTCACATTTAGTTAAATTAAGCACTAAATTAGCAGAGGACAGTCTTTGCAGCAAGGCATCTAGTTGGTTCAAGTGTTCTTCCCAGGTGTTGCTAAAAATAAGTGCATCATCAATGTAAGTAACACAACCTTCTACATCCTTGGTGAGATCATTCATCAGCCTCTGGAAGGTGGCAGGAGCATTCTTCATACCATAGAGCATGACTTTGCATTTATAAGTATTGCCACCGACCACAAAACAAAAAATTTCTCGGGCCCTTTCTGAGAGTGGGACTTGCCAATATCCCTTCATCAAATCAAATTTTGTAATAAACTTTGCACTGCCTATTGCATCCACACAATCATCCACTCCAGGAAGTGGGTAGGTGTCAGTCTTGGTAAGGAGAGCTGACTTTATGATAATCAGTACAAAAGTAATGTGACCCACGGGGTTTTGGAACCACTATGACCAGGGAGCACCACTCACTTTGAAATGACTTAATTAACCCCTGCTGCAGCATGTAATTCAGTTCCTCTTGGATGATGGTCTGCTTCTGAGGACTAGCCCAGTAGGGAAACTGCTTTACAGGGCTGGCATCTCCAACAACCACGTCGTGCTGTGCCACTTCTGTCCATTTTGGGGTGTCCCAGAAGACATCAGAGAACCTCCTGGGAAGGGCAACAAGTTCGGTACACCACTCTGCAGTCAAAGGGGAGAGTTTATTAGTTAATGTACTTCAAGTGTCCTGGTTTTCTCTCCAACTAGTCATCTGTTCCAAAGTCAAAGGACAGCCCTCGTCCTCCACTACCTTGACAGCCAACACCACGCATGCAGCACTAGGGGAGGTCAACGTCTCGCCTATGGTACCCCTTTAACATATTTACATGGCACATTCTTCGTTCCTTCCTCCAGTCTGTGGTTAAGATGACATAATTTACTTCATAATCTTTATTACATAAGGGCCTGCAAAACTTGCCTGCAGAGGCTGACCACAAATGGGAAGCAAGACAAGAACTTGATCACCTTGGTGAAACACTCTGTTCCTAACTTTCTTTGCCTATAGGGTCTTGGAATCACCCCCTGATGTACAGTCTCCCACTCATTATCATGAGCAACACTAGGATGTCTCCATCTTCACATTAACACGTTGTTTGGCCTTAAATAACATCCTGTCAACTCAGGCTCATATTCATCTTCCCTAACTGCTGAGTCAGTTAACGTGGCAATCTCCAGATCAGATATTTGCATATCAGCTAACTTAGCACTTATATCAATCTGGGGAGAATCATCAACCTCTGAGTCAGTTAACTGGGAGAAAAAGTATCACCAAGCCCAATATCATCATCGGCATTGCCAGTGTCATTACTGTCAACATTCGCATGGCTGGCCTTCGCCATCATAGCTCTAGTTACAACATATGCAGGAAACAATTTAGGACATACAACTTCCAGCTCTAGTCCTATCCTCACTCAAGGGAGTTTTTGACACACAGAGAACAGTACTCACTTGTCCTTCCACTAAGTCATTACCCAAGAGAAAAGTGACCCCCTGTACAGGGATCACACCCACACACACTGAACCAGTAACTAACTCTGACTGGAGGTTCACCTCAACTAGGGGAACAGATACAAACTCAGCTACACCCTGCAACGAGACACATTCATTAGGGTCAGCTACATCAACAGTCCTCTTCAACATTAGTGACTGTGAAGCTCCTGTGTCCCTAAGTATAGTGACTTCCTTATCACCTTTTCCATCAAGTGAAACTAACCCCTTAGATATGAAGTTTTAGCAAATAAATGATCTGGGGAGGAGGCATTTTGCATACTACTTGAGGGAGGACACTTTAATGGAGTCTTATTACCAATCTCACTTGATCATGATGGGAGCACTGCTCCAGTCTTACTAGTGTCAAACAGTGGCTCTACAGGAGTCTGTCTTTCAACCACTGTCAGCTCCATTCTGGCCTTATCAACAATATGCACCTGCTGGGGGCGAGACTGACTGCCGCTAACAATATCTGTGGATGGTTGCTCTCTGTTGGTGTCAAAAGATCCCCAAGAGTTTATCAAAGTAATAAGTTTCACACTGGAACTTTTCCCTCCTTTTTTCCAGCTCCAGTACTCCAAGTGCCCCATTTTTCTGGCAATACTGGCAAAATCTGACACTTTTTTCTTGACCTTCTGGCAACACTGTCCTCACTTTTGTGGAACTAACATGTTCTGAGGTTGCAGTGTTCCCACTAGTGTCACTTGACATTAACTTGCCTATACCAGAAGAAGGGTTCACAAAAACTCGTTGGTTCACTCTCCTACCATTAACAAATGACTGAGGCTTATGTTCATGCTTATGAATTATACAATATTTATCTGCTACAACAGAAGCCAATTGACTGGGCAAGTGCTTGTGTGGTCCCATTGTATAAAGGCAAGGGTGATAAGTATGAATGTACTAGCTTTAGGGGTATAAGTCTGTTGAGTGTTGTAGGTAAAGTGTATGGTAGAGTGTTAATTATGAGAGTTAGAGAGGGTACAGAGGGAGTCATTAGTGATGAGCAGTGTGGCTTTAGGAGAGGGAGGGGATGCGTTGATCAGGTGTTTGCTGTGAGACAAGTGTGTGAAAAGTATTTAGCGAAAGGCAAGGATGTGTTTTGGGCATTTATGGATTTAGAGAAAGCGTATGATAGAATTGATAGGGAGGCTTTGTGGACTGTTTTAAGATTGTATGGACTTGATGGTAGGTTACTAAAAGGGGTGAAAAGTTTTTATGTAAATAGTAGAGCGTGTGTAAGAGTGGGAAATGCTGTGAGTGATTGGTTTCCCGTGAGAGTGGGGCTGCGACAGGGATGTGTGATGTCGCCTTGGTTGTTTAATATTTACATGGATGGTGTTGTAAGGGAGGTGAATGCAAGAGTTTTAGGTGGTCTGAGTCTGGTAAATGTTGATGGAGGAGAGTGGAATCTGAAGCAGCTGCTGTTTGCAGATGATACTGCACTGGTGACTGATTCAGAGGAGAGATTGAGACAGTTGGTAGAGGAGTTTGGAAGGGTGTGTGAAAGGAGGAAATTGAAAGTAAATGAGAATAAGAGTAAAGTGATGAAGTGTACGAGGTTGATAGATGGTAGGGGGATGAATATAGTTTTGAATGGTGAGTTGCTTGAGGAGGTAGATTGTTTTAAATATCTAGGGTCACATGTTGCTGTGGATGGAAGAATAGATGCAGAAGTGAAGTTTAGAATAAATGAAGTAGGAAAGGTGCTGGGAGGAATGAAAATAGTGTTTAAATGTCGTTCGCTAAGAATGGATGTAAAGAGAAGGCTGTATGAGGGTGTTGTGGTACCGACTGCGTTATATGGGGCTGAAACATGGAATATGGGTGTAGCAGAGAGGAAAAGTTTGAATGTAATGGAGATGAGATGTCTGAGGAGTATGTGTGGAGTGACGCGTATGGATCGAGTGCGAAATGATGAAGTGCGAAGGAGAACTGGAGTTGTTCGGGAGATGGCTGGTAGAGTTGAGCAGAGGGTGTTGCAATGGTTTGGGCATATGGAGAGAATGGATAATGAGCGATTGGTGAAAAAGATAACTAGATCTGATGTGAGAGGTGTAAGACTGAGAGGAAGACCACGAATAGGATGGATGGACAGTGTGAAGAGAGCGCTGGATGCGAGAGGGATGTCTGTTGAGCAAGGAAGAGTGGCTGTGCGTGACAGAAATAAATGGAGAGAAATTGTGAATGAATAAGTGATGACGCAGCCCTGAGGGGATATTCTCCCGCTTTTGGTCTGATCAGCTAGTCAGGTCAGGTGCGGGTAAGGGGATGGGTCTGTTATGATGTGGCAGGGGTAAACCAGTTCTGCTGTCGGGCCCTGCTGTGGATGTCACTGCTTGCATTGCGCAGTTGACCCTTGTGCGGTGTGATGCGGTGAGGATCTGTCCGTTCTCCCCTTTGGGGCTAAGATGCGAATGAATGTGTTTGAATGGATGAGTAAATGGAGAGTGAGTCGTCCTGTCTCGGCTACCTCCCTTTCCTTGGGGGAAGCAGCCTAGGTATATAGATAGATAGATAGACAACAGAAGCCTCAGCTAGGGTATCTAAGTCTTTCTCTACTAGGTGTGTAGCAACAGCCCTATCTATGAAACCAGTGAAGTTCTCCAAGATCATTAATTCTATCAATTTAGAGATCTCAACTTTCTTAGAATGTAACCATTGATCAAATGAGTCTGTGAGTGTTCTAGCATATTCCACACGAGTCTGAT
Source organism: Coenobita brevimanus (assembly GCF_032717465.1). Classification (NCBI taxonomy): domain Eukaryota; kingdom Metazoa; phylum Arthropoda; class Malacostraca; order Decapoda; family Coenobitidae; genus Coenobita; species Coenobita brevimanus. The sequence goes on along the minus strand of NC_137033.1, from coordinate 32,924,523 downwards.
CTTTCTGCTTAAAGTTAGACCCAAATTTAAGCCTATATGCCTCTGGCACGAGTTCATATGCTTTAAGAATGGCATCTTTTAAACATATTTAGCACTTTGATGAACTGATAAAGAAATATGATCTTTCTGCTTAAAGTTAGACCCAAATTTAAGCCTATATGCCTCTGGCACGAGTTCATATGCTTTAAGAAAGGCATCTTTTAAACATATTTAGCACTTTGATGAACTGATAAAGAAATATAAGCCTCTTTAGCCTTTCCTTTCAAAACACTTTGCATCAGTACTGTCCAAGAGTCTTTTGGCCAAGAAAGACGACCTGCCACCTTTTCAAACATATGGATGTACTTAGTGACATCTTGCTCATTAAAGGGAGGTACTAGCTTAATGTTCCTAGCAATATCAAAAGATTTCCTGGCAGATGATCAACTAGCTAGAGGTGAACTATCAGAGTGCTTCAGTCTGATTTCATGATCCATTTCCTTTTGTCTCATCTGAGCTTGTAATTCTAGTTCTTTCATTTTAGCGTGCACTTCTTGTTCCATCACCTTAATTCTGGCTAGCTCAAGTTGCACTTTGTCATCAGTATCATGAGCAGAAAAATCACTGGGGCTAGGTATCTCCTATGCCAAAACCTCAAGGTCAACACCTTGTGCGGTATCAAATGGCTCAGAACTAACAATGGAGGACTCACTTTGCTCAAACATGGTGTCCAATATTAGCTCAAGTCACTTAGTCTTAGTGATTGAGGCAGAAATTTTCAACTGTAAGGCCTGGGCAAGCAATATGAGCTCGTGTTTTATGAGTGTTTTCACTCAGGTTGGGGAAGGCTAAGATTTCAAAATGTTTTCACATCACTATCACTCATTAGGGCCATGATTATTGATTATGGTTAAGTAGGTAAGAGTGAGCACTGTGTATGTGACCAAATTGCCAGTATTATGTCACAGAGCTCTCCTGGCCAGGAGGATGCCAAATTGTTATGGGGGTATATATTACAGCGCACTCTTAACCGTTAATTAGTCGCCAAATGGGTAAGGTAAAGCTCACATTAACTTACTTTACTATACACTCTAACATACACACATCAAAGAAGAAACCAGGATTCGTTTTACAAAGGGGAATTCACATAGGCCTCAGAATACAAATATAAAACAAGTTATTTCTTACACAACCAGATTACAATCAGTGGAGGCCACGTTCTCACACAGCTCGAGAAACTAGGAGACCTCGTCGATGATATAATCCAGATACAGTCCACACACCAGTGTTATTTGGAGAAGTGAACCAAAAATGAGAAATGGTGCACAAACAGTGTGTTTTGTAATCAAAGCAACGTGTCCAGTAATGTGTGAAAATATGTGGAAAAGTGTAACAAAATGTGACAAAAAGAGTAGCGTAACAGGAAGTGATAAAAGAATGAAAAGAAAGTGACTTTCACATTGTCCTCGAGCTTATAAAGTAGCTTTATTCTGCTTCTCCCAGCTAACTAGCCACTAGTCTGGCTTAAGTGTAGTCTCCAGCCATACACAAATAATGGAGGCACCTGCTACCAACTGGGGTCTAACACATCTCACACATAACCAATAGTGTGCCATCAAGAAAGCCAAGAAAGCATTTTTTTAGACTTCTGTTGTCAAATAGTCTCATTTTGCTCCTCCCACACTATATGTCACACCCACTTATAGTCAAGGACAAAAGGGTCCCTGGGTAATTCTTGGGAAAAAAGTCAAGCATTATCTGCCCAGAAGCAGATAAACTGGCTGTTGAGTAAACAGAGGGAAGATAGTGAGGTCTTGGGTTCTACCCTTACTAGCAGCAAAATTGATAACATAAAAGATTTAACGTTCCTGACGGCTCGCCTATCTCCTTACATGATCTTCTCATCTTCTATTTCACCCATTCGCTACTGGGGTAACTATGCCAGTGACAATATATATGGGCAGAGTATTTTGAAAGATTATTAAATGTAGAGGAGGAAAGGGTGGCTAAGATTGTGGCGGATGGAAGGGTGCAAGGAATAAATGTGTTGGGAGAGTTGAATGATTCTTTGATCACGAAGGAGGAAGTGCAGGAGGCAGTAAAGGAGATGAAAAAAGGGAAAGCTGCAGGTATGGATGGGTGTGCTGTGGAATGCCTGAAGGGTGGTGGAGCGACCATTGTTGACTGGTTACTAAGACTGTCGAATGTGTGCTTTGTGAAAGGTATGGTGCCAATTGACTGGGCAAATGCTTGTGTGGTCCCACTGTATAAAGGCAAGGGTGATAAATATGAATGTACTAGTTTTAGGGGTATAAGTCTATTGAGTGTTGAGGGTAAGGTGTATGGTAGAGTGTTAATAAAGAGAGTTAGAGAGGGTACAGAGGGAGTGATTGGTGATGAGCAGTGTGGCTTTAGGAGAGGGAGGGAATGCATGGATCAGATGTCTTCTGTGAGACACGAGTGTGAAAAGTATTTAGCGAAAGGCAAGGATGTGTTTTGGGCATTCATGGATTTAGAGAAAGTGTATGATAGAATTGACAAGGAGGCTTTTTGGACTGTTTTAAGATTGTAATGGACTTGATGGTAGGTTACTGAAAGGGGTGAAAAGTTTTTATGTAAATAGTAGAGGGTATGTGAGAGTGGGAAATACTGTGAGTGACTGGTTTCCCATGAGAGTGGGGCTGCGGCAGGGATGTGTGATGTCGCCTTGGTTGTTTAATATTTACAGTATATGGATGGTGTTGTAAGGGAGGTGAATGTAAGAGTTTTAGGTGGAGGTCTGAGTCTGGTGAATGTTGATGGTAGAGAGTGGAATCTGAAGCAGTTGCAGTTTGCAGATAATACTGTACAGGTGGCTGATTCAGAGGAGAGATTCAGACAGTTGGTAGAGGAGTTTGGAAGGGTGTGTGAAAGGAGGAAATTGAAAGTAAATGAGAATAAGAGTAAAGTGATGAAGTGTACGAGGTTGGTAGATGGTAGGAGAATGAATATAGTTTTGAATGGTGAGTTGCTTGAGGAGGTAGAGTGTTTTAAGTATTTTGGGTCACATGTTGCTGTAGATGGAAGAATAGATGCAGAAATGAAATTTAGAATGAATGAAGTAGGAAAGGTGCTGGGAGGAATGAAAACGTGTTTAGATGTCGTTTGATTAGAATGGATGTAAAGAGAACGCTGTATGAGGGTGTTGTGGTACCGACTGCATTACATGGGGCTGAAACGTGGAATATGGGTGTAGCAGAGAGGAAAAGTTTGAATGTAATGGAGATGAGGTGTCTGAGGAGTATGTGCGAGTGACGTGTATGAATCGAGTGAGAAATGATGATATGTGAAGGAGAACTGGAGTTGTTCAGGAGATGGCTGATAGAGTTGAGCAGAGGGTGTTGCGATGGTTTGGGCATATGGAGAGAATGGATAATGAGCGATTGGTGAAAAAGATAACTAGATCTGATGTGAGAGGTGTAAGGCTGAGAAGGAGACCACGAATAGGATGGATGGACAGTGTGAAGAGAGCGTTGGATGCGAGAGGGATGTCTGTTGAGCAAGGAAGAGTGGCTGTGCGTGGCAGAAATAAATGAAGAGAAATTGTGAATGAATAAATGATGCTGCTGCCATGAGGGGATATTCTCCCGCATTTGATCAGATCAGGTAATCAGGTCAGGTGCAGGTAAGGGGATGGGTTTATTATGATTGGCAGGGGTAAACCAGCTCTGCTGTCATGCCGTGCTGTGGATGTCACTGGTTGCACTCCGCAGTTGACCCTCGTGCGGTGTGAGCGGTGAGGATCTGTCCCTTCTCCCCTTTGGGGCTAAGATGCGAAGAAATGTGTTTGAATGAATGAGTAAATTGGGAGTGTGTCGTCCTGTCTCGGCTACCTCCCTTTCCTTGGGGGAAGCAGCCTAGGTATATAGATAGATAGCTATATAAATCTATATCTATATCTATATCTATCTATCTATCTATATATCTATCTATCTATCTACTGTATATATATATCTATATCTATATATATATATATATATATATATATATATATATATATATATATATATATATATATATATATATATATATATATATCTATATCTATATATATATATATATATATATATATATATATATATATATATATATATATATATATATATATGTATATTTAACCCATTGAAGCCCAGTGTCCTCAATATTGGACGGAATTGGGAATTTTCAAAAGTTGTTAAAGTAGGGAACCACCGTTTAGGGACCTATGAGCTTCGAGACTATAAGCCGATAGGCGGAAGGTGGTACGCTTAGTACCCTTCCAGTGAAGTGCTTCGCCCAGCAACCCTGGGATCCAATGGGTTAGTGACTGGCAAGTCTGTCAGTTTCTTTAACCCATTGGAGCCCAGTGTCCTCAATACTGAACGGAACTGGGAATTTTCAAAAGTTGTTGAAGTAGGGAACCCCCGGGTAGGGACCTACTGTATGAGCTTCGCGACTGTAAGCCGTTAGGCGGAGGGCGGTACGTTTAGTACCCTCCTAGTGCAGTGCCTCGCCCAGCCACCCTGGGATCCAATGGGATATATATTCAACACTCTACCACTTGACCAGCATCTCCCTCAACGACTGTCTCTTGAAACTGAAGAACACACATTCAGCTATATTTGTCATGACCAAATATCTCTAATTCTTGGTTGCGAATATTGGATACGTGTAAGACAAGCACATTGTTTTTTCTTTTGTTGAAAATAAAATACACAGTTCTAAATGAAACAAAAAGTCACATCCATGAATATTTAGGCACTAGTTACTACTGTCTTCATTCTCAATGTCTCAACAGATTTTTTAATACTCTCATCTGCAGCTGATTATTTTGCAAATTACACCATGATACCCTGTTATATGCTACTGATGCATTATATGTCGACATTAGCCATCTCATTACCGTGACAACGCTGTTACTTCATCCCAGCTTGCGCCAGACGATTTATCACCAGCATGATAATGTTATTACAGTGACGCTTAACTATCTTTTGGTCAGAACAATCTAGTATTCTATATAAGTTAAACCCAGTTGATTTTAATCAGCTAATAGTGAGGCATGGTAGCCTGAGTGCCGAAAAAACTAAAACAGAAAGTTAAGGTAAAAGAAGCAAAGTGCAACGCGAAATAAGAGTGCTACGAAGTCTCTTATTATGCCACAACGAATGCCACACAATATCCTTTTGACTGCAAAGTACAATAGGACGAATATTTTGATTTTGTATTGATTAACGTCCTATGATTTGCCCTACTCAAGAGAAAATGTAAAAAAAGAAAAAGAAAATAACAATGAAACTTCTACTTCAGAATTAAGAACTTTGTATTGTATTTCAGTTTACGATGACCGATATATATATATATATATATATATATATATATATATATATATATATATAGATAGATAGATAGATAGATAGATAGATAGATAGATATAGATATAGATATATATATATATATATATATATATATTGTTTCATTTCATAAAAAGTTATTTTAAACCTGTCTTTCACCAATATGTGGGGTGAGTTGGTTTCAGAAACATGGAAAGGAAAGGAAAAAAGCTAAAGAAATACCAAAGAGAGTGCACACTGTAAATGGCCAAACATCCATCCATCCACTTGTCATGCATGCCTTCAAAATTCTCGGCTCCATCTAACAGGCCAAACAGTCCCTGCAGAATTGTCGTTCATAATGCCTGGGAGATAAAGTCATCCCATCGACTGCCAAGTTAAATCCTTACATCCGATGATACCTTTTACTGGTATATTCTTGTTAATTCCAGACGATTTTAGTTAGCTTATGAGAGAACTCTTGACAGTGAGGGGGTTGACGAGAGCCATCCATGTATCTATCATGTCTATTTTGAAAAAAAAAAAAAAAGGTAATTTGAGGGAAAAAAGTCTGGTGGTGGCAATATTTTAAAAAAAATACCACATTGGAAAGAAGGGGTTTAAAAAGAGGTGTAACCAATGTTATAACACATATCTGTTCATTACGTCAGCACAGGGGTTGCGAAACTAATGTTTAAAAAAAATCGCCTCCTGTAAAAAGCTTCATACGTACTTCCAGCTTACGATAAATTTATTTTTCTCCAATCACCACATCCAGAGGAATATTGGGATTAAAGAAATGAGAGTAAGGCGGCCAGCTAAAGTTAGGGCAAGGCTAAGTTTCGTATTGTTAAACACTAAAACGCAAATTGGAATGCAAGCTCCATGTTTTTTTTTACAATCTATCTATCTATATACCTAGGCTGCTTCCCCCAAGGAAAGGCAGGTAGCCGAGACAGGACAACACACTCCCCATTTACTCATCCATTCAAACACATTCATTCGCATCTTAGCCCCAAAGGGGTGAAAGGACAAATCCTCACCGCACCACACCACACAAGGGTCAACTGCGCAGTCCAATCAGTGACATCCGTAGCAGGACCCGACAGCAGAGCTGGTTTACCCCTGCCGCATCATAATAGACCCATCCTCTTACCCGCACCTGACCTGACTAGCTGATCAGACCAAATGCGGGAGAATATCCCCTCAGGGCTGCTTCATCATTTATTCATTCACAATTTCTCTCCATTTATTTCTGTCACGCACAGCCACTCTTCCTTGCTCAACAGACATCCCTCTCGCATCCAGCGCTCTCTTCACACTGTCCATTCATCCTATTCGTGGTCTTCCTCTTAGCCTTACACCTCTCACATCAGATCTAGTTATCTTTTCACCAATCCCTCATTATCCATTCTCTCCATATGCTCAGACCACCGCAACACCCTCTGCTCAACTCTACCAGCCATCTCCTGAACAACTCCAGTTCTCCTTCGCACTTCATCATTTCACACTCAATCCATACGCGTCACTCCACACATACTCCTCAGACACCTCATCTCCATTACATTCAAACTTTTCCTCTCTGCTACACCCATATTCCATGTTTCAGCCCCATATAACGCAGTCGGTACCACAACACCCTCATACAGCCTTCTCTTTACATCCATTCTAAGCGAACGACATCTAAACACTTTTTTCATTCCTCCCATCATCTTACATACTTAAATCATTCTAAACTTCACTTTTGCATCTATTCTTCCATCCATAGCAACATGTGACCCTAAATATTTAAAACACTCTACCTTCTCAAGCAACTCACCATTCAGAACTATATTCATCCTCCTACCATCTACCAACCTCGTACACTTCATCACTTTACTCTTATTCTCATTTACTTTCAATTTACTCCTATCACACACCCTTCCAAACTCCTTTACCAACTGTCTCAATCTCTCTTCTGAATCAGCCACCAGTGCAGTGTCATCTGCAAACAGCAGCTGCTTCAGATTCCACTCTCCACCATCAACATTCACCAGACTCAGACCTCCACCTAAAACTCTTACGTTCACCTCCCTTACAACACCATCCATATAAATATTAAACAACCAAGGCGACATTACACATCCCTATCGCAGCCCCACTCTCACGGGAAACCAATCACTCACAGCATTTCCCACTCTTACACACGCTCTGCTATTTACATAAAAGCTTCTCACCCCTTTTAGTAACCTACCATCAAGTCCATACAATCTTAAAACAGTCCACAAAGCCTCCCTATCAATTCTATCACACGCTTTCTCTAAATCCATGAATGCCCAAAACACATCCTTGCCTTTCGCTAAATACTTTTCACACACTTGTCTTACAGCGAACACCTGATCCACGCATCCCCTCCCTCTCCTAAAGCCACACTGCTCATCACCAATCACTCCCTCTGTACCCTCGCTAACTCTCATAATTAACACTCTACGACACACCTTACCTACAACACTCAACAGACTTATACCCCTAAAGCTAGTACATTCATACTTATCACCCTTGCCTTTATACAACGGGATCATGCAAGCACTTGCCCAGTCAATTGGCACCATACCTTTCACAAAGCATACATTGAACAGTCTTACTAACCAGTCAACAATAGTCACTCCACCACCCTTCAGGCATTCCACAGCACACCCATCCATACCTGCAGCTTTCCCTATATATAATTTCTAAATCAAGTGAGTCATAGGGAACATTTTCTCATAAGTCTTTCTAAATTCTTGCTGACTGCACTCAGTAATGTGGCATGCGGGTGGGCCATACCTAATAAATACATGCGTTCCAGAAATGAAGATAATGAATTAAGGGTTTGCATTCCACTTTGCGATTCTGGAGATTTCATAGCAATATTTTTAGTTATATAATCTGTACTCTAAATCTAATTATCCTCTTGCATGTTACTGATGCGGACTGTGTCGATACTGAAACTATAAATAGCAGACAAGAGAAAGCTTAGCTGGAAAATGCTAAACATATCACTGAAGAGGAGGTGCTACGAAACTTTCTATGCGCTTGGAATCTAAGGCCCGTATTTTCGTCGGGTTTGGAGGCTCCCTATCACCTCTTCCATACCTATTTATTTTCCAACCTACCCATTAATATCCTCTTTTATTGTTACCTACATCTTTTTAATATGAACACAGATTGCACGAAAAACACAAAAAATATATTAAGGGCACAGAATCAGAAATAAACCGGTATGGAAGAGGTGTTAGTAGGCTTCCTAAATGCACGAGAATGCCGCCCTAATTCTCTCATAAGTAAGCGCTATGAAAAGGATGAAGAACCGCAGGATAGTCTTTCATCTGCCAGCGAGGTACGTGAAAGAAGTTGCAAAACGACAGGAATTTGGGCCAAGTTAGGATAAAAGGACTATAGTTTTGTGCTTTTCTGTTCCTGTTTCTGGATCACTGCAATATCGTATTTAAATAGAAAATAATGATAATAATAGAATTTATAGTTTACCAAGTACAACCTAATATTCCTGTATCATTCTGTGTCCCGTCACTTGACTTTATTTAATTCAGGACATACATTTCGAGATGTAAGGGTCATATATCGCCCTCATTAACCACTTCATTGCCAGACACCATCCTGATGTTCAGTAAAACCATCTGGAAGTAGCAGGATTACACGAAGAATAAGGGACAGGCAGTTATGAGTGGGCAAGGCTAATCTGAGAAGGATGCCATATGTGGAGACAGTATTGTTTTATACTGGGGCACTTACATACCCGTTTCCTCTACCTCCCTGGAATTCTCTTCATCATGAATATTCGCAACTTTCCCTTAAGAGCATATTGATTAACCTTACTCTTGCTAACTCTCAACGATTTTACATTGCTGAGGAAAGACTTTTCGAACTGTAATCGTTACATATTGCCTTCACTAATGATACCGGTATGAGCACTCCCAGGCTACTGTGACTCACCTTAAGCTGAATAAAATCGTCTGGCGTTGGCTGGAATCGAATACTCGAGTTGTCAATATCATGAGACGTATTGATATGAAGATTAACACTAATAGTCGTATGCTTAAAAATCTTAAATCGCAGTGAGGATTCCAAGTCCCTAATTTTTGATGTCTTGGTGGGGAACACATGTGGTTATTAGATATGGTTAAACTGCATCCCATAATGCATGGTGTCATCAGCAATTATAATGGAAGGACAGATGCGTTCCATGTTCGTCACGTGAATCAGCAATTATCGTCAAAAATTCGGGGTTTGCTTTCCACTTTGCCGTTTGAGGTTTAAGCATACGACCCTTAGGCTCGTATAATACATTTGGAACTGAATGATATTTCTGGTGCAGATGACAGGCAGTGCTAGAGGTGCTCCGAACTGTCAGTTGCAACGATGCGTCTAAATCGATGGATACTGGAACAATTCACCTAAGTTTTAAATATCTAGCGCATAGTTCCCGGGATATATATATATATATATATATATATATATATATATATATATATATATATATATATATATATATATATATATATATATATATTCTGAGGTCATGTAAGCAGAAGCTAAGGAAGCGTTTCAGCGTGATGTTACTTGTCTTCCCAGTGATGGAAGTTCTAAAAGCAGGGTACCACTCACTGGATATCCGTCCTCACTCCCTGGTGGCGCAGAACCTCTCTCTCTCTCTCTCTCTCTCTCTCTCTCTCTCTCCTAGCGTGGGAAGAGACACCAGCGCCCAGTGATAAACTGAAGGATGGTAAATGTCTGTCAGCATTAAAATTTGTGTCGAAGGTGAAATTCTGTAAAGTGGGATGAGATATTAGTACATGAGGTTAAAAAAGGGGGAATAAAAATGAGATGATGATGATAATGATGATGTTGAGGCCAAGAAATACGAGAGAATAAAATAGATAAAATTTGGTTGAAAACTGAAAACAGAAAGGGAAAGGAGTGAAAATGCAAAGGGAAACGAGGAATGAAAATGGAAAGGGAAAGGGGGAATGTACAGTAATTTAGCGGAAGTGATGGAAAATTAAAAGATAAAAAAAAGGGGAAAAATATTATCGTAGAAACTTGAAAAATTGGGTGACACGAGCAGATGGACACCTATGAAAACAGTGAAGGTAAACGGCAGACAGACCGGGTGATAACGAAAGAAAATCCTTAGAAAATGAAGGAGATAAAAAGAGTATGACAAGAGAGCAGATTCCACTGGCATCTTGATCATGATAATATTCATCATTATCATCATCAGAAGCCCTTATCTTAACCCAAAAAATAATGGAGTTAAGATGCAGTGAGGAAGAAAGGGGAGAACCAAGGCCTTAAGGGAAAACAACGTGACAGAACTATCACATAACATAGAGAAGTAGCTTGCTGATCTAATGGATCCATGCTCGAATCCCGGCTGGGGCAGGGAACAGTTAAAGGATTTGAATTTCAAAGCAAACTTTACTGATCTACAGGAAGACTCGCCGACATGTACAAATACCCCGCTGATAACAATACACCAGTCCTGTATGGACAGCCCTAGCATGTATCCAGTATGGATGGTAGGTGTTAGCGCCGAAGTGGTGACATGTGAAAGTCTATGGTATATAGGAGGACTACTGGACTTTGAGAACAGGCTGTTAAGACTATGCCCTGAGTCAAACACATAAAAAAAAAAAAAGGCATACACGCGTCGTTCAAGCCTTCAGATTCGGCTGTAATAAGGCACAAGAAAAACCAGCAGCATAGCTTCTGTCTGTTTTGTTACCAATGACACCAGTAAGAAAAATGAGGAAAAGAAGCATAGACACATATACCTACTGAGCGCGATGAGTCCTGCAAGATTTTACGTACAGTAGTCTTTCTATACAGTGGACACCACACTAATCATTAAATGTGTGTGTGTGTGTGTGTTTGTGTGTGTGAGAGAGAGAGAGAGAGAGAGAGAGAGAGAGTAATGACCATCCATCCATCATCCAATCCTACAGTGTCCCATGAGGAGAGTAGTAGTCCGGGGCTAGGCAGTTGGTCCCGGCATTTAAAATGAGAGTGGCCAGCCTCACTCATTCCTGAGTGGCATTAAGTGAGCAATCAACCCCAACCATCCCTTCGATATTAACCTTCACCGGCTCAATCCGATTGGAGTGCAATAATTACCCACTAAACCACCAGGCGCCAAAATTTGGTTATATGGTTACCACCCAGCGTAGTAAATGGTGTTCTGGTGTACAGGAAACCATTTGGCTTGTCACTTAGTGCAGAGTCACCCACACGCAGAAGGAAGAGGAAAGAATGAAGGAAAGACAGAAGAGGGAGTGTAAAGTCACCCGCAGGCAGAAGGACAAGGAAAGAATGAAGGAAAGAAAGACAGAAGAGGATGGAAGGAAAGAAAGACAGAAGAGGATGGAAGGAAAGAAGGATGGAGGAGAGGAAAGAGCGGACACCCGACAGCAGCACTACATCGAGTGAGTGGATGGTGAGCGCCCCCACCTACCACAAACAGGGTAATGACACCACCACAAAAAAATGCAGCAAACAATTAAAGAAAGAAAAATGCTGCTTATAATCACATATAAAAGTACAGTTCCTTAATTTTCTCCTTAAAAAGACATCAGACACATATAATGCAAAATACTTATAAAGAAAAAGAAAACTACTAGCAATGATGGTCGCTAAAAACATGGAAATCCACAAGTCTTATATCTATACAAAAGCGTCTTACCTTTTGAATTGAGAAAAGAGACTGCCTGATAGTGGGGACTGAGTAGCATCTCCATAATGCATATATCAACCCCGAGGAGAGAGAGAGAGAGAGAGAGAGAGAGAGAGAGAGAGAGAGAGAGAGAGAGAGAGAGAGAGAGATTGACTAACGAAAGTCTTGACTCTTTTAACAAGTACAGAAGTGTTATATAAATACGTGGCCATATGGGGTTTCCCTGAGGCAAAGCAGCATTTGAATCTTTCCAAAGTAAAATATCTTCCTTGTGATATTCCTCAGGGAGTGACTGAATGCTTCCGCAATCAACACTCGCTAAAGAAAAAAAAGTGAAAACGACGAAAAAGAAATCTGAGGTTCGCCAGGGTAGACAGATGGTGGGTTGGGACTGGGAAATGGGGAGAAAGGGACGTGGAGGGAAGGGCAGGAGTGAAGGAATAGGGGGCAGTGGGGAGGGGGGGATAGAGAGGTGGGTATAGCTGAGTGAGGCAGGGTTGAATATATATAAAATTTTCCATAATGCAGGATGCGGCAGCCTTGTAATCTTACAGGATATGTTGTTAGGTGATAGATGGTTGGACAGATAGATAAATTGACAGATAGACAGATATACAGACAGAACAATAGGTAAGTAGAGAGGTAGAGAGATAAGCATACAGTCCATCATGCTTACAATACCTATAACGGTACTGTTGTGGGATCCTTTCCACGACAGGTATTATTAAGGTCCAAATTCAAGTCTTGGGTTTGGGCCCGATCTCCGGTTTAAACCCTGGATTGCAGCATGATCCCAGATCACTGATATTCAGAACGAGGTTTCCAGTAGCTGAGGCTGGTTCAGGCATTTCGCGGTGTACGAGTAAATCGTCTCGGGGGGATGGACTGACGGGAGACACAGGCTGGCAAGTGTCAAATTAAATAAGAAATTATTCTTTTCGTGTCAACATAAATACGAGATTATTGTTTCCAAACATTTTTACAGACTGAAGAGTTTGTGGAGAGGAAGCTAACGGATGGTATACTTGATAATATCATAAAAATTAAGCATCACACATCCTTGTCCTCTCTACGCTGAGTAAGCTGTGCAAACCACACAATAGCCTATTATTACCGTAACCTCCTTCTCTACCATAGAACTTTGTCAGCTGTACAGACATTCTGGCCTTAGGCTCTATATCTATGGGGCTTTGAAATGCAATATACCGCGAAATTGTGAAGTGTTCTCCTCTAATTTACCGAGTTTTGACATTCAGTCTGGTGCTTTTCAGATTCCTGATTGGCAGCACTGCGTGAGTCTGCTATCGCCTGAGCGCTCAATCAGTCACACGGCCGACTTGGGAAGGGAGGAATCTATCGTACCTCTGTGTAACAAAACTACCACCTGAACAAAGGATAACCTACTGTTCTCCTGTAATTTAAACATTTTCATTAATGAATATATTTTTCTTAATCAGAAATTCAATTGTTTCAAAGAAGCATGAGTAATGGTAGTTCACATACATACATGCTAGGAAATCCCCATTCCCCCGAAGTGGAGTTAGATCGAAACAGTTTGACGTACTTGTTCCAAGTTAATATTTCTGTGTCGTATCAGGAATGAACTGACAATGACTGCCATTTTAAGACATATGATTATTAAAATGACATATGGCAGATAGAGTGATGTCTGATGTGGTAATACAGAAATAACAAGAAGCGGTACCATGGCACAGCAAACCCGTCCCCGGCAGTCATTTTAGTGCTGACATATAAACACAACAGGATATCTAGTCAAAGATGACACTATCAAATTTGGATTAAATCGGATGAAAATTTACGATTTTATGCCCATTTGAAACTTTAGGCCCAACCCACCTGACATTGCCCCCTTTACTGCTAACTGGAGGGAGGCCCCCCTTATGTAATGAGGCATGTTATAGGATGCAGGTTTGAAAATGCACCTATAGGTTTTGGTTTCATGTCGATATGACGAATTTGAAGGGAGTTATGGCGAAAAAGAACATTCTTTTATAACCTTTTTTGGGCCTACAGCCTGGGCCTTTGCCCAGTTTGGCCCAAAATTAAATCAGATGATCAGAAGGTTGTAGTCCCTCATTCCTGGAATTAAGTCAAAATCGCACAAATAGTTTTCACGTAAAGTTGTTGACAGACAGACAGACAGACAGAGACAGACAACAATCAGTAGATAGTTGGCCTGCAGTCCTAAGGGACCCGGGTTCAAATCCCGCTGGGGCAGGGAACAGTTTAAGAATTCGAATTTCATAAAATCAGACTTTACTGATCTACCAGAAGACCCGCCGACATGTAAAAATACCCCCACTAATACCAATACACCAGTCCTGTATGAGACAGCCCTAGCATGCATTCAGTATGGACGGTGGGTGTTAGCGCCGAAGTGGTGACATGTAGAGGTGTGCAGTACGTAGGAGGACTACTGGGCCTTGAAAGCAGGCTGTGAAGCCTATGCCCAGAGTCGCTTACATAAAAAAAAAAAAAAAAAAACCCTTTCCCGAGCTCTTCCCGGGGCGGGGAAGGGTAATGAAATGAAAATGCAAAGTGTAGGCACCCCACTAAAACTCACTAACCCACCGGCACTGCATTATTCATGAATATATGGATTTTTTATTCTCTCGTGTTATAGCGATATGTCACTATCAACTAGATAATTTTTTGCCATGTTTATGCATTAACTGGGCAGGGAGCGATTTTTCTTTTTCTTTAGTGGCTGGTTTTCCAGCCCCATTCAGATTCCAGTTAGTTTAAAAAACGCATCGAGATCACCGTGTCTGAATGCACCTGAGACTTATGTCCCAAATTACTCAGTCTCGGAGTATCTGATATAATCCAGTGACTTGAATATGGATAACCTTGGTTTATAATTCGGGATCGAATAATCCCCAATCTGTGACTTGAACCAGCCTCAAACCTGAGGTTTTAACCGCCGTCCTGAATTCGGGCCTAATAGCTATTTTTAAGCCATCTTTCACTCTTCACAGTGTTTCAGGTTTAAGGGAAGACTCTCTGAGACATTGAGATCCTCAGTGTTGTATCAGTTTATTTGTAACACTAGTGGCCCTTTTACAATGAGAAGATGAAGCACTGGCTTACTACAAGGATCTCGGAACACCTGGGATTGTCTTATAGAACTAGCCTCACTTTGTCGAAACTGCCTTACGCAGCAATTCGAGACCATTTTGAGACCAGATCTGTAAAATGCCAGGATTTCAGCATTCTGTGCATTCTGTACACTGCATCAGACGACATCACAAAGCCATACACCTTCATTAAGGCAAAGGGATAGCTCCATCCCACTTTTATGTTTTAAACTTTTCAACAGTTTAGTAAAAGTTATTTAACTTTTGTTGTTATTAACTTTATGTCCATTTTTATTTCTTCTTTCATTGGTTGGTAGTCATTACCAATGATTCCAATATTGCTGAGCAACTTTCCCCCAAGTTAAGGTGTTCTGTCTACACAGTCACTTTTTTTACGAGGGAGACTTTGATGCATGGTCGCGGAGAGTGTGGGTGTGTTTTTGTGTTCTCTCTCCACCATCTGTTAGGGCTGCCTGATCAGCATTAGATTTTATTTTTTTTTCCCTCCTGGTGACCAATAGGCTGGCTAGTTTCTCATTTTCCTCCTCTTCCTGATAGATTGGTACAGTAGGTGTCTGTACGATTATACTGAAATTGCCTATGCTTACTCGCCTCTGGAATGTACAGCTCCGGACAGATGAAACGGCTACACCCCATCCACCAGCGACTTGGTTTGGGTCTCAGTGGTTCTGGTAACAGTTGCAGGTGGAGGGAGGGGGGATGTGGGAGGGTGAGGAAGGGAGAAATGTGGGCGGAGTTATATAGGGGGTAGTGTGAGAGGGTGAAGAAGCAGCACAGTCTGGCTGGTGGGAGGGGGAGACGAATGGTTGGGTAGCGGAGACGAGAGTCTGCTGGAGGGTAAGACAGGTGAGTGTGATTAGATGAAAAGAAATTAAAAAAAATGAATTATTATAATATCTGCTGCATATATTGCATTTTATCTACTAAATAAAAACACTGTCTATTATTCACCACCGTATTTGGGTATCCTACTCATTATTATTATCCTTTGGATATTAGGCAATAAATAAAGATATTGGACGGTCTTTCGGACCCGAACCAATTTTTTCATAACTTTTTTCTTCAGCTATTTCCGTATGCCTATTATCCCTCGTGCTTGAAGTCCCCTTTTTTATCACTTTCTCCTACGCCCTACATTTTTTTTTAGGCATAAGGCAGTTTAATTTTCTCTTTAAATAACCATATTTGTCAACAAATATTCCTTTCATTAATCTATTTAATTACCTGTTTTCTTTCAATATGCATTTGTCTAATAATGGGTGTTACACCTTAATTGGCGCCGCTATTTGACGTTTTGAATAAATTTGGTCTAAATTTACGCATATATTGCAGTCTCTTTCAAGTAGGCTGGCAACCTCACACATCCTCCCCCCTGCTTTCTCCTTCTCTCGCTACCCGTTCCCTCCTTTCCTTTTGTAGTACTGTTTATCTATTCTTTCTCATATTTTTAACCTCATTCCTTCTTACAAACTTTTAGTGCCATAGGAATTTCTCCCTTATCACCTACAGTCCTACTACATGAAAGTGGAAAAAACTGCCATCGGGAAAAGAATAACTGGAAATTTATGGCGAAGGTTACGATATTAGTTATTTAGAATGAAAGTGTTGGCAGATACGCATTCTTGACGTGATTATCACAGCCACAGCATTTCGCCTTCATAAAACAGAAGGACTATAGGTTTCATGCATTACCTCCTTACGTCCAGCATTACTGTGCAGAACGCCATGTATAACACATTAAGGACCACAAGGACAGTACTGGTAGTCATCGTGATTCTCATGAATCTCTCCATAGGCTATTGAAAACAGTGCTTTATGCTCAACTTCAGAATTATGTTCTCATCATGGCAATGATAGGCAAAGATAATAAAAACAATATATACAACCAAATTATCATTTATTATACAACAAAGCTCAAACTGCCTCCGTGCTGCAGTCTGAAGGGTGTAACCAGCTCACACAATCACATGTAACCTGAAGAAATTAAATACATGATCCTATATATATATATATATATATATATATATATATATATATATATATATATATATATATATATATTAATAACCATGAACAACACTGTTTGATCTAAAATTTATTGTGTTGGGTAAAGCAGAGGACACTAACTAGCATGGCAACCTACCACACGGACACCACCATGTTGCACTACACGCCACAGAAACCGATGCACAGACCATGATATCAGCGAAAAGACTATGAGAAGAGTGTTGCACGAAGCAGGGTTGCATCACAGGACCCTAGCAAACGTTATGTTGACAAGCCAGAGGATTTTTGGAAGTATGTCACTGAAGGCGCAACTGCTGGAGAAGGAATAATACTCGGTGAGTATTATTTCTGAGGTTTTCGCTTGTATAAACTAAACTATTCAGTCATATATGACCATAAAAATATATTAATAATTACTGCAGGGGGACAACCAGTTTCGTTACAACGTCAGTCCATGCAGAGGAAATTACTTTGGGCATATAAGGTTACTCGATGTTAAATTTCATTAGTGTAGAGCCTGTATGATTATATATATATATATATATATATATATATATATATATATATATATATATATATATATATATATATGTTAGTATTTCACGGCGAATTAGGCACCTTAGATGAGGGTGCAACCCCCGGTTTGACATCAGAGTTTCTACTTTCTGCTACGTGATCAGGAACACAGTTGGCTCGGAAAATTGTCCACCTACTCCACCGACCCGGGTATCAGTCTCAGATACGAGATAACCACCTCGTTGCCACCAGTTACATATTTATGATATGACAGTGCCAGTTTCATCTGATTTTTCTGTGTAGTTTTCTTTATCTAATTTGTCTTAATAACCGCTCTACTTACTCCTACTCAATTTTTGATGGCTAAACTAGGGAACGAGGCTTCTGGGAGGAGTAGTCTGGCATTAGATTTTACATGAATCATTCAACACAGTCGCACCTGACTTAATGTAGACCTGCAGTCCTTACCCTAACATTATCCGGGATGCGTGTTTTCTAGCTTAGTTGTCTACACATTAAAACTTTCATCCCTAAACAGTTACAATATATACTATTTTATTTCGTCAGGCCTACGTGATTGTGGCATTATTTGTAAATATGACACTATCGCATTGGCAGTTCGTGATTACCGAACATATGTTGATTACGTTTTACTTATTGAGATGAACAATTAAGTTATGCCTTCGTTAACGTAATTTTATTACTCAACGACACAAAGATTAATAAAAATACATTTATGAAGGCATAAATTTTAAATATTTATCTTAACAAGCCAAGGGTAAAGGACCACATTTGTTCCGCCAATCACGAGCGTGCAATGCGATGTTACCATATTTAAACTTGCGTTGGCCAGACGGAAGGAAATAGAGTAAATGTATTATATAGTAAGGTCAGGAAGAACATGATGTGGTGTTATTTCATAAACCTTATGTGTCTTTAACTCCTAAACTGACGGTTATGTTATTTATTATTAGAGGAACTATATCTACACTCACCTTCTTATCCACCTTTGGACAGTGTTGGTGGAAATTCCCAGGGTGTTAGCGATGGCTCGGATGGACTGCCCGGCTTCACGCATCCCTACAATGCGCCCTCTTAAACCAATCCTCCTTTCTCTTGCCTCTCTCCGTCTTGCCTCTCTACGTCTTGCCTCCATTCTGAATCGGTGTGACTGATGCCCCGGGGTGGCTGATACCTCTGTTAACACCTCTGTTCATGGCAGGAAACCTAACGACTTCGCATAGTGTCACGTGGCACAAGTTTGTCCTCTAACTACTATTTTATTTGTTTCTACAGGTAAACAAAAAGTCATTTTTTTTTTTTTACTGTTTCTAAAGAATAACCAGACATGACAATTAATTCACATGTCAGTATGCCACTGTCTCAGTTGACGGAGAGGATCTACCTGATTCGGTTAGAATCATTCATCTCAGTATATACTGCCAACACATGGAACTGGTGGTCTGCCCTGGGTAACGGTGTTTATTGCAGTCCATAGATAATACAAGTGAACCACAGTCGTTTCTCGTTGATGTATAAATATCCATGTGTTTGTGGTGTATTAGTTATTATGGCGTTATTCTCACCCCGGTACTCCATGTCTGAGTTTCAGGAAGTGGGTGAAGAGGTGGCCAGTTACGAGGATACTATCTGTTTGATAAATTTGAGCTCTATGCATCCTCCATACTATGCCACGAACAGGATCCCTCATAAGAAACACCGAGGTCACCTGCTTCCTGGCATACAGTCTAGAGTATTCATCGAGCTTTAATTTACGAAGAAGAAACACTTCTGATACAGTCTGTGGTATAAATTAGTTCGCTTTACAAATATTACCCTTCCGTCACAGCAAAATTTACTCTATCAGGACGGATTATCATTACTATATCATACTTATTGTAATATAGACGATAAGGATAAGTCTCTACCCATTTATCAATTTATATCAGTTATATCATCTACCGAAATGTTCCGAGACGCAATAACGGCGACATGCAGATCTATAAAAATTATTGTCAATAAACGGGGTCTCGAATTATTAATGTCCATTAGAATTTACTCCAGGTAGAGGAAATTTTCCTTTCATCTCGTTCCCTTGCGACAATTATCACCGTCGTCATCCCTGTTATTCCCTTAAGCTCTACGACATGGCATCATCCATATATATATATATATATATATATATATATATATATATATATATATATATATATATATATATATGATCAGGTATTTAATTTTTTTCAGGTAGCACGGAGGCAGTTTGAGCTTTGTTGTATAATAAATGATAATTTGGTTGTATATATTGTTTTTATTATCTTTGCCTATCATTGCCATGATGAGAACATAATTCTGAAGTTGAGCATAAAGCACTGTTTTCAATAGCCTATGGAGAGATTCATGAGAATCACGATGACTACCAGTACTGTCCTTGTGGTCCTTAATGTGTTATACATGGCGTTCTGCACAGTAATGCTGGACGTAAGGAGGTAATGCATGAAACCTATAGTCCTTCTGTTTTATGAAGGCGAAATGCTGTGGCTGTGATAATCACGTCAAGAATGCGTATCTGCCAACACTTTCATTCTAAATAACTAATATCGTAACCTTCGCCATAAATTTCCAGTTATTCTTTTCCCGATGGCAGTTTTTTCCACTTTCATGTAGTAGGACTGTAGGTGATAAGGGAGAAATTCCTATGGCACTAAAAGTTTGTAAGAAGGAATGAGGTTAAAAATATGAGAAAGAATAGATAAACAGTACTACAAAAGGAAAGGAGGGAACGGGTAGCGAGAGAAGGAGAAAGCAGGGGGAGGATGTGTGAGGTTGCCAGCCTACTTGAAAGAGACTGCAATATATGCGTAAATTTAGACCAAATTTATTCAAAACGTCAAATAGCGGCGCCAATTAAGGTGTAACACCCATTATTAGACAAATGCATATTGAAAGAAAACAGGTAATTAAATAGATTAATGAAAGGAATATTTGTTGACAAATATGGTTATTTAAAGAGAAAATTAAACTGCCTTATGCCTAAAAAAAAATGTAGGGCGTAGGAGAAAGTGATAAAAAGGGGGACTTCAAGCACGAGGGATAATAGGCATACGGAAATAGCTGAAGAAAAAAGTTATGAAAAAATTGGTTCGGGTCCGAAAGACCGTCCAATATCTTTATTTATTGCCTAATATCCAAAGGATAATAATAATGAGTAGGATACCCAAATACGGTGGTGAATAATAGACAGTGTTTTTATTTAGTAGATAAAATGCAATATATGCAGCAGATATTATTATAATTCATTTTTTTTAATTTCTTTTCATCTAATCACACTCACCTGTCTTACCCTCCAGCAGACTCTCGTCTCCGCTACCCAACCATTCGTCTCCCCCTCCCACCAGCCAGACTGTGCTGCTTCTTCACCCTCCCACACTACCCCCTATATAACTCCGCCCACATTTCTCCCCTCCTCACCCTCCCACATCCCCCCTCCCTCCACCTGCAACTGTTACCAGAACCACTGAGACCCAAACCAAGTCGCTGGTGGATGGGGTGTAGCCGTTTCATCTGTCCGGAGCTGTACCTCCCACTGGTCACTCTGGGGTGTGAAATACCACAGACACGTCCTCCTGAGAGTGATTTAAGAGGGTAATCTCAGACTAGGTGTTTTGCCTTGGGTTCTCAGCAATTCTTTCTTCCCATTTCCCCGTAAGGGGGAGATGGCTGCTGTGGTGGACGCCGCTGCTGCCTCCCCCCCCCCTTTTTTCCAGAGGGGGAGGTGGTCCTGATGGACCCCCCAACTGTTACACGGGCTCACTGTCCCCAGACTGACCGCCTCCAGACTCAATCACCGCTAGCCATCCCTATACATAATGCGACATTTGTGCAGATATCTGCTACTGGATCTATTTTCCTGGCCAGTTGCAGTCCTTTTCTTATCAAGAAGGTAATCAATGGCTGAGCTGATGAAGCTGAACAGGTGAAAAAACTTGCTTGTGGAAACATCCTTGTCAAAACAGTAAATTCTGCTCAAGTCAAAGTCCTGTTAAAGCTGCGTAAGTTTCACAGCTATGATGTTGAGCCGAGGATCCCTCACTTCATGAATCCCTGCAAGGAGGTTAACACTTGTAGGGATCTCATGGTCATGGAAAAAGACAATATTGTACATGAAATTGTTATGCAAGATGTCACTGATGCAAGGTTTATAAACAGGTTCACGGAAGGCATAAGGAAGAAGACTGCAGCAATTGTATTTACTTTTGGCAAAGTTGCAATCCCCTCGTGGGTCACAGTTGGTTACAATATCCTTAACGTAAGACCGTTTATCCCTACCCCTCTTAGATGTTCAAAATGTTAACTCAATGAACATGCAGATAAGACTTCCTGGGCTTCCCAATCACTGTGAGGAAAATGTGCAGCACAGAGTCATGATGCTGAACACTGCACATTGGAGACAGTGTGTTGCTTGCACTGCAAGGATGCGTATTCCACTTCCTCAAAGGATTGTCCCAAGTGGAAGGAGGAGAAGGAGGTCTGCACAGGGAATGAGACTGAGGGCATCTCCTACTACGACGCATGGAAAAAGATGAAGGAGTTACTTGCAACTGCCACACCGAATAGGTCCTATGATTTGACGGTGATGTCCTGTCCTGTGATGTGCTCTGTCGAGACACAGACTGCCTCTGCTCCTGTTCCTCATGCCACACACCCTACCTCTCCGTTTTGCCCTTTTGTATGTGCCAACTCTCTTATGAACATCCCTGTAGCTACTTCTTACTGTCAGGCTGCTGCAGCTGCTACTTCTCAGTCAGTATGGCCAAATCCGACGACTGACAAGTCTAATAAAATTAATCTGACCACCGTAGGCAAGCCAGCACGTCCTCATGTTCTTCCAGCTCCTGCTCCACCAAGGGAGAGGTGGGTTATCGCTTCCTCGGGGAAGTCTGGGAGCCTTGTAATTGACTAAAATATGGAGGTTTCCATCAGCAAGCACCAGGAGAGCTCCCCCGGTAGTTGTTCGCCTGCTGGTGGACAGCATAAAAAAAACTATGCACACTGGCCAACGCCATAAATCTTAAACCGCCGCATTCACTGTGTTACAATGAAATTGTAGGACTCTTGGGAAAAAATTACATAACATAGCAATTCTGCTGTCTGTTCACAGGCCAGACGTTATTTGTTTACATGAGATGTGCTTGGTGGATCACCCTGATCCTCCACAGTTCAAAGACCACCACTCATAGAGAAGATATGATGGTCACGGAGTTGCCATATACACAAATGACACCCACAAATGGAAGTGGTTATAAATTCTACCCTGGAAGCTGTTGCCTGCAGAGTAAAATTTAATAACTCGTACCTGTCTATCTGGACTCTCTATTGTCCACCACATGGCCCCATTGATAGTGACATACTGAATTCACTTTGTGAATGTCTTCCAGGGAATAAGTTAGTGTTGGGCGCCTTTAATGCCCATTGCTATCAATGAGGTAGCTTGGGATTTGATAGTCGTGTGGAGCAAGTAGCCAACCTAATAGTTCAGACCAACATGTTTTCTGAACGATGGTAGAACATCTAGTGTAGATGATCGTACTGGCAACTTTTCGGTCATTGACTTATCTCTGACCTCCCCATGTTTACATCAAGATTTCTCTTGAGACCCTTATTGCGATTTCTTGATTTCTTGGGATGTGATCATTTACCAATCTGTCTTTCTTAAACATGCTACATTATTTTGGACTCTCCATCTCTAAAATTTATAAGAAAGCAGATTGGGGATCATTCCCAAGGATCGCCAATTTAGATATATCTGGGGAGACCATAGGTGTAAAACTCGAAAATTTAACCAGTTCCATTTTACACGCAGCTGAGGCTGCTATGCCCAAGACTTCGACAGTTCATGCGAAACCTGGAGTTCGTTAGTGGACGCCTGATTGCCGACAAGTATTAAGGAAACGCAAAAGGAGGTACAATATTTTTGATAGTCAGTCTTCTGAGGAAAACTTTATTGCATACAAACAGGCATGGGCTGAGGCAAGGAGAATAATTAGAAGTGCCAAACGTGACTCCTGGCGGTCTTTTGTGTCCACGGTGAATAGTTTTATTTACTTAGTTAAGTCTAGTTCACTATTAAATATTAAATAATAGAAGCCCTTTAATTCCTGTGACCACCCTGCAAGTGAATAACATCATCTATAACGATCCCGTAGACGTAACTAACATCCTCGCCAGGAGTTTTTCTTGCATCAGTATCTCAGCCATTTTCAACTCACGTTTTCAACATCATAATTGCACGGCTAAGCTACAAATATTAGATCGCCACAAAAGACGTAGACTCCCCGTACAACCAACAGTTTATCATAGATGAACAGATCCTTGGCCTTAAATCCTAAAGACGCCAGTGCTGGACCAGATATAATCACATACATTGTGATCCAACATCTTCATCAGGACATCCTGATTAAGTTGTTAGCATTGTACAATGAGCTTGGGGCGTCTCAAACGTTCCCAAACTCATGCCACTTTGCGCACGTCCTACCAATACCCAAACAGGCTGGTTGTCTTATGAATCCCACCTCATTTCGTCCTATTGTCTTGACTTCTTGTCTGTGTAAGGTCATGGAACGAATCGTTAATAATAGGCTTCTTTTTTTTTTAGAGCCAATGAATTTGTTAAATGATCAGCAATGTGGCTTCTGTAAATACGGAAGTTCACTAGATCATTGAATGAATTTGGAGCATTGTATTTCATAGACATCTGCCAATAAAGAATTCATGATAGGAGTGTTCTTGGACATCCATAAAGCCTATGACATGACATGGTGACACAGTTTACTTATAAACCTCTATGCTTAAGGTTTAAGTGGTAATTTGCCTATTTTTATTTCCATTTTTTTTTTTTTTAAGGGACAGAACTTTCTCTATCATACTACCCTGTATCATAACTTCGGATATATTTATCCAAGAAAACTGGGTGACTCGGGGAAGTGTATTAGTCCCACTTTGTTTAGTATTATGATTAATGATATTCTGTCATCAGTTCCCATCTTAGGCAGTCACTCAGTGCTGACGATTGTGGAATATGGCACTCTTCCTGTAATGCACAATTTTTAACTGGGCGGATTCAAGCAGCCTTTGATTCCGTCCACCAGTGGGCTTTGAAGTGGGGATTTAAGTTTTTTGTTCCAAAGTGTGCTGCTGTAGTTTTCACTAACCTTACATCCCCGATTTGCATTTGACTTTGGATAATAAGGTGGTACAATTGCGGACAGATGACCCGAGGTCACCCACTCCACCACAGTCGTGGTGGGGTGCTCTTCTCACCTGGCAACAGTGCCGTGACAGAGGCAGGGGTTCAGGTTGCTGCCGGTTCGAGGCAGACTTCTCTAGGTTTGCAGGCGAGAATGATTTTCGCTTTAAAATATATGTATCACAATAAGTTATGAATCAAAGATGCATCTGTGCATTATGACATGTTATATCAGATATAAATCCAGAGAACATTTAGGTGTATCCCTCAAAAGTATATTGCTAGGGCTGAAGCGCTGCTATGTCTCCTAGGACAGCGGCAATACGGGTATATTTTCGAATTCAATATTGCTTAGTACTACACTAGCAAGTCGCTATGGAGTATCTTTACAGTGCCAAGGGAAAATCTTTTGTTAGAAAAGACCTAACAGCTTAGGCAGGTTCGCTAACTTTACATTAATCCCAACTCTCTCTATACAAACTCACAGTGAGGGCAAAACATATGGCACATAACTGAAACCTAGTCCCGTTTACTGGAACAAATTATGTGAGTGTCAGAGAATACTCCCCTATTCCACTTCAAGTCCCCTATAGTTATCCTACCTAGTGACTCTTGTGTAGATCTTTAGCATAAATCTGGTAAACACCAACAATTCTGGACTATCTTAATTATTACCATGGAACTTAGTGATCCTTACAGTTTTTAAAAATACATTTGAAGCATGCCTTTATGTTCATGTGACAAATACCAAACGTTTTTGCAGTTCATAATGGTCATTAATAGGCAGTGAAAAACGCAAATGAAATAGCAATTATTTACTTAGTCTCCCAAATATATCTAATAATATGAACTGTAAGTTCTCCAGAGTGTGCAAACAAAAAACACCAAAGATCAGAGAGAGAGAGAGAGAGAGAGTGCGTGTTCTTACCTAATTGTATCTTTACAGGAATGAGTCAAGCTCGTACTGTCCCATGTCTTAAACCATTTTTATCGTACATATCCTTAAAATTGTGAATTGTTCCGGCACACACTATTTCATTCGGTAGTGCATTCCACTGATCAGTTGCTCTATTTGGGAAACTAAATTTCCTTACGTCTTTATCACCTATCTTCTTATGCAGTTTTTTGCAGTGTCCTCTTACTGATGCTTCCCCATAGATTAAGTAATCATTTAAGTCTATTTTCTCCTTCCCTGATATGCATTTATATAGCATAATCATGTCACCTCTTTTCTTCTCTCCTGTAGTGTTGGTAGATTCAGTTTATTTAATCATTCTTCGTAGCTTAGACCCCTTAACCTTGGTACCCATCTTGTAGCGGCCCTTTGAGCTTTTTGAATCTTGTCTATGTGTTTTTTGAGATGAGGACTCCAGACTACTGATGCATACTCCAGGGTTGGTCTGATGAATGATGTTATCTTTCTTAGCATGTCTTCATTTATGTATGTGAATGCTATTCTCATATTTGCAAGCAGTGTATACATGTTCCGTACCTTCTCACTGATGTGGTCAGCCGGAGATAGTCTGTTATTCATAATCACACCTAGGTCCTTCTCTCTTTCTGATGTGTGTACGGTTTTATTTCCTAGCGTATAATCCCAATCAGGTCTTTTTCCACTTTTACCAAACTTAATTACATGACACTTGTTCACATTGAATTCCATTTGCCATGTAATACTCCAATCATAAAGTTTATTTAATTCTTCTTGTAGCTCTTTACAAGAGTCTGTGTTAGTAATTCTCCTTTGTATTTTTACATCATCTGCAAACATATTTAAATAGCTTTCATTTCCAGTGTTATTGTCTATATCATTTATATACACTAAAAACATGATTGGTGCCAGCACCGAGCCCTGTGGTACTCCACTAGTGACTTCTTTCCATGATGAGTAATTTCCCCTTAGTACTGTTCTCATTTCTCTTCTTATGAGAAAATCTTGCATCCAACAATACAGTTTGCCTCGAATTCCTCCTTGATGGTACAGTTTCCATAAAAGTCTTTGGTGTGGTAGTGTCAAATGCTTTCCTGAAATCTAAATAGATACTGTCCACCCATCCTTCTCTTTCCTGTAATGTGTCTGTTACTCTGCCATAGTAGCTCAACAGATTAGTAACACATGATTTTCCTTTTCTGAAACCAAACTGTCTTTCTGTTATCATATTGTGTTCTTCTAGATTATTTACCCAAGCTTTTCTTATAAGCTTTTCTAATACCTTGCTTACAACACTGGTTAGTGATACTGGTCGGTAGTTGAGTGGATTTTGTCTATTCCCTTTCTTGAATAAGGGAACAATGTTTGCTTTCTTCCAAATATCAGGTAGTTTACCTTGACTCAAGGATTTATTGAAAATTAAAAATAATGGTTTACTTAACTCCTTTGCACATTCACGTAGTACCCAACATGAAATTTCATCAGAACCATTTGCTGTCTGATTTACTTAGCTCCTCCTGTATTACTTTTTATGATGTTTGTATATCTAGTAGTATGTGTGGGCATGCATGTTCCACATAATCCCTCTCAAAATTTTTTTCCTCTGTAAAAAGTTATTGGAATTTCTTGTTTAGTGCTTCACAATTATCCTTCTCTTGTGTATAGGTGATTCCCTCGTCCGTAATGGAATGTATTTTAAATTTTTACTTTGGTTTTGCTTCTGATGTAGCTGTAAAATAGCTTCGGTTGATCACTACCTTTATTTATGATATCCTCCTCAAACTGTTTTTGGGCTTCCCGCCTTATTCTTATATAATCGTTTCTTGCCTGTTTGTTATTATTACATGCCCTTTCACTATTGTGTCTTTTGTATCTGTTCCACAACAAATCTCTTTTTTCTTTTGATTTTTTATATTCTGTATTGAACCATTTCTTTATTTTCTTTTCTGCTTCTTTGTGCTTTGGGATGTACTTCTGGACTCCTATTTCATAAAGTTCTCAGAATTTTTTATATATAGCATTTAAATCTTGTCCTCTAAGCTCCTTTCCCCAATCAATTTCTGAGAAGTACTTCTTTAGGTCATGATAGTTTCCCTTTTTATAGTTTAGGCTCTTTTTGTAACTTTCATTGCTGTTAACTATGTCATATGCTATCCTGAAGTTGCAATTTAGTACTGCATAGTAGTTTTTGCCGAATGGAGGGTGGTATATTAAATTGTCAATATCGTTTTCTTGCCTAGTAAATATGAGATCTAGCACTGAGGGTACATTGAGTCCTCTTTTTCTGGTGCTTTCCCTTACATGTTGCGTTAGGAAAAACTATTCCACGAGATCCAGGGGCTTTTGGTCCCAACAGCTTTCTTGGCTTATTATATCTAGAGTATTCCAATTCATATTTGTATTAAAATCTCCAGTTAGTATCATTCTTTCCGATTTCTCTTCCATTTTATGTAGTAATGATCTTAAACTCTGAATTGTATTCTCTGCCAGGTCCTCATACTCGTCTCTTTCCCATGTGTTTGACTTGGGTGGCATGTACAAAATGGCTACAATTACTTTCCCTTCAGATGTATTGATCTCTACTGCAATCAGTTCTACTTGTGAGGGTTATATCTAGTTCTATTTCTTTGACTTTTAGATTTTTCTTGGTTAACATTATAATTCCTCCTCCTTTATTTAAGTTTCTATCTCTTATCCATATATTATATTCCTCTAAGTTCAGGATGTCATTTGATATACCCTTAGTGTTAATTTTGTTTCAGTTAGGCATATTATATGTGGTTCATTTTCTCTGACATAATCATTCATCTCTAATAATTTAGATACCATTCCATCCACATTTGAGTATATCAACTTAATCATCTTGTTTATATACTTGTCATGACTTGGTTCTACTACCTTCCTTCTTTTTATTCCCTCCTGTTTATGTACCACTTTCGTACCTGCAGTCTTATTACTTTGTAAAAAAATGTATTCTTCTCCTCGTCTGATCTTCCCTCATTTTTTGTTTTTGCTTCCTCCCTCTTCTCTTTCAGTAATTCCAGTTCCTCATGTGTTAGGCATCTTTTTATCCATACATTTTTGAACTCCTCTTTTTCCATAAGATTTTTTGCATTTTTTAGTATCTCCTCCACGGTGTTTACACTCTGGAAGTTTACCTTTAAGGGTCTTGACTTGCTTCTCTCGTATTTCCCTAACCTTTTGTGTTCCTTTATGTCTTTACTACAGATTTCCTCTGATATTTCTTTCAATATGCTCATTACATTTGCCATCTCCTTTTTGTCTCTTGAGATCTTGTTTTTTACTTCTTCCTCTTCTATACCAGTGATTACTATAGATTTGTTGATATCTACTGAATCTCTGACTAACTTAGGATTGTTTTGGATTATTCATTTCACTTCCTTTTTTATGTTTTTTTCTTCCTGCCTTGTTTCTAGGTCTTTCTTTACTTTCACCATTTCAGCATAAGTGGTTTCCACATCATTTTTGTAGCTTTGCACAGCTTCATTCACCTGTGTTATCTTCTCCTCAATATCACTGCTCTGGTCTATCAGACTGCTTACTTGCCTAATTGTCTCTGTATCATTTTTGAGCTCTTCCATAATACTCTCGTGGTTGATCAGCTGATTGTGCGCATTCTTACTCTAATTTGTTTTCTTTTCTGTTTGAACAAGTATTCCTTAAAACTTTTTTTTTTTTTTTTTTTTTTTTTTTTTACATTAGAACACCATTTAGTCTAACCAGGTGCAGAGCTTGACTCATATAAAGGTACTAATTTAGGTATTGCCACTGGCCAAGTTGGCCGTTTATGGAGAGATGACAGCGAGCGTCTGGTCTCCTCGGTGCCTTGTGCGTGCGTGTGTGTGTGTGTGTGTGTGTGTGTGTGTGTGTGTGTGTGTGTGTGTGTGTGTGTGTGTGTGTGTGTGTGTGTGTGTGTTGCACTGTATCACTAAATCTATCTGTCTATCTATTGCCAGACGCCTCAATCCCGTTTGGGGTGGCCACAAACAAATCGCCTCCAAGTCGCCCTGTCCCCCGCCATTTCACTGCCCTGCTCCCAACTCACCCCCCCCCTCTCTCATATACCTCTCCACCCCATCCCTCCATCTCAACCTCGGCCTCCCCCTCCCTCTTCCCCCCTCCACCTCACTCACATACACTCTCTTCGTCAGTCTGTCACCCTCCATCCTCTCCACATGGCCAAACCACCTCAGTGTGTTCCTCATAACACTTCCTATCACATCCACATCCACACCACAACGCTCCTTTATATAAAGGTATCACTAAATGCATACTGAAAAAATAACAAAATATGTAATATAAGTGACAATATTAAATACTGTACTGTATAATCAAAAACTGAAATGCATTATCACAGTCATTTTCTAATACTAATATCCAGTCCAGCCTCCCTCCTTGTCAATAACAGCCAGTAATTGTCGAGGCATACTAGAAACATGGTTATACACAAGACGAGGATTGGCCACAAACAATCGCCACTTCTCCTGCGTGTGCTGCACAAATTGTCGGGTTGTCCTTTCTTGTGCTGGCTCTCACGAGTTCACCATGTTTGCCCACAAGCCCTCAATTGGTTTTAAATCACAACCCTTACTGAGCCATTCATGCAGCTGTATGTTAGGATGATTGACAAACAATTGCTGAACTACGTGGACCGTATGGATGGGACTTCTGTCATGAACGAAAAGTATCGGACCAGTAAAAGGGAAGTTATTTTCCTGGAGAGAAGGCAGAAAGCTCTGTTCCAAAAGCTCTATATACTTGGCAGCTGTAAAGCTTCCTTCAATAGGGGTTAGGTTTCCCTCAGCGTGGAGACAGATACAGCCCAAAACATTGCAGGTTACATGGCTGCAGCATGCTTCCTCAAATATATTTTGTCTGGCATACCTGGGAGAAAATAATACTTTCATTTACTAATAATCAGGCCCACTGTTTCGATTAGAATAGTAGTAACCTATGTTAATAATTTGTTTCCTAACAGTTAATTTGTTGTTATGTAAATCACAAAACTACACTTCATGCTACACGTAGAATGCAGCTTAGTGACACGGTGCTTTCGACCCTACCGAGTGGTTTGCTCACTACATAATTTTCCACTCTAATCGATAAAACAAAGATCAAGCAATACATAACTATTAGTATCGATAAAAGGGTTCGTTCGTTCGTTTAAATATTTCCTGCACATATAGTGCAGGCCGGGCCATACATTAGCCCAGTCAGTGGGGTTAAAGTCAATTAGTGAGGAAATAGTGACGGAGTGCAGACGGCATGTAGATAACCAGTTGAAGCATTAAGTTGATCATGAGAAGATAATTAGTGAGAAAATGGAGGCTGTAGAGAAATATTGCACTGCTGAGCCTCAGGTTAGTGTACTGAGAGCATATGAAAGGAGTGGACAGTGTATGGTGAATCTTGACGGATCCTGGGCATCTGAAGATGGCATTGCAAGGTTGAATAATCAGAATGCAGAAAGTTTAAGTCCTGGACTTAATTATGATGCCTCAGTTTTTAGGCCCCAAACCAGTGAAGTGCATGGCTATAATGGTGATCCAGTTAAGAAGAAACCTCAAGAAAGTGATGGTAGAGTATCTTGGGAAACTTACCATGCACAGTTTCAATTACTTGCGGATCAGAATGGTTGGGATGATAAGAAGAGGGCTGCAGAAGAACCACCACCAAAGAAATGCAGGAGAACCTCGATGAATAGTGTGCGAGAAGACAGAGAAACAGACAGCAAGGAGTGTAGTAGGAATGGGAATCATAGGAAGAAATGCAGCTGTACTGTAGTAATGGGGCCGGCGTCGGACGGAGAAGACCTAGGGTGGATGCAGATGAAGGGTTCAGATTTGCAACCGGTGCTGGAGTGGCTGCAGCGGAGTGTAGTGCGACCATCATGGGGAGGAGTTTCCAGGTTGGGCCCTGCGACCAGGAGCTGCTGGTGTCAGTGGGACCTTCTTCGTTGCAACAGACTACTGGAGCGTCAGTGGGAGATGCCCAATGACCTCAACGAATGTTGGCAACTGGTGGTTCTGAAGAAGATGAGGTCTGAGATTTTGGATGAGTCCCATAACCAGATCACTAGTGGGCACCTGGGAGTGAAGACAATTCTAAGCCAGCTGCGACACAAGTCAGGATGTTGAAGAATGGTGTCGGACATGTGATGTGTGCTGTGTCAAGAAGAGGACCAAGACCTTCCAGGAGGAGTGGACTGTGCGAAAAAGCAAGGACATCATCAGAAGCAGCATAGAAGACCTGATAAGTTGAAAGATTATTTTGTGCATAGTTAGATGTTTCATTAGAATTAGAGTTTATGTTTATGTTTGTGTATACTGTGTAGTTTTGTCGGGACGACAAAGAACTAGGGAGGGGATAGTGTTATGAAGGGGGATTTGCCAGTTAGGTAGTCTCGTACCTTCGAGACGTTTCTGATACCGTAAGTTCCGGTACGAGTCATTAGAGTTGCCAGTTTGTCTGCTGTTTGTGAGCTTAGTTATTTCGTAAGTTATGCATCAGTTTTTGTGCTCTTTTTCTTTATAATGTTTTATTTAAGTGATTGCTTGTTAAATTATGCAGTTTAAGTTCGTATGGTAAATGATTTAGAGTGTTATGTAATGTAGGAAAACTCTAGCATGTTTTGATGTCTCGTAGTTGGTAACTGTTGTTGCTAGGGGCTGATGCAAGACCGTATGTCCTAGAATGTTGGAGAAGTAGAAGTTTCGAGAGTAATGCAAGCTTATATAAGGATAGGGTAGAGATTATTACAAGTTCAGTCGGGTTTCAGGTCAGTTTGTGTGAAGTGTAGTGCAGTGTCGGTGTCAGTGAAGGTTGTATATTATTGGTACTTGTGAAAACAGTGACGGGTTATTGAAGTTTGTATATCATTGGAACTTGAGAAGATAGTGAAGTGTATTAAGTGTCATTACTGTCAGTGAAGATTATTATCGGTACTTGTGTAATAAGTGAAGTGTTAGCAAGCATCAAGTGTACTAACTGTGAAGTGTTCTTAAGCATTAAGTGTAATAGCATTTAGTAAAGTGTGTATAGCTCCAGTGCTTGTGAGAACAGTGAAATTGGAAAGCATTAAATGGAATTACTTGGAAAATAAAGACAGTGAACTTTAAGAAGCCAGTGTTTATTTTCGCCACAGCTGATCTTGTGTACTACACACCTAAAGGCTGACCATAAGAAGAACAACTCACTGGGCAACGTCCTTCCTGTACTGTACTAGTGCTGTTGGAGCCTGTGGCAGTGTGGGGTGAGGACGTAACAATATAGTATTTCATGTATTTCATTTCAGTTTTCATAATTTTCCATAGAATCTAGCCACACAACTGAAACATATTACCTGGTATCATTTCTCCTCCAACAATGACGCCTGCCATGTGATGTTGATCGGAAGGTCTTCTCATCAATGAAGATGACACGTCCCCAAAAATGTAGATCTCTGTTGACATACTGCTGTGCAAACTGTAGTCTCATGGCACGATGGTCATCCGTCAAAACCTGCTTTATTGCTGGTGTTCGGTGATGAAGGCCTCCTTCATGAAGGCGTCGCCTGACGGTGCGGTCTGACACATGTAAATGCAGCTCCTCCCGTATCCTGACAGCATTAGTTAGGGGTTGATCTTCGGCAGCCTGTAAAATCAATCGGTTTTGTTCAAGTGTTGTAGCCCTAGGAGGTCGTCCTCTTCCACGGTCTGAAAGATTTCCACTCTCTTCCCATGTATGGATCCTTCTTTGCACAGTTGATCTTGCGATTCCTAATTGATTACTTATCACTCAAATGGGCAATCCAGCTTCCTGTAAACCAACAATCCTGGCTCTCAGGGCGACGTGTTCTTGTGTGCGGTTCATGGTCCTTCTTGGTGGTGTCTAGGCCAATTTCCAGGATCGTAGCTCCGTTGTCACAGATGAACCCATTCACTGCATGAGACTGGTGTAGGAATTGTCTTGTCCCAGCATCTTAGTGAACCTGATCAAAAACATGTACCTAATTCCCTACTTCCCTACTTCCATGGTAACTGCCATTATATACTTGTATCATCCCCCTACACCCACATAGTATTATGTCATACAGTGTGACAAAGGGTCTTAATATCTTATATCAAACTGCAGTTAATTTTGCTTCAGTGTTCACGGTCTGTTCATCAAACTTCCCTGTCATTAAGGTAACCAACCACATACCCCGTTATTGGTGCAGTATTTTATTTGCTGTTGACAAAATATGTCAGGTAGAAATAGCTGTCATGTTAATGTAATTCCCAACAGTAGTACAGTCCAACGTCGGTATTGCCCCTCCCCTACATAAAGCAGTGCAGCCGGAAAAAGGTGACTCCAGCCTTCTGACAATTCACTATCACCTCCAGCCAGCTTCCTCGTAACAGCTGATAAGGGCGATAACCTAATATTTCATCATTTAGATAAGTGAGAGTAATACCCACAGATTAAAATTATCAGGACTAATTAACGAATTCAGTATCTGGCACGAGGATAACAGTCCACTCCATATGCCCAATCTTAAAGCCCATTACAAACATTACCATAACCTGGGATATAATTGGAGAATGACGACATATATATTATTTCAGAATGCAGTTGTATAGTTTTTAGGAATTATTACATTCAGACGAGAATAAGGCAGCCTGAATCAGACCCATAACGACCTAAGCAGATTTTATACTAAAGATCTACACAAGAGTCACTAGGTAGGATAACCATAGGGGATTTGAAGTGGAATAGGGGAGCTCTGACACTCATATAATTCGTTCCAGTAAACGAGACTAGGTTTCAATTATGTGCCATAGATTTTGCCTTCAGTGTGAGTTTGTATAGAGAGAGTTGAGATTAACCCGAGACGTCCCATTGACATATGACTACGTTGCAACATTTTGTAATTGTTAGTCCCGTTGACGTACTGGTACGTCGCACAATTGCAAGGTGCATAATTTGCACAATTTTCAAAATTCGCGCTTGATTTTTGGTACATAGGGTCGCTCAACCTTCCCCTACCTGCCACCAGGCAGGGACACTCGGCGACCCCACGCGACCCGCGCTCACTCTCGGCTCGTTCACTCACCTGTTAGCAGTGGCCCTGGTTAGACATGGCGCATAGAGGTATTTCGGAGGAGGAAATCCAAGCCGCCCTGGATGCCTTCACAGGTGACAGTGATTCCCCACTGGACAATGAGGTTGTGGACAAAGATTATGTCCAACCAGAGGAGGTGGAAACCAGCAGCAGTGATGAGGAGGTCCCATCCCTCAGGAAGCGGCACTACGTGACTTATTGTGCTGCTAGAGAGGGCCAGCCTGCACAACATCCTCTCGGCAGGCCATACGTGATGTGGAGCCCGATTTCAAGGACGAGGACGAGGATGGAGCTGTGGGACGTGCTACCACATGGTACGGCGGAGAGATTATCACCCATCGTGGCCTTGAGCGCACACCACGTCGTACAAGCAGGTATGGGCCTAGTCTTTTGTTTGGGGAGGGCAGAAGTGGCGTGGAGGGAGTGGGTAGTGAAAGAGAAAGTGCAGGGGCGAGTATAGAAAGTGAGAGTGGCGGGAGTGAGTCATCACTCTCCCATGGTGGTGTGAGGCGGTGGGGAGTATCACGTGGGCGAGTGAGGGTGCGTGATGAATCACGTGGGGTTGTGATGGAGGGGAAAGGTGGGGAGGAACCACTCCCCAGCACATCTTATGCTCCCCAATATTCTCAGACATGTGGGCGAGTGAAGGTGCGTGATGAATCACGTGGTGTTGTGATGGAGGGGGAAGGTGGGGAGGAACCACTCCCCAGCACGTCTTATGCTCCCCAATATTCCCAGACTTCATCCCCACAGCCCTCTAATGTTCCACAAGGCCGTAAGGGTAAGGGAAAGGGAAAGGGTAAAGGCCGAGGGAAGAGGAGTGTGAGTGCGGAAACCCTCCGCACTCCTCCTCCCCAACCTCCCCCACCAGCATCTCCTCCGCACCCAGATGAAGGCGACGATGGGGACGAGGGATTTGTGTCATGGAATTGGGAGGATGGGAGTGATTTTTCTCCCATCATTCACCCCTTCACTGAGCAGGGGCGTGGTGGCTGCACTGCTCCAGGAATTCACCCTAATTCCACCAGGCTGGATTTTTTCCACCTTTTTTTCAGTGAGGGTTTTGTGGAGGAAATAGTGGACCAAACAAACCATTTTGCTAGCAGCCAGCACCATCAGAGTGAAAGACTGGGCACAAGGAGCAGGCATTCTATCAAATATGATTACCCAGTCTCCCTTGCAGAAATGTTTTTATTTTTTGCCCTGGTACTTGTGATGGGTATTGTATGAAAGAACAGAATTCCGGCATACTGGACAAGGGACCCTATTATGCTGACACCAATATTTGGCCAAGTCATGAGCCGTAATCGCTTTCAGCAAATTCTAAGTCGCCTCCCCTTTTACAATGCTGATGATCCTGCAAATGCAAATGACACAGATAAGATGAGGCGAATTTGGTTGGTCTTTGATCACCTGAGGCAATCATTTCGTTCCTCATTTCATCCCTATAGAGATCTCGTCATAGACAAGAGTCTCGTGTTGTGGAGATGCAATATTTCATTTCAGCAGTACATACCCAGCAAAAGGTGTAGTGCCACAAATTTAATATTCATGTATGTGTTTAGAGGTATTGTAATTTTAAGTTAGATAGGGTGTAACCTGAATATTAGTCTATAAATTCCTATCTTAAGTAGTAATTCATATGTTAATGATTAATGTAGGGCTAACTTTATTCTTATGTGTATGTATCTCTGTATCTATGCATTGGGTGATGTAATTGTGGATGTTGAGCTATGGGAATTCCTCAGTCTGGTCGAGTAATGAATAACAGATGCGCGCAGCTTGTCCCCTTCTTTATGCGTCGATTGTGGGGCACCGAGTTTAAACCTTAAACAGAATAATGATGAATATACAATTCTTTCCGTAACCTAGTTGTGAAATGTTTACTAATGAAGCTGCTAGAACTCAAATATGTATGATTAACAGTCAAAAAAAAGGCCTAAATAATATCATTTATGAGGATTTAAAGGTCCCATTTATCTTAGCCGTCACTAGATGGCATAAGCTACCCCAAAATTCAAAGCGAGAGAGTGATAGAATCAGTATCTAAATTAAGTAAGGATTAAATCCCAAATTTTCCCCAATTCAATCGAAAGTCCTGGCGTCATGGGTACACTGCTAAATAAATTGTAAAGAGAGTTGAAACCCACCATATTTCAAAAACACCACCTCATTTGACTTAGCAGTGGCATCGCTAGCGTACCCAAGAAGCCCACTCGAGGCCCAGACGTTGTATATAATGGACGTTCATTCAGGTGAGCTGTCCACATTTCTCCTTCCCCCCCCCCTCTTTTTCTTTGTTTAATCCTTACTTGTCATGAACTATATGAAGTAATATTGTTGAAATTTTAACGTAGACACTCGAGGCCCAGATGTCGTATATAATGGACGTTCGTTCAGTCCCCAGACACTGGCGAGGTCAGTGTGAGCATGAGGCCTCTTCGTAGTATTGTCCAAAGACTTGAACATACACACTTACACTACCCATGAATTATTTTATAAACCAAATGTAATTGTAATAGTATTATTGATCTATCAAGTGAATTTTTTTTTTTGTAAATAAGAAATAGAAATTTGAAAGTGATGTAATCTGGTAACGAAAGAGCGAAATTCAAAACCATTAACCGTTTTCTTTCTTGTAATTAAGGTTAGGAAATTAGGAGCGTGGAAGGGAACTTAGTGAATGTGAGCAATGATGTAATTTTGAATTGAACCTCGAGGCTAAACAAGCCCGAGTGATTACGAATTCTTGGTGATTATACAATGTCTGAATTGTACCTTGAGGCTAAACAAGCCCGAGTGATTACGAATTCTTGGTGATTAAACAGTTTTTGAATTGTACCTCGAGGCTACACAAGCTCGAGTGATTATGCACTTTTGGTGATTAAGTAGTAATGATGATTATGAACTATAAATAATCCTGAACTGATAGTGGATTATAGAGAATTACATGATGAGAGTATATTATATGGACGAAAATGAACTCGAGTAATAATTCTTATTGGTTCGAGGCTATGCCAGCCCAAAAAGATAACCCATGCTCGGGAAAAGGTCCCTGTCTTGAGGCTATTGTCGAGCCCAAGAGTAACTGACAAAAGGAAAGTAAGGTACAATGACCTCGTGAATCGTTTGTGTGTATCAGATTGCTTTCGCCTGGTAACAATGTTGGAGGAATGATCATCCAAACCCTGGTTTTAATGTACAATTTTCTCTCATACTAAAAAGGGTCATGTAATTAAAAATGTTTGGTGGAAACTAGCATCAAGTTATTAAAGTAGAGTAAAGTATATATCATTTTCTTTTCTTTCTTGGTGTACCTAATCAAGGGAATTAAGTCCTCAAGCCTAATTCACTCCCCTTCCAATTCAAGATTCCTTCGCTGAGGGAACGACGACCACCTGTGGTACTGATTAAATCTAAGCTCGGCCAAAAATTACAAACGCTACCAAAAATTCTTTTTTTCTTAAATAATTATCATCTACTATACTAAATCGAGTACCACCTGTATTATCCATGGGTAAGTTAACCACTACCAACAACCGGTAAGATTATAAATATCCGTCCTTACACTGATTGAAGAATACCGGTGGGATAAAATCACTATCATTACACTGGATGAACAATAACGGTGGGGATAG
Source organism: Coenobita brevimanus (assembly GCF_032717465.1). Lineage (NCBI taxonomy): Eukaryota > Metazoa > Arthropoda > Malacostraca > Decapoda > Coenobitidae > Coenobita > Coenobita brevimanus. Next base: position 32,885,927 of record NC_137033.1, on the reverse strand, counting down.
TAAAAACTCATACCGTTAAAAAGGCACCGATTTGGGTTCAAGATCTTTGTTATGTGTGACTGTAGGACTGATTATGTGCAAGACATAGTCTTGTACACCAGTGCACAGACAGACATAATAGAAGATTGGAGTATTGGACTGTCTGGAGCATTGGTAAAGACAATGATAGAAGACTACCTTCATCGTGGTCACGTCCTTTACCTGGACAACTGGTACACTAGCCCTCTTCTCGCTCGTTATCTACACAGGCATGACACAGGAACCTGTGGTATCGTCAAGGTGAACCGGCATCACATGGTCAAGGTGGGGCGGAAACTTGACAGAAATGAGGTTGTTTTCTTCCAGGCAAACAATATACTAGCAACAGTGTGGAACCACAATAGAGAAGTCAGCCTCTTGTCCACGGTTCACCGCCCCTTGATGCACCGTACCGAGTCCGTGGATTACCGGAGCGAGAACAGGCGCCACATGTGGAAACCTGAGTGTGTCCTCGATTATAACATCAGCATGCGCCTGGTGGACCAGTCAGACTTAATGATATCCACTGTCGAGTGTGCCAGGACCACGATGCAGTGGTACAAGAAGCTCTTCTTTCACTTGCTAGATATAACTGCCATGAATTGCCACCACCTGCACGCCATGACAACAGGAGTTCAGGAAACCTTTGAAGGGTTTGTGAGGGAACTTACATGTGAGATTTTTGCCCGGTATGCGGTTGAAAGGCCCCCAACACCGCACATGCACTGCCCCTACCCCCGAAACTCCCCTGAGAATATCCGCCCGCCATTTCCCCACTCCTATACCTTCCCAGCCAAATAGACATAGGCCCCAACGCAGGTGTCATGTGTGTAGCAATTCCCGGGTGAGACCCACCACTCAGAGAAAAGACACCCGCTACCAGTGCGTTGAGTGTGACGTGGGTCTCTGCATTCACCCTTGTTTCAGTATCACACCTTGATGCACTACTGATATGATGTGAATGCGATATGATGCTGATGCTCAGAAATAAATGCGACAAACGATGCTCAGTGTAATTATAAGGCCCGTAGATCTGTAAATAATAGTATGAAAGTGGAAACGGGTGTATTATAAGTGGAAAAAACTGTAAGGGCATAAATATTTTCTAAGCGGAAACCTTCCCAGCAAGTGTATGTAGATGAGCTATTCTGACGCTCATTGGGATAAATAAGGCCCGTAAATATGTAAATATTAGTATGAAAAATACAAACGGGTGTAATATAAGATGAAAGTTTTATAAGTGCTGAAATGTATTCTAAGTCAAAATATTCCTAGCAAGTGCATATAGATGCGAATTCCTGACCCTCAGTGGAATAAATAAGGCCCGTAAATATGTAAATAGGAGTATACAAGTGGAAACGGGTGTAATATAAGTGGAAAATTAGTATGTAAGTGTATGAGTATTATCTTAGTCGAAACATTCATTGCGAGGGTATTTTGGTGCGATATTCTGATGCTCAGTTGAATAAATAAGGCCCGTAAATATGTATAGTGCAGTATAGGGAGTAAACGGGTGTAATGTAAGTGGGGAAGTATATTGGGAGTGAAGAAATAAAGTAGAAGTTGAAACACGAGTGTTAGAGAGTGTGCTTGCTACGTGACTATGCGCTAGCATTTTGCTAAATGCCCTCAAAATGAATGTAAATAATTGAAAATATTTACAGTGGTGGAGAAAAGGTTCAATGTAAAGAAAATAATACTATGAAAGTGATCAAACAACATGGTATGTTGAGATACAAGTCATAGTGAGTGCGCTGACTAAGCAGATGTGCACACTAGTTATGCTATATGTCATCGTAATGAATGAAAACAGCTGAAAACATTTACATACAGTATTAAATGGTAAAATGGCAATGAAACAGTAGTATACAAGTAGAAAAAATATGTTAACTGAAACAAGAAACTTAGCACATAACGTGTTACCACTCCGACCAAACTCGCTAAGCTCGCGTGAAGGTAGAATGCTTATTTTTCATATATATGTCATTGAAAACCATTATATTGTTATTCTTATTGTTTATTAGTTCAAATTCAATAAATGTAGAGGTGTTCTTTGTGGTTTCTCCCAAAATTACCTACCATAGAAAACATGAACGCCTCACACGTCAGTGACAGAATACGATGGCTGGCACGGGGGACCTCACCTGTTCCGACCACTTATGGACCACGGTAAGCCCTTTCTTGGTGATTTTCCTTTGTTTCTCAACAAAAGCAGAAGCTTTAGCCAAAAAAAAAAATTTCCAAAATAGCTCGGGATTGGGGGGTGTCGGAGGTGCGAAATAGCTCGGGACGTGATGGGTTAATGTAAAGCTAGCTAACCTGCCTAAATTGTTAGGTCTTTTCTAACAAAAGATTTTCTCTTGGCACTGTAAAGATACTGTACTCCATAGCGACTTGCTAGTGTAGTACTAAGCAAAATTGAATTACAAGATATACCCATATTCCCGCTGTCCTAGAAGACATAGCAGTGCTTCAGCCCTAGCAATATACTTTGAGGATTACACCTAAATATCCTCTGGATTTATATCTGATATAACATGTCATAACGCACAGATGCATCTTTGATTCATAACTTATTGTGATACATATATATTAAAGCGAAAACCATTCTCGGCTGCAAACCTAGAGAAGTCTGCTTCGAACCGGCAGCAACCTGAACCCCTGCCTCTGTCACGGCATTGTTGCCAGGTGAGATGAGCACCCCACCACGAATGTGGTCCTGGTGCACAGGTATAAGGGTCGGGATCCGATGCCACATTGAGAAGGTTGGATGTATAACAGAAAAAATGTTTGCGAATGTGTCTTGGAGCCATCAGGTGCACATATGTAGCTTGTATGGAAGTGGAGGTGAATGTACCTCCCCTCGATATTCGCTGCAACCACCTGTTGCTATCGTACGGGAAACAAACATCTAGAAAATGTGATGTCAGCAACGTGGCCTGTGCTCCCTTGCATCAATACCAATATCTTATGTAGAGGGTTCGTCGGCCATTTGCAGTTCTCCTCCACTTACTGACTCAGGAGCTTGGTGTGGACCTCAGTGACTGTGGCAAGTTGGAGTTTAATAATATAGCACCCTGGGTGCCACCCAACTTTTCTGTTGATGCTACATGGCTCCTAGCACCGAAGACCAAGGTCCGCCACTTGTTTCGTAACATCATCGTGCGTCACTTGGGTCCCACCAATTGTACACCAATGGCTCCAAGACATGTGAATGTGAGGGAGCTGGTGTGTGGTCGACTGGATGTACCCTCACATATCAGTTGCCAACTCATACATCTGTGTTTACCTCCGAACATTTTGCTAATGATAAAGCCATAGAATACGCTCTAAATACTAGGCATTTCTCATTTGTCATAATTTCAGCCCTTCAGGCAATTGCATCTTCCACTACGGATTCTCACGAGATCCAGGGTCTCATCGTTCCTTCACACCGATCTGGGTGCTTGGTCATTGTCGTATCTATAGCAATGAGCAGGCTGACTTACTTGTAAAGTCGCCTGTAAGACTCGACGAGACTTGAGACGTTCCTCATCGTCTACGATCGAGACTCTCTCTCACTATGAAATCAATGAATCTTCTGTGAAAAGGTCAGTGGACCAGACAGAATATACCAACATGGAAGCCACTCCTTGGCGACTGGGGCTCAGCCAATCGGCTCAGTCGCCTTGAAGAAAGAATACTGGCAAGACTGTGGATGAAATGCACTATGATCACTCATAATAAACATATACTGAAACACAAAACCAACCGCACTGTACATCTATGGTGCAGTATTATCTATCAGTCATATCATCCTGCACTATCGACGATTTATTGGTGAACGTGTTTAATTTATAAACTACTGCAATGCACAGATGTCCCATTCACCCTTTCCACCATCCTGGGTGGGGATATTGTTATGACTGATAAATTGGTGGCTTTCTTGAGAGAGAGACCGGATTGATCAGAGTGATGTGACCTGTTTACTCGGTGGTTATGGTTTTTATGGACTGTAAATACAGTATGTATGTATTGTAATTTTAATTGGGGTTGACAGATGACATTTTTGAAATAGTTCCTTCTTCTAACTGACTTGTTTCTTAAAATGATATCTCCTGTATTAATCCCTTAACCACGGGGCGTCACTTTCGTAATGCATGGGAGCAAAGGATCATACCGCGGGGCATCATTTTTGTGATTCTGTGTTATTTTGAATTCACCCTGGCTTTCAAGTGGTGGCTTGTATCATCTATCAGTACTGCCAATGTCCAACACTAGTCAGCACTCCTAATCTCATCTGTACTCCCATCCATTGTTGACAATTTAGCCATTTCTCCCCGTTCTTGACTCCCCTCCCTACCTCCCCTCCATTACCCTCTCCTCTCACCTGCCCAGCCGTGCTACACTAAGTAAATCTTCCCTGGAATTTTCCACTGATTTCATCCATTGAAATAAGCCCTATGCCCTATTCTTATACCAAATAATATATACAAAAAAGAAATAAGGTAAGTGATAGTGCCATACACCTGGAATTGCCTAATTATCACCTGACAACACCTCACGTGCACTCGTTCGCTAATTTTCGCTGTTTATTTCCCCTTGAAATATGCCGTATAATCTATTCTCGTAATAAAAATATATATAAGAAAGGAAGGGAGAAGCCTAAGTGATATTATTCACCTGGAACTACCTAATTTATTATGTACTGTCTAGATTTCCTGCCAGTCATTTCATAGCATATATATTAGCAGCTTTCACCAGGCTGACATTGGCAGCATTGCACTCCCCCTAGGCAGGCCACCACATTGTATTCAGTTTACTGTCGTCTTTCAAGGTGAAAGCACGTCGGATTCGCGCCTGTCCAATTCCGCCGCTTTTTAGCTTTTTAGCTCCATGTGGAAAGGGGTAAAGGGCTAAGTGACTGCTGTGGAACGTGAACTGGCTAATTTGTCAATGAAAATGATAGACAGTGACTATGATCTTTCTGGTAAGTAAAACAGTGCAAGTGGAAATGTAAATAATGTGTAAATAATGTGTAAACAGCAAGTGAAAGCAATGAATGTAAATATAAGTGAACAGTGGAAAATAGTTTTATAAGTTACTGCAAGTGACAGTGCATAGCAGAGTGTAAATAAAATAGAAATGTAAATAATGTAAATAAAATAGAGAATGTAAATAGAAATGTAAATGAGCTGTAATATAAGAATACGAGTATATATACTAGGAGTAATGAAAGTGAAAGTTTCACTCTAGCATGTGTGAATACTATGAGTTATGAAAGTGAAGGTGAAAGTGCAGATTCAATCTCAACACTAGTATACAGGACGAGAAAGTGAATGCTACGTATAATTACTGAAAGAGAAATTGAATGCCTACAGTGACAATAAACTACTATTACTGAAGGAAACTTATGGATAAAGACTGTAGATATATATAAGTGTTATATAGTAATAGAAATATAAAGTGTGAGTGTTTCTATGAATAATAAATGACAGAACACCAGCGGCGAACGATCACAAGTGGGAAGGTCATTCGCGCTCGTAATTTTCATTGCTTTCACAGTGTTTTTTTTTTAGTATGGATCCAAACTATTTGAGAATCATAGAATAGTGTTTCTAGTGATAATATCAGGCTGTGGTAATCATATTACGGGTTGTCGGGAAGTGTAAAGTGGAGACCTCATTACCCAACTTCAGAGGTCTCCAGAAGTCCTACGGTACTCGACGAAGGCTCAACAAACATCCCAGGAGAAAGCTGAAGGTATGTGCCATATGCGTATTTAATTTTAATATTCTAGGACTAATAACTGATTTTTGGCAAATATTTTTATAGAGTCTGTCGGAGTCCGAATATGCTCGCGGTACAGGCAAGTCAAAGCAAAACAAGCCCGCGGTTTAGGGGTTAAACCATGCCTCGCCAGACAGTCAACAGTGGATGAGTGCAAGTGTGTAATATAGAAATATATTGGGCACTTTCAGTCAGTGGTGTTCTGTTGGGTGAGGTACTTCACTTTTTGTACATATGTAAACGTTTTCATTCATATAAGTTTTCTAACTAGGGTCAACAGCTGATGTATATGGAATAATTCCCAACACATCTGGTAGTCTCTGCCTCGACTAACAGTCAGCTGGCGATAAGTGCAGGTATATAATGTAGAAAGGCATTACATACCTGCAGTTGATGGTGTTCTCTCAGTGGAGATAATTTTCCCATTAGTGTTGATTTAGCTGTTTCGATATTTAGGTTTTAGTATAGGTCACCGGTTTGTCTGTTACTTTTAATAGTTTGAGGGTTTTTAGATTAGTTTTTTTTCAATAATAACTTCTGCAATATGAAAAAAAGAAAAACATAAAAATATACAAAAATAACAACAATAATTATCTATCTATCTATATATCTCTAAATCTATATATATATATATATATATATATATATATATATATATATATATATATATATATATATATATAAAATCATCATCATCATCATCATCATCAGCCGTTTGAGTATCCACTGCAGGACCGGCCTATCCTGACCTATATCGGGACGATACAGCCACTGTATCTCCACCAAGTGGCTTAGGCTGTCTGGTAAAGATTGTATGTAGGGTGAAAAGTGCTTGTAAGTGTAATTGTAGTGTTGTAGTGACTTTGGATGTGTGTGTCTAGTCTGCGAACCAAGTGTAATCGGCCCAAGCAAGCCGACTGGGTGCAAGCATACTTTATAGTAAGCGACACTGGTTCAACCACAGCACCCCTTATGTCCGCCAATGCAGTATGTGGCTGGTGAACACTCTCAAAGTTTATTACCCTGGTGGAGCACGAACCTTGGTTCACCAGTGTACGAAATGCACACTGTACCATTGTACCACAGAGGCTATATATATATATATATATATATATATATATATATATATATATATATATATATATATATATATATATATATATATATATATATATATATATATATATATATATATATATATATATATATATATATATTTATTGCCAGACGCCTCAATCCCGTTTGGGGTGGCCACAAACAAATCGCCTCCAAGTCGCCCTGTCCCCCGCCATTTCACTCCCCTGCTCCTAGCTCACACCCCCTCTCTCATATACCTCTCCACCCCATCCCTCCATCTCATCCTCGGCCTCCCCCTCCCTCTTTCCCCCTCCACCTCACTCACATACACTCTCTTCGTCAGTCTTTCACCCTCCATCCTCTCCACATGGCCAAACCACCTCAGTGTGTTCCTCATAACGCTTCCTATCACGTCCACATCAACACCACAACGCTCCTTTATATCCTCATTCGTCAGCCTGTCTCTCCATGTGACTCCACAGGCTCCTCTTAAATAACTCATTTCCACTGCTCTCACTCTTGACTTGTGTCCTTCCAACAACGTCCAAGCTTCACTTCCGTACGTTAGAGTTGGTATCACAATACTGTCATGTCGTAACTTTTTCACTTCCATGCTCACTTCCCTGTTTCTTATCATTGCTTTCAAGGAACCAGCAACCTTTCTTCTCTGCTGTACCCTTTCAAGCACTTCACCCTCCAAACCTCCATCCTTACTCATCACACTACCCAAGTACTTAAACGTACTCACATTTTCCAATTCCTCACCATCCAACCTCGCTGTACATTCACTGACTTCACCTCTTTCAAAGACCATCACTTTACTCTGCCCTACATTCACCTTTAGATTCCGTTTCTTACACACTCTCTCAAACTCATCCACCAAGCTTTGCAGCTCCCCTTCGTCTTCACTCAACAACACAGTATCATCTGCAAACAACAGTACAGGGAGTTTCCAAACACTATCCTCTCTCACCATGGCCACTCCAACATCCACTACCCTACCTTGTACCTCTTTTATTACCCCATCCATGTACAGATTGAACAACCATGGAGACATGACACATCCCTGTTTCAACCCAACCTTCAAAGAGAAAAATTCACTTAGTTCACCATCCACACGCACTGCAGTCTTCGCACCATCGTACATACTCTTCACAGCATTCAACAACTTTCCATCTACTCCATATATTCTTAACACTTTCCACAATCCTTGTCTATCCACCCTGTCATATGCTTTCTCCAAATCCATGAAAGCCGCATACAACTTCTTTCCTTTCTCTAGAAACTTTTCCACTAAAGATCTGAGAATGAATATCTGATCTACACAACCTCTTCCCTTCCTAAAGCCTCCCTGTTCTTCTCCAACTAATTTCTCTGTTCTTTCTCTAACTCTGTCAATAAGCATCCTACTATACACTTTTCCTATTATACTAAGAAGACAAATGCCCCTATGGTTACCACACACTTCTTTTTCCCCTTTTCCTTTGTACAAGGGAATAATTATACCTGACTTCCAATCCTCCGGGACTCTACGTTCCTCCCAGGCCAATCTGCACATCTTCCACATCCATTCTACTACTATCTCTCCCCCATGCTTCAGCATTTCACCACACACTCCATCAATTCCTGGGGCTTTCCCTGATTTAACTTTCTTCATTGCTTCCACAACTTCTATCCTACTGATTTCTTCCTGTCTTCTCACCCCCCTCCTTCTCCCAGCCATTCCCCAGCCACTTATACTCGCATTACTTCCATCCTCTACGTTCAACAATTCCTTAAAGTGTTCTCTCCATCTGCTCACTTTTTCTCCCTTCTCCACTAGTAATCTACCATTTTTATCTTTCATTCCCCTGCTAACTTCACTTCCACCCTGTCTTACTCTTTTCACCTCTCTCCAGAACATTTTCTTACAGTCCCTCCACTTTACACTCAAATTTCTTCCAAATTCCTCATCCACTCTCTTCTTACTCTCTCTTACTAATCTTTTCACCTCTCTCTTTCTTTCTACATATAACTCTCTCTTCCGCCTCTCAACTTCTTCCACGCCCCTATTTCTCATCCATTCATTGTATGCTTTCTTCTTTTGTGCCACAGCCTGTTTCACCTCTTCAGTCCACCACGCTGTTCCTTGCACCCCCCTCCGTCTTCTCTTCCTTCCACACGCCACATCACATGCTGCACATATTTCTTCTGTAAATATTCTACACACACCTTCCATGTCTCCCATCTGCTCCAATTCATATTTGCCCAATCGTTCCTCCACTTCTCTCTTATACTTTGCCTTTTTCTCATCCTCTTGTAACCTTTCCACTCTCCTTGCAACTACTCCTTCCTCTCGTCTTTCCCTTCTTCTATTCCTCCAACTTACTTGAACTTTAATTCTGGCCATCACCAAGTAGTGGTCAGAAAGTCCACTCCCCCAACCTCTATACACTCTTGCATCCATTACACATCTTCGCATCCTTTCATCCACACACACATAATCAATCATTGCCTTCCTTTCATTCAGTTCACCACCCACCCTTCTCATCACTCGCCATGTATACCTGTGGATCATATATATATATATATATATATATGGCCATGCATAACGGCTTTTGTCGGGACCTCCAGGGGCATTCTCCATGCCCCCACCCATCCCTGTTCGGAACACCTGTAGGCGCTAACCCTGCCATGAACGTGGACGAAATGAATGTCTAACAGAATGCAAAATTTCGTCTTCCCAACTTAAGACATATATATATATATATATATATATATATATATATATATATATATATATATATGGCCGACTTTGGTCAGCAACTCCGTGGGGCTGTCTCCCTGTCTGGGGAAGGCCCTCAAGGGTCTCAGCCAGTTTGTCATCTGGATCAAGAGATGTTCTACCACCGTTTATTAATTGGCGATCCTGCGTAAAAGAAACTACGTTTCTGACGGCATTTCTGGGACCCCTGCCTCTTTCCCCTTCCCCTTTCATGTGGGGGTCAGCCTTCGTGGGACCCATCCTACCTCAGTTCTGGGTAGACTGGAGATGTAGTAGTGTGAAAAACACTTATTTCCAATATCCCTCCATAACGCCGAGATCTCAGTTTAAATAATATATTTACAGAATACAGTAACTTAGTGTGGGAGGGAAGGAGTGACACAGGGACAAACTCAATTTTTGGCCACCCCTGCGGGTGCAGTAAAAATGATTTTTATTTTTCCTCCCTCTGATTCTAGATTAATTTTTTATTCACTATTCTCTTCTTTTTTTTTTTTTTTTTTTTTCATTTTGCTTGCACGAACTCTGTTTGAAAAAAATCTGCTGTTGGTATATCCACTTTCTTTTCTGATTTTTAAAATTTTTTCCACTTCATATTCTGGATTTCGGAAAAACGTTTATCCTTGTATGATTTTACTAGATTCAAGAGAACACTGCAGTGCCATAAATGTTACCTCCTGAACCCGAGAACACCAATTAAATATGCTATTTCTAGAAGATTTTAAGCAGATCCGGAGAAACTTTTCAGATTTGAGAAGTTATACACTGAAGAATAATCTTTTGCTCTGTTCAGACGATTTTAATTGAAGAGCTTAGTAGTGACTTTTCAGAATAGGTAAAATGGAAGCAATTCTCATTTATTCCCCCCCTACCAAAAGCAACTCTTAAACTTATTAGACTCAACTGGAGGAAGTAAGTATATAGGCAAAGTACTGCATCACAGTACTACAGGTGAAAGCTTTTATACTTTACTGGAAGAAAACTTCCTATTTCAAGTTCGTATGAAATCCTTTAATTGCGAATTCCATGCTTTGTGTTTATCTTGGTTAACATCAGACGATTTTGCATTGTTCTGGGGAAAAAGTAAGCTGTCAGTGGGGAAAAACACTCACTATTTTCCCCTTCCACCAGAGGATGCCATTTTGTAGAATTCCTTATATCTGTCTGTCTGTCTATCTATCTATCTATCTATCTATCTATATATATATATATATATATACATCCATCATCCAATCCTGTGTTGCCCCATGAGGAGCGTAGGAGCCCGGGGCTAGGCAGTTGGTCTCGACATTTAAGATGAGAGTGACCAGCCTCACTCATCCCTAAGTGGCATTACATGAGCAATCAACCCCAACCATCCCTTGGATATAAACATATATATATATATATATATATATATATATATATATATATATATATATATATATATATACACACACACACACATGAATATATGTACGAGGTGCTACGCATAAGTTAAAGTTATCTGAACAGAGGTAGCCAACCGTTTGCAGTTTTGCCTTTTGCAGCTAGGAGGAGTCAGCAGCACCCTTTGTGCATCAGTGTGGCCCCGGCCGCGTCTGTTAGCAGACGTGTTGTTGAGCTATGCTTACTATTGTAACGTGGTGTGTAGGTGGTTTGGCAGTTTTGAAATGGTGGACCAATGGTGTAGCAATGTCAAGTCAATGTTGATCGTTTTCTTCGATATCCAAGGAATTGCTCAGAAGGAATTTGTCCCACCCGGTCAATCTGTCAGCAGAAATTAAACTGTGATGTTTTGCAGCGTCTGAGGGAGAACATCCGCCGCAAACGTCCAGAACAGTGGAAGAACAAGGACTGGGTCCTGAGTCATGACAATGCACCTGACCTTGCCCCATGCAACTTTTTCCTGTTTCCCAAGCTGAAATTACGACTGAAAGGGCATCGACTTGACTCATTTGAGGAGATCCAGACTCAATTGCAGGAGATGCTCAAGACCATAACGTCTGAAGCCTTCCAGGGATGCATGGGCTTGTGGAAAAAAATGCTGGGACTAATGTATACATGCCCAAGGGGACTACTTCGAAGGCAACGGTGAGAACTAGGAGGTAAGGTAACTTAGTTTCCTACAATATTCAAATTACTTGAACTTTTGGGTAGCATCGTATATATATATATATATATATATATATATATATATATATATATATATATATATATATATATATATATATATATATATATATATATATATATATATATATATATATATATATATATATATACACATATATATATATATATATATATATATATATATATATATATATATATATATATATATATATATATATATATATACTGTATATATATATACAGGGTGTCCGAAAGTTACTGTGCAGTGAGAAATTTGTAATGACATTAAAGTTATACATACGGTATTGCATAAGAGACCTGGGAGTTGTATGTCCCGCGTTTCCACCATGCAGTAGATGGCATTACTGCTTGCTAACAGATGTTCTGGAATGCCCGACTCAGTTGACAGTTGACTGCGAGTGGGAGTGCACATCCGTATTGGCTGAGTGATACTGGTGTTGACAATAGAACAGCGAATATTCCTGGTGAAGCATGTGTTCCATAACAATGGAAAATTCATAGATACCATGAAACAAAGGTTCCCCTGGCAGTTTCCAGATGCACAGGTGCCCCTACTGTAATGCCAAGCGAAATTTGATAGCAAAATTTCGCGAAACAAGCAGTGTTGCAGACACTCCCCGAACTGGTAGGCCCTCAACCTCAGAAGAGAGAGTAATTGAGGTCCGGGAAATGATGCTGAAGGGTCCAAAGAAGTCTGTAAGACGGTTATCTCAACAGGCCCATGTGGCAAAGAGTAAAGTGCATGACATTCTGTGGCGAAGTTGAAGTTCTTTCCATACAAGGCATTGGTGGTGCACCAGCTGAGAGAAAGTGCTTACCAGTCCCGCGTTGAATACTGTAATTGGTTTCAGAAATTTCTTCTGTACAAAGCTGAGGACATCCTTGATGTAATCTTCTTCACTGATGAGGCATGGTTTCATCTTTCTGGGTAGGTGAAAAGCCAGAACACTCGTCTATGAACCACTGAAAACCTGCATGAATTAAAGGAAATTCCTCTACATGATCAGAAGGTCGCAGTATGGTGTGCCTTAAGTCGTACATGTGTCATTGGACCAATATTCTTCAACGACACCATAAACACAGAATGGTACCGCACTCACACCCTGGAACCATTCGTAGGCCAGCTCAATGAGTGTGAGATTGAAGAAGACTGGTTCCAATAAGACGGGGCAACTGCACACAGCCCGTCCATCACTAAAGGTTTTGGAAGACTTCTTTGCTGATCACATAATCTCCCATGGAATCTGGCCTGTTAGGTCTCTGGACCTCACTCCCCCGGATTTTTATCTCTGGGGTGCACTGAAGGGACGGGTGTATGAGAACAGTCCGCGCACTCTGGGCGAGCTGAAGACAGCAGTTACCCAACACATCGAACAGATAACTCCCGCCACCCTTCAGAATGTGTTTGACAATATGCAGCATCGTGTGCAGACATGATAACCAACCAACACGTGTTCCCTACGTGACAGCAAAGTGGGTTCGCGTAGGGCTAGTGCCCCTTCCCGGAAAACAACTAACTAAAAATATGAACAAGAAGCCTTGGACCAGGACCGACCAAAATATGACGACTAAGGACCGTACAAAGGACATGATACGGATGGCAACCTGGAATGTAAGGGGTGCAAATGATGAGGTGAGAGAGAGATTGTCCAGGTGCTTGATGGTGCGAAAGTGGATGTATGTGGATTAACTGAAACTAAAGGGCGAGGTGAGAATGTGAAAGAATGGGAGTATGGATGGGGGATATGTGCAAGAGTAGGTCAAAATGACAGGGCAAAAGAAGGAGTGTGTACTATTGTGAGTAACAGATGGAAGGAGAATATAAGAGAGTATGGATCAGTTGGTTCAAGGATTGTGTGGGTAAGACTGAAAGCTGGACTGAAAATGTGGACGATTGTGTGGCGTATGCGCCAATGCAAGATCGTGCAAGCAGAGTGAGAGAAGAGTTCTGGGCAAATGTGGAAGTGTGCATGGAAAAGTTTGAAAGGAATGAGAGAATGTTTCTGATTGGTGATATGAATGGTAGAGTAGGGAATGTAAAGGTGGCTGGAGTATTTCGTGAGTGGAGTGTGCCTGTAGAGATAAATGAGAATGGCAGTGCTTTAGTGGACGTTTGTGCCGGGAGGGGGTTGGTGATAGCCAATACCCTCTTCAGGCATAAAATGATCCACAAGTACACTTGGTGAGTGATGAGAAGGGTGGATGGTAAACTGAATGAAAGGAAGGCAATGATTGATTATGTCTGTGTGGATGAAAGGATGAGAAAACGTGTAATGGATGCAAGAGCATACAGAGGTTGGGGGAGTGGACTTTCTGACCACCACTTGGTGGTGGTCAGAATCAAGGTCCAAGTAAAATGGAGAAATAGAAGAAGGGAAGGAGAGGAGGAAGTAGATGTATGGAGAGTGGAAAGGTTACAAGAGAATGAGAAATGACAGAATATAAAAGAGAAGTGGAGGAGCGCTTGCGTAAATATGAATTGGAGCAGATGGTGGACGTGGAAGGTGTGTGCAAGATATTCACGGAGGAAATATGTGCAGCATGTGAGGTGGTGTGTGGGGTGAAGAGAAGACGAAAGGAGGTGCAAGGAACAGCATGGTGTAATGAAGAGGTGAGACAGGCTGTGGCACAAAAGAAGAAAACATATAATGAATGGATGAGAAATAGGGGCGTGGAAGGAGTTGAGAGACGGAAGAGAGAGTTATATGTAGATAGGAAGTGAGAGGTGAAAAGATTAGTAAGAGAGAGTAAGAAAAGAATGGATGAGGAATTTGAGTGTAAAGTGGAGGGAATGTAAGAAAATGTTCTGGAAAGAGGTGAGGAGAGTCAGACAGGGTGACAATGAAGTTAGTAGGGGAGTGAAAAATAAAAACTGTAGATTATTAGTTGAGAAGGGAGAAAAAGTGAGCATATGGAGAGAGCATTTTAATGAATTGTTGAACATAGAGAATGAAAGTAATGCGAGTATAAGTGGCTGGGGAATGGCTGGGAGAAGGAGGGAGATGAGAAGACAGGAAGGAATCAGTAGGATGGAAACTGTGGAGGCACTGAAGAAAGTCAAAATGGGGAAAGCCCCAGGAATCGATGGAGTGTGTGGTGAAATGCTGAAGCATGGGGTAGAGATAGTAGTGGAGTGAATGTGGAAGATGTGCAGAGTGGCCTGGGAGGAAGGTAAAGTCCCAGATGATTGGAAGTCAGGTATAATTATTCCCTTGTACAAAGGGAAAGGGGAAAAAGAAGTGTGTGGGGCCTTTGTCTTCTTAGTGTACCATAATAGGAAAACTATACGGTAGGATACCCCTTTGACAAAGTTAGGGAAATAACAGAGGAATTAGTTGGAGAAGAACAGAGAGGCTTTAGGATGGGAAGAGGTTGTGTAGATCAGATATTCATTCTTAGATCTTTAGTGGAAAAGTGTCAAGAGAAGGGAAAGAAGATGTATGCAGCCTTCATGGATTTGGAGAAAGCATATGACAGGGTAGATAGACAAGGATTGTGGAAAGTATTAAGAATATATGAGGCCTCGCATGCAAGAGTATACCCTTGCACCATTTTTTAAAAGTGGCAGAAATCGCGTTTAAAGTTTTTACAACTTTGAAGAACGATACTGCAATAACTATTATACCTAGGATAATGGCATTTACATAATTTTAAAGCTGATTGTCTCTACTTTATAAAAAAAAAAAAAAAAGAAATAGTAAAGGTACTATTGTTTTTACTCAAAAAAAAAAAATCAACATATTAGCATAAAATGCTGCTACTTTTATGCATAAACTAGTACTGCAGGCCAATAGCTAGTGAGTTTCTTTATGTTGTAAGATGAATGTCTGTAGAATGGTTAGTTATGAATTAGCCTGGTTATTGTCATAAAAAGTAAGTTTTATAAATTTTTCAAAAAAATTATCAATACGCAGCATTTTTTTTTTTTTACCTGGTCCTCCTTGTTCTGTGTTTTTATGTGAACAATAGGTACTTTACATCTATTAAATGCAATAACAAACAAAATAACACCAATAATACTAGGAATAATGATGTATATTAATAATCTTATTTATGAATACAGTGGTTGCTGCACTATAAAATACAATGGTTCAATAACGAAACTAACCTCAATGAAAGAGTTAATGAACACAACGCCATAGGCAGTTATGAAAGGTTATCATTTCTTTTTACTGAAAAAAACAAAGTCAAAACTCACACTGTGTCCTGCTGTGGTGTTAGAACCACAGAAATTACATAGGTTATGACACACAATAGAGGGTGCACACCGCTTGGTCAGCCAGAAAAAGCTGGAGACGATAGCATTAATATTACTTCGGCACAGCAAAGAGGCTTGGGACGAGACTATCCTCATCGCCTTGGAGATTGGTAACACTACTGCACGCATAAAATGGTGCGCTGAGAAGCCATTCGCCGTGAGGATGGCGCATGGGTATACTCTTGCTCCAACACAGTGGCGAAAAACGCTTGATAAAGGGTGACTATGTAAACCCAATGTTATTTCTATGGGTTTTTGCCCTTATGTCTTGGGTCATACATCACATCCACCAAGTCCACATGAAAGTACATACTCTGAGGGACCGTGGGATAGCATTATCTCAGTTTTCGACAAGGTGGCGCATGGGTATACTCTTGCACACGGGGCCTCATATGGAGTAGATGGGAAGTTGCTGAATGCTGTATGAGGGTGCTAAGGCTACAGTGCGTGCGGATAGTGAACTGAGTGAGTTTTTCTATTTGAAGTTTGGGATGAAACAGGGATGTGTCATGTCTCAATGGTTGTTCAATCTATATATGGATGGGGTTATAAAAGAGATAGAAGGTAGGGCAGTGGATGTTGGAGTGGCCCTAATGAGAGAGGGCAGTGTTTGGAAACTCCCTGTACTGTTGTTTGCAGATGACACTGTGTTGTTAAGTGAAGACGAAGAGGAGCTGCAAGCCTTGGTGGATGAGTTTAGGAAAGTATGTAAGAAACGGAATTTAAAGGTCAGTGTAGGGAAGAGTAAAGTTATGGTCTTCGAGAGAGGTGAAGTCTGTGAATGTACAGTGAGATTGGATGAGGAGGAAATGGAAAATATGAGTACGTTTAAGTACCTGAGTAGTGTTATGAGTAAGGATGGAAGTTTGGAGGGTGAAGTGCTTGAAAGGGTACAGCAAGGAAGAAAGGTTGCTGGTTCCTTGAAGGCAGTGATAAGAAACAGGGAAGTGAGCATGGAAGTGAAAAAGTTATTACATGACAGTATTGTGATATTAACTCTGACGTATGGAAGTGAAGCTTGGACGTTGTTGGAGGGACACAAGTCAAGAGTGACAGCTGTGGAAATGAGTTATTTGAGAGGAGCCTGTGGAGTCACATGGAGAGATTGACTGACAAATGAGGATGTGAAGGATCGTTGTAGTGTGGATGTGGATATGACAGGACGTATTAGGAGAAACACACTAAGGTGGTTTGGCCATGTGGAGAGGATGGAGAGTGAGAGACTGACGAGGAGAGTGTATGTGAGTGAGGTGGAGGGGGAGAGAGGGAGGGGAAGGCCAAGGATGAGATGGAGGGATGGAATGGAGAGGTATATTAGAGAGAGGATGTGAATTGGGAGCGGGGCAGTGAAATGGCGGGGGACAGGGTGACGTGGAGGCGATTTGTTTGTGGCCACCCGGTATAAGGGATTAAGGCGTCTGGCAATAGATAGATAGATAGTGTGCACACATGTCTTCAGGCCTCTGGGGTACATTTCCAGCATTTGGTGTAGGAGAAACTGCAGTATCTTCCGTAAAACTTCACATTTATTAAAAGAGTACTTAAACCTTTTCCACTGCACAGTAACTTTTCGGACACCCTGTATGTATATATATATATATATATATATATATATATATATATATATATACTGTATATATATACAGTATATATATATAATCATCATCATCATCATCAGCAGCAGCAGCAGCAGCCGTTTGCATATCCACTGCAGGACCGGCCTATCCCGACTGAAGTCAGGACGATACAGCCAATGTATCTCTACCAAGTGGCTCAGGCTTATATATATATATATATATATATATATATATATATATATATATATATATATATATATATATATATATATATATATACATATACATATATATATATATATATATATATATATATATATATATATATACATAGATAGATAGATAGATAGATAGATATCTGTTCATTTGTAACATGTCTTTTTATTACGTTATCATGGTCTTTCGTTATGTTTAGTACTTCTATCTATCTATTGCCAGACGCCTCAATCCCGTTCGGGGTGGCCACAAACAAATCGCCTCCACGTCTCCCTGTCCCCCGCCATTTCACTGCCACGCTCCCAACTCACACACCCCTCTCTCGCATACCTCTCCACCCCATCCCTCCATCTCATCCTCGGCCTCCCCTTCTCTCTTCCCCCCTCCACCTCACTCACATACACTCTCTTCGTCAGTCTTTCACCCTCCATCCTCTCCACATGGCCAAACCACCTCAATGTATTCCTCCTAACTTTTCCTATCACATCGACATCCACACCACAACGCTCCTTTATATTCTCATTTGTCAGCCTGTCTCTCCATGTGACTCTACAGGCTCCTCTTCAATAAATCATTTCCACTGCTCTCACTCTTGACTTGTGTCCTTCCAGCAAAGTCCAAGCTTCACAATACTGTCATGTAGTAACTTTTTCACTTCCATGCTCACTTCCCTGCTTCTTATCACTGCTTTCAAGGAACCAGCAACCTTTCTTCCCTGCTGTACCCTTTCAAGCACTGCACCCTCCAAACCTCCATCCTTACTCATCACACTACCCAAGTACTTGAACGTACTCAGATTTTCCAATTCCTCACCATCCAACCTCGCTGTACATTCACTGACTTCACCTCTCTCAAAGACTATCACTTTACTCTGCTCTACATTCACCTTTAGATTCCGTTTCTTACACACTCTCCCAATCTCATCCACCAAACCTTGCAGCTCTCCTTCGTCTTCACACAACAACACAGTATCATCTGCAAACAACAGTACAGGGAGTTTCCAAACACTACCCTCTCTCACCAGGGCCACTCCAACATCCACTACCCTACCTTGTACCTCTTTTATTACCCCATCCATATACAGATTAAACAACCATGGAGACATGACACATCCCTGTTTCAACCCAACCTTCAAAGAGAAAAATTCACTCAGTTCACCATCCACACGCACTGCAGCCTTAGCATCATCATACATACTCTACATAGTATTCAACAACTTCCCATCTACTCCATATATTCCTAATACTTTCCACAATCCTTGTCTATCGACCCTGTCATATGCTTTCTCCAAATCCATGAAAGCCGCATACAACTTCTTTCCCTTCTCTAGAAACTTTTCCACTAAAGATCTAAGAATGAATATCTGATCTACACAACCTCTTCCCTTCCTAAAGCCTCCCTGTTCTTCTCCAACTAATTCCTCTGTTCTTTCTCTAACTCTATCGATAAGTATCCTACCATACACTTTTCTTATTATACTAAGAAGACAGATGCCCCTATGATTACCACACACTTCTTTTTCCCCTTTTCCTTTGTACAAGGGAATAATTATACCTGATTTCCAATCCTCCGGGACTCTACCTTCCTCCCAGGCCCTCCTGCACATTTTCCACATCCATTCTATTACTATCTCTCCCCTATACTTCAGCATTTCACCACACACTCCATCAATTCCTGGGGCTTTCCCCAATTTAACTTTTTTCATTGCTTCCACAACTTCTATCCTACTGATTTCTTCCTGTCTTCTCACCTCCCTCCTCCTCCCAGCCATTCCCCAGCCACTTATACTCGTATTACTTCCATCCTCTATGTTCAACAATTCCTTAAGTGCTCTCTCCACCTGCTCACTTTTTCTCCCTTCTCCACTAGTAATCTACCATTTTTATCTTTCACTCCCCTGTTAACTTCACTTCCACCCTGTCTTACTCTTTTCACCTCTTTCCAGAACATTTTCTTACAGTCCCTCCACTTTACACTCAAGTTCCTTCCAAATTCCTCATCCACTCTCTTCTTACTCTCTCTTACTAATCTTTTCACCTCTCTCTTTCTTTCTATATATAACTCTCTCTTCCGCCTCTCAACTTCTTCCACGCCCCTATTTCTCATCCATTAATTGTATGCTTTCTTCTTTTGTGCCACAGCATATCTTACCTCTTCATTCCACCACGCTGTTCCTTGCACACCCCTCCGTCTTCTCTTCATCCCACACACCACATCACATGCTGCACATATTTCTTCTGTAAATATCCTGCACACAACTTCCACGTCCCCCATCTGCTCCAATTCATATTTGCCCAATCGTTCCTCCAGTTCTCTCTTATATTCTGCCTTTTTCTCATCCTCTTGTAACGTTTCCATTCTCGTTACAAATACTCCTTCTTCCCGTCCCTCCTTTCTTCTGTTTCTCCATCCCAATTGGACCTTGATTCTGGCCACCACCAAGTAGTGGTCAGAAAGTCCACTCCCCCAACCTCTATAAGCTCTTGCATCCATTACACATTTTCTTATCCTTTCATCCACACACACATAATCAATCATTGCCTTCCTTTCATTCAGTTCACCACCCACCCTTCTCATCACTCGCCATGTATACCTGTGTATCATCTTGTGCCTGAGGAGGGTATTGGCTATCACCAACCCCCTCCCAGCACAAATGTCCACTAACGCACTGTCATTCTCATCTATCTCAGCAGGCACACCCCACTCACCAACTATTCCATCCACCTTCACATTCCCAACTTTACCATTCATATCACCGATCAAAAACACTCATTCCTTCCAAACTTTTCCATGCACACTTCCACATTTATCCAGAACTCTTCTCTCACTCTGCTTGCACTATCTTGCGTTGGCGCATACACACACACAATCGCCCACATTTGCATTCCAACTTTCAATCATACCCACACAATCCTTGATGCAACTGATCCATACTCTCTTATTCTCTTCTTCCATCTTTTACTCACAACTATAATATAATATAATAACTGTACTCCTCGACCTCTTCAAGAATTTCTCCGCATTTGCAGATGATGCTCGTTGGTGTATTTGGATTAAACATTAATTTAGTTTTACTCCGGTTCATCTTTAGCCCTTATTTGTGACTTTCTCCATTTAGGTCACTAAACATTTCATGTAATGTTTCTTCTGTTTCTGAGATTAGGGCAATATCATCTGCAAATCTTAAATTATTTAGCTTTTCTCCGTCTATGTTTCTGAAAATGCTTTCTAGGAATGGTGTAAATAATTCCGGTGAAATTGTATCTCCCTAATGTACGCCCTTCTCAATCTTAATTTTTCCCGAGTCTTTATGCATTTCTGCTGCAGCAGTTCCCTCATTATATATGTTTTCGAGAAGTTTTACAACGTTCTCATTTACTTCTTGTTCCCTCAATGAATTTATAATTGTTATGTGCTACACTGAGTCGAAAGCCTTTTCGTAAACAACAAAACGTAAGGACAATAGTTTATTATATTCTGTAGTTTTCTCAATTAGCTGATTCACACTGTGTAGATGATCAGTAGCCGATTACTGATTTTGGAATCCTTCCTGCTCAAGAGTTTTTTTTTTTTTTTTTCCCTCTTTTCGTAAGGACTTTAATGAAAAGTTTGTAAAAATCTGGTAATAAGCTAATGGGGTCGATAGTTTGTAAGATCTTTTGAGTCACCTTACTTGAAAAGCAAAATAACTACTGTGTTACACCGTGTTTTGAGAATTTTCTTCTTTACACACTGGGTAAATAAGTGGGCTAGCCTGGTTTTTACTTCTACTCCCGCATCCGACAGTAAATTTGCTACTACTTCATCTTCTCCTGAGGCCTTCTCTGTATTGGTAATTTTAAGAGAAATGTTTAATTCATCTGGTGTTACCTCTGGTATTCACTTGTGTCATCTGAAAATTATCTGTTGGTACTATTGTCTTTGATGCATACAGTTTTTTGTAAAATTCAACTCTACATCATCCTATCTCTGTATTTGATGACTTCACGATTTTTTTTTCTTTTAGTGACACAATTTATTGCTTTGCTAGTCCCAGTTTACTTTGGCCTTGGTTCAGACTTCTTTTTTTTTTATGGTTTCTTTGATCTGATCCGTGTTTCTCGTTCTTTTTTCTTCTCTGTCTCCTGTTGATAAGCTTATTTATTTCCGCTCCTTCTATTTCATCTTTGTTTTTACCTCCATCTCTCTTATTTTTTCTTTTCATGAACTTGAGGATCATTTTTGAGTAGCTGTTGGCTTTGGTTGTGTTAGCTTTCCCTATTACCTCCGCTGATTCTCTAAGCACTTTTGTTAGTCTGTCATTCGACTCATCAATTTCACACTCAGCATAACATAGAACCAGAAATCTTTCTCTTAATTCTATCTGAAAGACTGCGTGGTTGTTGCTTACTTTTATTGGACATATCTTTTTATTTTTGATCAGGTTCTTTCTTTCACTTCTGAAACCTAATCTGGCTGTGCAACTCACTATTCTATGATCACTTGCTATTGTTACTTTTTTGATAACTGTGACATGATCGTCTTATTCTTATCTGCTATAAAGAACTCAGTTTCATTCTTTGTTTCTCCATTTTCGCTTTTGCAGGCCAATTTTCTCCCCATTCTTTTCTGAAAGAATGTGTTCATTATTCTCATGTTACACATTTCAGCAAAATTTACCATCATTTTTCCTCTTTCACTCCTTTCTCCCACTCCGAATTTTCCCATACATGCTTCTCCAGTTTTCGATTTGCCAGCTTTTGCATTGAAGTCTCCCATGAGAATAGTATATCAAATCTTTTTTTTCTTCCCTAATCTAGGAGATGTCATCACAGAATGCTTCTATTCCTTCATCTGAGAAGTAGATGCATATGCTTGTATTATTTTAAGGTGAATCCTTTGTCTAGTCTAATTACAATCCATGCTACTTTGTCGGATACACTGCTGAGTTTGACAATGTTCTCTGCAAGATTTCTGTTAATTAGAAATTCTACACCACTAACTTTTTCATTTTGCCACCCTCTGTAGTAAAACAGGTGGTTGCTGTCTTGGAGCTGAATTAATTTTTTCTCCTTTATGTTGATCTCACTCAAACCTACAAGATCCCAACTAACAATTTCTAATTTAGTCATTAAAGTATCTAGTCTGCAATCTTCTGCAATGCTTCTTACCTTGCATGTATAGATCTTCATGGATTTCAGTTTCTTTAATGTCCTGGTCTCTGATTTGCCGAAACAGTGCCTACTCCCTTTCGGTGGCACACTGCCCGCAAGCACAAGAGGAAGTGCAATTGGATCTTTAGTAAGCAATGATCTTACAGAAACGCCCGTGCAATAATTAACCATAGGATTCAGGCTTATTTGGTGGGATTCTAGCAAATAATCTCACCTCCCTACCATATAGTGTCTGGTGAGATGTATTTTTTTTACGACATTATTAATTATATTCGGTGGAGCCCTGTATATCTATAGGGCGTCCTATGGTCCGTGCCATTTACAGCCGTACATTGTATTTGCAAGGCCTTCCCCTATCCACAACCCAGGCACACACAAGATAGCACTGGGATCCTGATCCTTGATCTATCTATCTATCTATATCCATATCTGTGTACCCCCTCCACAATATGTCTACCCCCGATGTATATATGTCCCCCCCCAATGCATACATGCCCCCACTAATCTTGCTAGGTCAGCATGCTTTCCCACCCCTGAAGACGGCGTTATTGCATCAGTTATCAGGCAGCCGAGAAGGGTAGACTATTTTACTGTGAGCTTGTAATAAACTCCTTATCTAGCTGTTTGTACACGGAGTTTCTATCACCAAAGTATTGCAAGTTACATTTGGTAGCAGCGGTGTTTCGAACCACCACATTCTGACCGCCTCCTTGGATTTTTAGTGATACAACAAGATACACGACGTCTCGCATCTGCCAGCCTCGCCCCTCCTCCGTGCCTCTAGTGGTGTCATACCTTGGCTGTGCTTTTCGAGTGTACCATTTTTCTCACCAGTGCTCACCTCTCAAACAACCGCACCCATACGCCTTGTTCCTGACTGCACGTGTCACCGTCACCGACCTCCGCACCTGTTGCACCTGTTCCCAGCACCTGTTCCGGACTCATCATAGCTCCTGCCCCCACGGTGCCACTTATCACTGTCTGCCCGCTGCCTGCCCACCACCTTTCTCTGCATTTGCAACTCACCAGCTCTACACCTGCCTTGCGCCGCCATCTGCCCTCACCACCCACCACCGGCCTCCGCCGTCGCCCTCATCTGGTCTGCATTACGGAGCCTCCTAAGACCGCCACTCCCTGCCGGTGATTCATCGCGGCATCTCTTCTCCTCTCCGCCCAGCTGTCTCTCCACTGCTGCCCCGCCCCGCCCCGCCCCGTCGCCCCGCCCCGCCCCGTCCCGCCCCAGCCCAGCTACGCCCAGCCACCCTGCACGTCATACATCTCGCCCCTCCCGTTTCTACTGTGTAACTATAGTATATCTTTCCTTTCTATAGAGATTATCCTCGATTTTCTCTACAGATTGGTTATTGTAAATATTCCATCTCATTTCCATTACCCCGTTTTCATCTTCACCTACGTTATTTATACTCCATCTCATCCTTCGCATTTTATTTGAACCATCCATCCCCGCACCTTCATTCATTTTCACGCCTACTCGTGTATTCCATTCTCTCGTTGTTATTTATACATTTCCACCTACGTATCCATCTTCATCCTTTTATTTTCCATTGCCGCATTAAATGTCATACTTTCCACGTCAACCGCTTGATACCAGCTCTCTTGACCCGGAAACATCACCTGATCCTACCCCGTCTGCCGACTCTAACACAATCACTCCTTTACGAAGTGGCAAAGAGTACCACCGCCCTGTGCCTGCGACTCCCGTTTCACTTCCTGCAGAATCACTTCCTACCCATCCTACGCTCGTAAATCCAGATACCTCCTCCTCTACTCCTGCCTCTACACTCCCTTCTTCTTCCTCTACTCCTTCCCCTGTCGTTCCCTCTCCTGCCTCCCTTCATACCCCGTCTTGCTCTCCCTTAACTGCCACTACCTTCTCTCTCTCCCACACCTCTCCTGCCGCCACTTCTACACTTCCAGCCATGGCCAACCCTCCACAGTCTATCTATCTCGACGATGCCAATCGTCCCAAATTTACCGGCCAGGACCCAACTTGGTCTGTCTATGATTTCCTCAGAGAAGTCGAAACAGAAATAAACAATAGACAAATTACCGAGGAATCGCTCAAAGTAGCTTACCTCCTCGGTCGCTTGCACCACGGTAAATCAGACATTGGATCCGCGATCCGTGCAGGACATTTTGATAGCATTCGTACCTTTGCTGATTTTCGTACGGAACTCATCAGCCTTTGTTGCCAGCATTCAAATACCACGTCTCTCATGGGATTCATTAATCTCCTAAACCAACTAGATGAGGACTTGCGCATCGCAGCGCAATATGCCAAGCTCCGCGAAGCTGCCGCCGCCATGAAAGCAACTAGTAGCAAGATGCTCCAATTACTGGTAGGCACGAAATGGTTAGAAGACAAGAATGGCGTTCCAATGCTTTCACTCACCAACTTTGCTGACTTAATTGGTTACCTCAGATTCCTTCACTGGCTTACTCCTAAACAGCGAGAGCTAGCCTTGGAAATCGGTTTCAATCCAGGGGATAAAATTATTCAGGTCACTAAAGCCATTCATAAAAGAACAGGTTCGAACTACACGCGTCAGGGCACCACCCAACCCTTGGCCTCCTCAGTCTGTCACACCTCCACTACCCCAGACCAATCTCGCTCCTGTCCCACCACACACGGCAGACCTGCCACACATCGCTCTCCTACCGCAGGTCGTGATCAATCTAGTGCCCGACGAAACAGACAATCTTCGATTCTTTGCTGGTACTGTGGTCATCCTGGACATCGAGCATCCAGTTACGACCGTACATACAGACGTCCTCACCCCCAAACCAGACAGCGTACGCCTTCTCGCTCACGTCATCCACACTGCAAATACCACGAATCAAGCACGACTCACACCACTGAGAAATGTCGTTACCTCAACCGCCCACAGTCGGGGGAAGCGCTGCGCCCGTATCGGACCAATATCACGTAGAACCAGAAACCCAACTCCCCATCCACCATGTAGGTCCCATAACATCCTCGGGTTTAGTCATTCTCGGAAGCAATCATGACATACCAACGCCATTCTTCTTGGACACAGGATCTATAGTATATCTCATCTCCGAAAATCCCTTACAAATAATTCATCGCCATCACAACCACGTCAGTTTCCTAGAACCACCAGACATTCGCCTGTGTGATGTTAACGGCTCAGAGTTTAAGGTTAAGGGAAGAGTCACCCTTGAAGTCAAACTCCACAGAGATTTGCCCCCTATCCTCATTGAATTTCATGTCACTAATGACTTGCAGTATCCCGCAGATGCCCTTATTGGTTTCTCCACCATGGCACAACATTCCATTGCATTATTACCTGCTTGTGGTAGTATAGACATTTCTGGATTCCCGGTTTACACTATGGAATGTCCCCGTCCTGTTCTTACGATCAAATCAGTCCTTCAATTACCTCTGTCCCTATCACTACCAAAAAGTCCAACCCAGCCCAAACCACCACTATCATCATCTGAGAATACAGAGATCATTCCTTTACTGACTGCGAGCAAGGACATAAATTCCTCAATGTCTCCTGATACATCATCTCAGCCCTCGAACATGGCTCTTACATCCTCTCCCAACGACACTATTGCTGACTCAGACATGTCTCAGTTACCTACCTCACACAGTCTGCATGATCTTCTCCAACACGCAGAGACGAAACGTGCAGTAATGAATACGTGCACAATTTTGTTACCGCATGAGTTCACCAAAGTCTCTGTTTGTGTTGCCGGTGCGAAAGAAGGAGTGGATGTACTAACCCTACCTGAGACGTGTTGTGTGAATGGCTTGACTTATGAGTCAGCGTGGTGTACAGTCTTAGAGGACAGTTTATGCTACCTGTACTTGCTAAATGTCACAAATGCTCCACTAAAACTTAAAAGTGGTGTAAAGATTGGAGACTTCCTAGTATACCCAGCGGCCGTAAAGGTGTGCCAGGATTCCTCAATTCCTACTATTCAGACTGATAATACGCCAATCGGTGTATGTACTATTAACTCTACGGGATCTGCGCCGACATATTCACCCGATATGCTCTCACATCTCACTTGCACAGATTTCCCAGAAAATACGTCTCAACTCCTCGACCTTCTGACCTCGTACAGAAACGTGGTTGCCTTACCCGGTGAACCGATGGGTAGAACAGACCTTGTCAAACATACGATTGAACTACTCCCAGGAACTCAGCCGATTTACATACCAGCGTATCGATTACCTCACAGCCAGAGAAAGCAAACAGATCAAATGGTACAGAACATGTTAGACCAAGACATTATTGAACCCTCCGTCAGTCCATGGAATAGCCCACTTTTCTTAGTACCAAAGAAGGACGGCAACTTTAGACCAGTAGTCGACTATCGTAAGGTCAATTCTGTCACCGTTCCAGACCGTTTCCCGTTACCTGTCCTCACTGATTTGCTAGAATCCCTTGGTGACAATAACGTAGTCTTTTCATCTTTAGACCTCCTCAGCGGGTACTGGCAGGTCGAAATGGAAGAGTCCTCTCGCCCAGTCACAGCCTTTAGCACCCCTTCCGGACATTTTCAGTTTAAGAGACTCCCTTTTGGTCTGAGAAATGCTCCTTCCGTGTTCATGCGACTTATCCATTCAGTCTTCAGCGGTATGATGGGACACTCTCTTTTTGCTTACCTAGATGATATCATTGTTGTGAGTAAATCCATCCCTGATCATTTTACCAAACTCCAGCAAGTCTTTGAACGCCTCCAGCTCGCAGGCCTGAAAATCAATCTCAGTAAATGTGACTTCCTGCGAAAGAAAATCAAATTCCTAGGCCATGTCGTAGATGCACAAGGCATTCATACTAATGAGGATAAAACTAAGGCGATCATTACCTTCCCAGAACCTACCACTACCGAAGCTGTACGAAGTTTCCTGGGCCTCAGTGGCTATTATCGTCACTTCATCCGAAATTATGCGAAGATCGCCGCTCCTCTGACCCACTTACTCAAGCAGAATGTGCCCTTTGTTTGGACTAACGACCAGTCACAGGCTTTCCAAAAGCTAAAGACAGCTCTTGTAACTGCCCCTGTTCTAGCGTTCCCTGATTATACCATACCCTTCCTTCTCTGCACAGACGCCTCAGGCACTGGACTTCGTGCCGTTCTGATGCAACTCGATGAAGCATCAAGGAAGCGCGTAATAGCGTATGCTAGTCGCACCCTTACAACCGCTGAACGTAACTACAGTGTCACAGATCTCGAAGCGCTAGCGGTAATCTGGTCCTTGAAACATTTCAGAGATATAGTCTATGGTTATCCAGTGCATATCCAAACAGACCACCTTCCACTATGTGATTTGTTCAAGAATCGCAACCTAACAGGTAGGTTAGCTAGATAGTCTGTCATCATCCAGGACTTTAATCCCACTTTTCAATATGTCCCAGGCAAGTTGAATGTAGTCGCAGACCCACTCTCACGTCACGTAGCAGCAGCTATAACATCACTGCAGCCTGAAGTAACTGAAAATACTACACTAACGTCAGAAGTTGTTCGAAACTTTCAACACCAAGACCCCATGTGGTCCAAAGTCATTTCTTTCCTAGAATCTGGCGATGCCTTGACCTTACCTACTCTGCCAGTATCACTAGATGAGTTCATGCTAGATGATGATCTCTTGTACAGGAAAACACTGCTAACAGGCAAAGATATGCCCAATCGCGAAGTACGCCAACTTGTTGTCCCCACTGCCCTGATAGCAAAGGTTCTTCATATTGTTCATAATACTCCTCAAACTTCCCATCCAGGTAAAGACCGATGCTTGCGCCAAGCACGTCTCAAATACTATTGGCCAACCATGCGCCGCGATATCAATGCCCACTGTGACTCTTGCCTCTCCTGCCACCGCCACAAAGGATCAACCGGCTTACCAGCATCTCTCTTACAATACCCAATCCCATCACGACCATGGGAAACTGTCTCAATCGATCTCTTAAAACTACCTCTCACAGAATCTGGCGCTGAGTACTTGTTCGTAGCGGTCGACCACTTCTCCCGCTACTGTGTCCTCGTACCCCTCTCCGACAAGACCGCGAAGAGCGTTGCACTTGCCCTTGTAGATCACGTAATTTGCCCGTTCAGTACCCCTCATACCATTCTTACTGACAACGGTAGAGTTCAACAATAGCCTTCTCGATGAGATCTGTCGCCACTTTTGTATCAGTAAGTGCAATGTCGTGCCTAACCATCCGGCTTCCAATGGCCTTGTAAAAAGCCACAACCGTAAAATCTTAGAGTGCCTCAGACATCTCGGCTCCCATAGTTCGTCCTGGGATGACTGGATTCCCCAAGTGGCATCCTCCATCAATAGTTCCATCAATGCATCCATTGCTGAATCTCCCTTCTTCGTCCTCTTTGGTTTTGACAAGGACCTCCCATACTCTCTCTTATCCTCAAAGCCAGAACCCATCTACAACATGGATGATTATGTTAAACTAAAATTGGCCAACTTCCAGACAATCCACCAGTATGTCCAATCCACTTTGGCTTCCTCTCAGGAGGACATGCTGCAGCACCAACATAAGTCCGCCTCTCCTATCACTATCAATGTAGGCGATCTTGTCTTTGCTCATTCCCATACGCGTTCCTCTAAGTTGGATGACAAATTTACAGGGCCCCACCGCGTCCTCACTCAACAAGGCAACAAATTTCACCTCCAGGACCTGTCCACTAGGGACACCAGATGGGTCCACGTCGATGACTTAAAGCGAGCACCCCGTGGCCTCGTGTTGGAAGAGTCACTTACACAACCTCCTGCCCCCTCTTCCCCTCCTCCCATCCCTCAGTCTACCTTGTCTCCACCTATCCCTCAGTTTCCTTCCTCTCCATCTCCACCTGCTCCTTCATCAATCAATCAATATCGGTCCAAACTGCGCTCTGCCCATCAACCTCTTCATGACCTCCCCCATTAACTCTACCCTGATTTTCTAGGTACGATGTTAGCGATCTCCCTGCTGGCAGTGCTGACCCTCCTGGGGTCTGGGTCAGGTCAGGACGATGGTGGAGTACGTCCCAGGGCCTTGGTCGGCTCAGGAGGCGAGGTCTCCTTGCGCTACGATCTTGCGCCCCTGGCCGACGTAGCCATTGCCCTACCTGCCTACGCGCACCAGCTCCACGGAATCAGGAACCATCTCACGGCCCTCATGGGGACACACAACCCGAATGAGTATCTCTATAACCTTTTCCTCCCACTCTCCTGGCAATTGCACTACATAAGTAATAGATTCACTGAAACCCAAGTCAATGAAGTCACGTCCACTCTAAACAATTTCACCGATATCTTACAACGCCACCTTTCAGATCTCAACGTTATCTCTCAGTTCTTCTACCTCACACTCAACATGGATAATCTCCAACTGGCCGTTGACTCTCTCCTGTCTCAAGTCTCTACCTTGGTTCGTAACCTGGTCGATGCTATCAATGGACGTGTCACTGCCGACTTAGTACCTGTCTCAGCTCTCCGTTCTGTCCTGGAATGGGCTCACTCCACCTTCGGTCTCTTCCCAGTCCTCCATTACTCTTCCCTTGAATATTATTATCCTGTTCTCGAAGCCACTCTTCTCACTTCATACGTCGTCGTCCATATTCCTCTCCATCTGCCATAACCTTTAACCTTTTCCACATCATTCCCTTCCCTTTCCGCCTCAACAACTCCTTGTTACAGGTATCTGTTCCTTCAGAACATTTCCTCCTCTCCCATGATCATCTTTCCGTTGCCTTCCTTTCTTCCACAGACCTCCAGCAATGTTCCTCCCTTACTCCGACCTCTCGTCTCTGTGCTGCCCACCTTTTCGCTATCTTCCCTAGCAGTGCTACACCCTGTGAGTCTGCTTTAGTTCGCAACCATTCCATCTACTCAGCCTGTTCTTTTGTCCCAGCTCCTGACCTCCCGGTCCACCATGCTCACCTCAACCATGTCCAGTACTTCTTCTTTGCTGTTCCCATCTCTGTCACAATCATGTGTCCTGGTTCTTCCGTTCGCTCCGTCCCCGCTAGTGGTCTCTACAAAGCACCTGACTATTGTACCGTCAAATCAGAGTCCGTCATCACTTACGCCCCTCGCTATCACCAAGCTGTTCGTAAACACTCCTATGACATCTTTCAACCAATCGACATGCCTTCAACCCTACCTTCTGCCAACATTACCATCACCTCCCCTCACTTGCGCATGCTCACCTTCCTCAATGACAGTGATTTCATTATGGATCAATTTTCTCTGGCCTTCCGCCATTCATGGGTTCATCTGACAGTTGTGTTTCCCCCTGTGGTTATCGCTTTCATAGGTTTTCTACTCATCATCTGTGCAGTGCATTGTTGTGTCAGAAAAATGGAACGTCGACTCCAGGAAATCAGAGTCGCTACAGGCATAGTACGCCCTACACACGACATAGAAACTCCCCGTACTTAGTGCCCTCACATTCAGTGACTAGCAATGCCATCTGACACTTAACCAAACTGTGAACAGCACTCTGCCTACTAGAAAATGATGGTATTTCTTTCATGCATTACTGAGTGACAGTGTATCCTACAGAAAATACAACACACACAAAAAAAAAATGAAGGAAGAACGCCCATAGAACTCTCATATCTACTCCTTGTTTATCATGTATCAACCTATTATTGTGTCATTCCCATTATGTTTATATATACCTTCGACCCTTACTGGATTTGTACCTATTAATCCTTGTATATCTTATATGTATATATCTTTCTAATTCCCTCCCCTCAACATGGCCATGTCTCCCCTACTGCCCCTGTATCTTAATTATCCCTTGTACAAACCTCCCGGTCCTGCCTTACTACTATAATCAACCACCATTTACCTCCCAGTTTCAGGAGACACCATCTCAGCTACCCGGGGGAGTAGTGTACCCCCTCCACAATATGTCTACCCCCGATGTATATATGTCCCCCCCCAATGCATACATGCCCCCACTAATCTTGCTAGGTCATCATGCTTTCCCACGCCTGAAGACGGCGTTATTGCATCAGTTGATATCAGGCAGCCGAGAAGAGTAGACTATTTTACTGTGAGCTTGTAATAAACTCCTTATCTAGCTGTTTGTACACGGAGTTTCTATCACCAAAGTATTGCAAGTTACATCTGTCTATATATATATATATATATATATATATATATATATATATATCATCCGGACCTCCTTTCCCACCCAAGGGCTGGGTGAGGAGTAGCAACGTTGAGCTAGCCCAAGTTTGCCCAGTTCAATGGGCCATGCATCAATTCACTCATCATTCAAGCCCCCGTAATCAGACTCAGTCTGATACGCCAAAAACATTAACATTCTGTAGCTTCACATAATCGTATCCGATAGAGTCAATCCGGATGCTGTCACGTTAAAAAGGGATGCCAAATCCCTGATCATGCACTCCTCACAACATTCATTTATGCAGATCTATTTCTTATTAGTCCCCTAGCCTCACCGACTCCCATACTTCTCTTCCTCACACAGTCATCGACCATATCCCTCCACCTTCTCCTTGGCCTACCTCGCCTCCTTCCTCCTTCAAATTCGCCCAGATATACATTATTCATCACACAGTTGTTATCCATTCTCTCCACATAACCATACCATCTCAGTACATTCTCTTCGATCTTGATGTACACAGACTTCTTCACTCCATTTTTTTCATGAATCACATTACTTCGTATCCTATCCAAACTCTGTACTCCAGTTACATTCCTCAGCAGTCCCATCTCCATTGTTCTCACTGTTGTCTTTTCATTTTCGTTCCACACCA
Organism: Coenobita brevimanus; assembly: GCF_032717465.1. Taxonomy (NCBI): domain Eukaryota; kingdom Metazoa; phylum Arthropoda; class Malacostraca; order Decapoda; family Coenobitidae; genus Coenobita; species Coenobita brevimanus. Next base: position 32,853,173 of record NC_137033.1, on the reverse strand, counting down.
TAGTCTCACATCCATATGCTAAAGTTGGCACAATCACTTCTTCATGTAAGGCTCGTGCAGCTGCAATACTCAAGCCTCTGTTTCTTAGTAAGGCACAAGTTACTTTCCTCTATGCTACTCTACTTTCCTCTTCTTTTGCCCATTTTCCTCTATTTTCTATCACTGTACCCAGGTATTTGAACTCTCTCACCAATTCCAGTCTCTCTCCATTCACTGTAATATCACACTGGGAGTCACCTTCTCTCTCAATAACCACCACTTTACTCTTTTCTGCATTTACCCTCAATGCACGACGCTCACTGACATCAGCAAAACTCTGCACTAGTCTACCAAGTTCTTTTCCGGGATTTGCAAGTAGTACTGGGTCATCAGTATACAAAAAATTTGAGATATTCCATATGTCACCATTCATTACCAAAGCTATCCCTCTCTCCATTACTCGCGTTTTAACTCCTCTCGTCACCCCTTCCACATATATATTGAACAACCATGGGGATATCACACAACCTTGTCGCACGCCTACACCGATCGTGAACCATTCACATAGATGCCCATTAACCCTTACACACGCTTCATTACCATCTATTTATGGCACCTAGCAGCTTACCATGTACACCGCACATGCACAAAACCTTCCACAATCTTTTTCTGTCTACACTGTCTAATAATTTTTCCAGATCCATGAATGCCATAAACACCTTATAGTCCTTCTCACAAGCCTTCTTCGCTATTTGTCTCATTGCAAATATTTGATCCACACATCCTCTACCATTCCTAAAGCCACCCTGTTCATTACTCACTAGGACTTCTGATATCTACTGTATCTTACTTTATAATGATTCTTCCAGAATTGCTGAATGTTTTGAGGGAATCAGAGCCAGGATTCCGGGGGCTTGAATAAGAAAATGGTGCATAAACAACAGGAACTAGGAAAAGGAAGGTAATAGACTGAAATGACATATGTTAACATATGAGTAATCTGATGTTCTCAAATGTAGACGGAATGGTATCCAAATTATTAGAGATAGAAGACAATACCAAAGAAATGGAACCTCATTTTAGTTTGCTTGACTGAAAGAAATTAATCCCAAGGATATCAAACGATACCCTAAGCTTTGATGATTACGATGTACGAGCAGAGATAGAAATTTGAAAGAAAGAGAGAGAGAGAGAGGGAGAGAGAGAGAGAGAGAGAGAGCACAGGAGTTCTGGTAGTAACAAAGAAGAATCTTCAAGTCAAAGAGATACAACTAGATATACCGTCACAAACAGAAATGATTGCATTAGAGACTGACACATCTGAAGGGAAAATAGCTGTGGCATATTTATACATGTCACCCAAAACACACGCCTGGGAAAGAGGCGAATATGAAGACCTGGCAGAAAGTACATTTCAGAGTTTATGAGCCCTACTACACAGAATGAAAGAGAAATCTGAAAGGATTATATTAACTTTAGATTTCAATACAAATATAAATTGGAATACTTGAGATGTCACACTGAGGAAAGCTGACAACTAACTGCATCATCTCCTTACTGGCTGCTCTCGTCAGCTTTCCTCAGTGTAACTTGCAAACTCATTTCCTTTTCCCAGGCTCGCAGAGGGCTGTCTATCTATCTATTTATCTATCTATCTATTATGATTTGTAATTATAATATGTAGTCCTGACAGAGATGTAAGAAGCTATGAAAGCTATTGGGATCAAAAGCTCCTAGATCTTGCACAGGAGATTGTCTTAACACAACATGTTAAGGAAAACACCAGAAAAAGCGGGCTTGATGATACATCATTACTACATCTTAGCTTTACCAGGCAAGATAATGATATCGACAACCTATTATTGTATCAACCTCCATTCGGCAAAAGCGACCATGTAGTACCAAATTTCAACTGCAGGATTGCATATGATATAGCTGGCAGTAATGAAAGTTACAAAAAGAGTCTAAGCTACTAAAAGGGCAACTACCATGACCTTAAGAAGTACTTCATAGAAATAGATCGAGAAAATTAGCTTAGAGGACAAGATATAAATGTTATAATATAGAAATAGAATATAGAATAGAGAAAATTCTGTGAGTTATATGAAACAGGAGCCCAAAATTATACCCTTCAGCACAAAGAAACAGAAACAAGGATAAAGAAGTGGTTTAGCACAGAATGTTAAAAATCAAAAGAGAAAAGAGACTTGCTGTGGAATAGATACAGAATACTCAATGGTGAGAGGGCATACAACAACAATAAACGGGCAAGAAATGATTATTCATGGATGAGGAGACAAGCTCAAAGGCAGTTTGAGGAAGACATTAAAAATAAAGGTAGTGAACACCCGAAACTTTTTTTACAGCTACATCTGAAGCAAAACCAAAGTTAAAAGATAAAGTACAGTCCATCCTGGATGAGGGAATAACCTTTATCCAAGGAAAAGATATTTCCCAAGTTCTTAACACAAATTTTCCATCAGTTTTTACAGAAGAAAGTAGTTTTGAGAGAGATGATAAGGAACACGCATGCTCACACATATTGCCAGATATACAATTATTGGAGCAAGAAGTACAGGAAGAGTTAAGTAAATTAGACAGAAGAAAAGCAAATGGTCCTGACGATATATCCAGTTGGGTGCTACATGGATGTGCAGAAGAGTTAAATAGACCAATATATTTATTATTCAAGGAATCCTTACGTCAAGGTAAACTACCTGATATCTAAAATCAAGAAAACATTGTTCCCTTATTCTATCTATCTATCTATCTATTGCCAGACGCCTCAATCCCGTTTGGGGTGGCCACAAACAAATCGCCTCCAAGTCGCCCTGTCCCCCGCCATTTCACTGCCCTGATCCCAACTCACACCCCCCTCTCTCATATACCTCTCCACCCCATCCCTCCATCTCATCCTCGGCCTCCCCTCCCTCTTCCCCCCTCCACCTCACTCACATACACTCTCTTCGTCAGTCTTTCACCCTCCATTCTCTCCACATGGCCAAACCACCTCAGTGTGTTCCTCATAACGCTTCCTATCACATCCACATGCACACCACAACGCTCCTTTATATCCTCATTCGTCAGCATGTCTCTCCATGTGACTCCACAGGCTCCTCTTAAATAACTCATTTCCACTGCTCTCACTCTTGACTTGTGTCCTTCCAACAACGTCCAAGCTTCACTTCCATTCGTTAGAGTTGGTATCACAATACTGTCATGTAGTAACTTTTTCACTTCCATGCTCACTTCCCTGTTTCTTATCACTGCTTTCAAAGAACCAGCAACCTTTCTTCTCTGCTGTACCCTTTCAAGCACTTCACCCTCCAAACCTCCATCCTTACTCATCACACTATCCAAGTACTTAACCCGCCCCGTCCCGACGACGTATGGGTACGTCACCACGATTTGCATTTGCCAGTCCCGGCGACGTACCAGTACGTCGTGCAATTGCAATGTGCATAATTTCGACAATTTTCAAATTTCGCGCTTGATTTGCGGTACGTACCCTCGCCTGACCTTCCCCTACCTGCCACCAGGCGGGGACACTCGGCGACCCCGCGCGACCCGCGCTAGCCCGCCGCTCGTCCACTCACCTGGTAGCCACGGTCCTGCTCAGACATGGCTAAGAGAGGTCTCTCAGAGAGCGAAATTCAAGTCGCCCTGGACACCTTTACCGGCGACAGTGATTCCCCACTGGATGACGAGGAGATGGACAAAGATTATGTGCAGCCAGATGAGGAAGAAACCACCAGCAGTGACGAGGAAGTTCCGTCACCAAGGAAACGGCAGTACGTGACTTACCGTGCTGCTAGAGAGGGGCAGGAGGCAAAGAAGGCACGTGGTATGTCATATCCCTATCCCCAGCGTGCCTTGGAAGCCGGGTCGAATTCGAGGTCGAGGACGAGGACGGAGACGTGGGACGTGCTGCCACGTGGTATGGGCGGGAGGTGATTACGCATCGTGGCCCAGAGCGCACACCACGTCGTCTAAGCAGGTATGGGCCAAGCATTCTGTTTGGGGCGGTAGGAAGTGAAGTGGAGGGAGTGGGGAGTGAAATGGACATTCCTGGGATTAGGGAAAGTGAGAGTGAGGTGGGTGAGTCATTGCTCTCCCTACGCAGTGTGAGGCGGCAGAGTGGATCACGTGGGCCAGTGCGGGTGCGTTCCTTATCACGTGGGGTTGTGAGGGAGGGGGAAGGTGGGGAGGAACCACTCCAAAGCACGTCTTATGCTCCCCAATATCCCCTAACACGTGGTCGAGCAAGGTTGCGTGAGAGAGCACGTGGTGTGGTAATGGAGGGGGAAGGTGGGGAGGAACCACTCCCCAGCACGTCTTCTGCTCCCCAATATCAAACTATTTCATCCCCACAGCCCCCTAATGTTCCTCAAGGCCGTAAGGGTAAGGGAAAGGGAAAGGGTAAAGGCAGAGGGAAGAGGAGTGACAGTGGGGAAGCCCTCCGTACTCCTTCTCCCCAACCTCCCCAACCAGGATCTCCTCCCCACCCAGACGAAGGCGGTGATGGGGACGAGGGATTTGTGTCGTGGGACTGGGAGGATGGGAGTGATTTTTCTCCCCTCATTCACCCCTTCACTGAGCAGGGGCGATCTGGCTGCATTGCACCAGGTATTCACTGTAATTCAAGCAGGTTGGATTTTTTCCACCTGTTTTTCAGTGAGGCCTTCGTTGATCAGATCGTGCTTCAAACAAATCTGTTTGCAAGCGGCCAGCGGCTAGAAAGTGAAAGATTGGGAAGAAGGAGTAGGCATTCAATGATTTATGATTACCCTGTCTCCATTCCAGAAATGTTCTTATTTTTTGCCCTTGTCCTTTTGATGGGTATAATAAGAAAAAATAGAATTCCTGCTTACTGGACTAGGGACCCTGTTATGTTTACCCCCATATTTGGTCAAGTGATGAGCCGTAATCGGTTTCAACAAATTCTAAGTCGCCTCCATTTTTATGATGCTAATGACCCTGCAAATACAAACAACACGGACAAAATGAGGCGAATTAGGCTGGTCTTTGATCACCTCAGGCAAACCTTTCGATCCTCATTCTATCCCTATAGAGATCTCGTCATAGACGAGAGTCTCGTGTTGTGGAGAGGCAATATTTCATTCAGACAGTATATACCCAGCAAAAGGCACCGTTTTGGGTTCAAGATCTTTGTTATGTGTGACTGTAGGACTGGATACGTGCAAGACATAGTCTTGTACACCGGTGCACAGACAGACATAATAGAAGATCGAAGTATAGGACTTTCTGGAGCAGTGGTAAAGACGATGATACAAGACTACCTTCATCGTGGTCACGTTCTCTACCTCGACAACTGGTACACTAGCCCTCTTCTCGCTCGTTATCTTCACAGACATGAAACGGGAGTATGTGGAACTGTAAAGGTGAACCGGCGTCACATGGTCAAGGTAGGGCGGAAACTTGCAAGGAGTGAGGTTGTCTTCTTCAAAGCAAACAACATCCTTGCAACAATGTGGAACCACAACAGAGAAGTAAGCCTCTTGTCCACGGTTCACCGCCCCTTGATGCACCGTACTGATTCTGTTGATTACCATAGCGAGAGCAGGCGTCGTGTTTGGAAACCTGAATGTGTCATGGACTATAATATAAACATGCGCCTCGTGGACCAGTCAGACTCCATGATATCGACGGTAGAGTGTGCCAGGACCACGATGAAGTGGTATAAGAAACTGTTCTTTCACTTGCTAGATATCACTGCTCTGAATTGCCACCACCTTCACGCCATGACCACAGGAGTTCAGGAAACCTTTGAAGGGTTTGTGAGGGAGCTCACACGAGAAATCTTTGCAAAATATGCGGTTGAAAGGCCCCAACAGCGCCCCCGCACTGCCCCTATTACCCACACTCCCCAGAGAATATCCGCCCGCCATTTCCCCACTCCTATCCCGCCCCAGCCCAACAGACCTAGGCCCCAGCGCAGGTGTCACGTGTGCAGTAATTCCCAGGTGCGACTCACGACACAGAGGAAGGACACCCGCTATGAGTGCGTGCAGTGTGACGTGGGTCTGTGTATTCACCCATGTTTTTAGTGAATACCACACGTTGCTGCAATTTTAGCATGGTGTGATTGCGAAAGGACGCAGAAATTATGATGTAAATGCGACAGACAGACGCTCTGTGAAAAAATCAGTCATGTGGATCGCCAAATATTAGTATAAAGTGCCTACGGGTAGAACATAAGTGCAAACATTGGGTGTAAGTATATAAATCTGCCCTAAGTTGAAACTTACATAGAGAGGGTTGTTTGATGCGATATTCTGTCGCTCAGTGCAATAAATACGGCCCCTTATTATATATTTTCTATTATGTGACATTCTTACTGGTATAATATAAGTTCAAATTATTGTATATGATGATGTATTTCCTAAGTCAAATATTCATAGCGTGTCTATAAAGATAAGATTTCCTGACGCCTAGTCGAATGAATAAGGCACGTATTAGTCAAAATAAAAGTCAGCAAGTGATAAAGTGAATAATTAGTATATAAGTGTGTGCGTGAATTAGTATATAAGTGTGTGAGTATTATGTATGACGTAACATTCCTTGCGAGGGTATTTTCAGGCGATATTCTCACGCTCACTTGAATAAATAATGGCAGTAAGTATGTACAGTGCATTGGAGGGGTGTAAACGTGTGTAATGTAAGTGGGAAAATATAATTGGAGTGAATAAATAAAGTAGATGATGAAACACGAGTGTTTGAGATCGTGGTTGCTACATGAATAGGCGCTAGCATATCGCTAAATGCCCTCGTAATGAATGAAAATAATTGAAAACCTTCACAGTGGTGGGGGAAAGGTTCTATGTAAATGGGAAAATAATTAGAAAGTGATAAAACAATTTGGTATGTTGAAATACGAGACATAGCGAGTGCGCTTACTAAGCTGATGTGCGCTAAACTTATGCTGCATGTCATCAAAATGAATGAAAACATCTGAAATCACTTACAAACAGTTGTAATTAGTAAATTGTCATTGAAACAGAAGTATACAAGTAGAAAAAATGATCGGTAGACTCATAACAGAAAATTAGCAGATAGCATGATACGACTCGGACCTAACTCGCTATGCTCGCGCGATGGTACAATGCTTATTTTTCCTATATATGTGTCTGAAATCCATTATATTGTTACTGTTATTGTTTATTAGTACAAATTCAATAAATGTAGAGGTGTTGTGTGTTGTTTGTCCCATTACTCCTTACCATAGAAAACGTTTACGCATATCCAGCCCATTACAGAATACGATACCTGCGGGGGGAAACCGCACCTGTATAGACCACTTATAGACTGCAGAGACAACTTTCTTCAAGATTTTCCATAGTTTCTCGACCTAAGCGGAAGTTTCATAAGAAAAAAATTTTTTCCAAAAAGGCTCGGGACTGGGGGATGTCATAGGTGCGGAAAGGCTCGGGACGTGACGGGTTAAACGTTCTCATATTTTCCAATTCCTCACCATCCAACCTCTCTGTACATTCACTGACTTCACCTTTCTCAAAGACCATCACTTTACTCTTCCCTACATTCACCTTTAGATTCCGTTTCTTACACAATCTCCCAAACTCATCCACCAAGCCTTGCAGCTACCCTTCCTCTTCACTCAACAACACAGTTTCATCTGCAAACAACAGTACAGGGAGTTTCCAAACACTATCCTCTCTCACCAGAGCCACTCCAACATCCACTACCCTACCTTGTACCTCTTTTATTACCCCATCCATGATACAGATTGAACAACCATGGAGACATGACACATCCCTGTTTCAACCCAACTTTCAAAGAGAAAAATTCACTTAGTTCACCATCCACACGCACTGCAGCCTTTGCACCATCGTACATACTCTTCACAGCATTCAACAACTTCCCATCTACTCCATATATTCTTAATACTTTCCACAATCCTTGTCTATCGACCCTGTCATATGCTTTCTCCAAATCCATGAAAGCCGCATACAACTTCTTTCCCTTCTCTAGAAACTTTTCCACTAAAGATCTAAGAATGAATATCTGATCTACACAACCTCTTCCCTTCCTAAAGCCTCCCTGTTCTTCTCCAACTAATTTCTCTGTTCTTCCTCTAACTCTGTCAATAAGTATCCTACCATACACTTTTCCTATTATACTAAGAAGACAGATGCCCCTATGATTACCACACACTTCTTTTTCCCCTTTTCCTTTGTACGAGGGAATATTTATACCTGACTTCCAATCCTCCGGGACTCTACCGTCCTCCCAGGCCAATCTGCACATCTTCCACATCCATTCTACTACTATCTCTCCCCCATGCTTCAGCATTTCACCACACACTCCATCAATTCCTGGGGCTTTCCCCGATTTAACTTTCTTCATTGCTTCCACAACTTTTATCCTACTGATTTCTTCCTGTCTTCTCACCTCCCTCCTTCTCCCAGCCATTCCCCAGCCACTTATACTCGCATTACTTCCATCCTTTTTGTTCAACAATTCCTTAAGTGTTCTCTCCATCTGCTCACTTTTTCTCCCTTCCCCACTAGTAATCTACCATTTTTATCTTTCACTCCCCTGCTAACTTCACTTCCACCCTGTCTTACTCTTTTCACCTCTTTCCAGAACATTTTCTTACAGTCCCTCCACTTTACACTCAAATTCCTTCCAAATTCCTCATCCACTCTCTTCTTACTCTCTCTTACTAATCTTTTCACCTCTCTCTTCCTTTCTATATATAACTCTCTCTTCCGCCTCTCAACTTCTTCCACGCCCCTATTTCTCATCCATTCATTGTATGCTTTCTTCTTCTGTGCCACAGCCTGTCTCACCTCTTCAGTCCACCACGCTGTTCCTTGCAGCCCCCTCCGTCTTCTCTTCCTTCCACATACCGCATCACATGCTGCACATATTTCTTCTGTAAATATCCTACACACACCTTCCATGTCTCCCATCTGCTCCAATTCATATTTGCCCAATTGTTCCTCCACTTCTCTCTTATACTCTGCCTTTATCTCATCCTCTTGTAACCTTTCCACTCTCCTTGCAACTACTCCTTCCTCTCGTCTTTCCCTTCTTCTATTCCTCCATCTTACTTGAATCCTAAATCTGGCCACCACCAAGTAGTGGTCAGAAAGTCCACTCCCCCAACCTCTATACGCTCTTGCATCCATTACACATCTTCGCATCCTTTCATCCACACACACATAATCAATCATTGCCTTCCTTTCATTCAGTTCACCACCCACCCTTCTCATCACTCGCCACGTATACCTGTGGATCATTTTATGCCTGAAGAGGGTATTGGCTATCACCAACCCCCTCCCAGCACAAATGTCCACTAATGCACTCCCATTTTCATCTATCTCAGGAGGCACACCCCACTCACCAACTATTCCATCCACCTTCACATTCCCAACTTTACCATTCATATCACCAATCAAAAACACTCTCATTCCTTCCAGACTTTTCCATGCACACTTCTACATTTGTCCAGAACTCTTCTCTCACTCTTCTAGCACGATCTTGCGTTGGCGCATACACACACACAATCGCCCACATTTGTATTCCAACTTTCAACTTTACCCACACAATCCTTGACCCAACTGATCCATACTGTCTTATGCCCTTCTTCCATCTTTTACTCTCAACTATACATACTCCTTCCTTTGCCCTCTCATTCTCACCTACTCCTGCACATATACCCAATCCATACTCCCATTCTCTCACACTTTCTCCTCTCCATTTTGTTTCAGTTATTCCACATACATCCACTTTCGCACCCTCAAGCACCTGGACAATCTCTCTCTCTTTCACCTCATCATTCGCTTCCCTTACATTCCACGTTCCGATAACCATGTCCTTTGTCCGGTCCTTGGTCGTCATCGTTTGGTCAGTCCTTGTCCGAGGCTTATTGTTTGTTTTTTTAGTTAGTTGTTTTCTGGGTAGGGGCACTAACCCTCCGCCAACCCTTTTACTCGCCTTTTACGACAAGCAGGGATACTGGGGGAGTATTCTTGAATAAAAACCCTACCCCCAGGTTTAGGATAGAATCCAGTCAAGCATAGATTAGTATCCCTGGCCCGTGTTGTAAGCAAGTCCTTGTCCGAGGCTTATTGTTTGTTTTTTTAGTTAGTTGTTTTCTGGGGAGGGGCACTAACCCTCCGCCAACCCTTTTAGTTGCCTTTTACGACAAGCAGGGATGCTGGGGGAGTATTCTTGAAAAAAACCCATACCCCCAGGGGTAGGATAGAATCCAGTCAAGCATAGGTTAGTATCCCTGGCCAGTGTTGTAAGCAAGGTACTAGAAAAGCTAATATGAAAAATTTTGGTAAACCATCTGGAAAAATACAGCAAGAAACAGAAAGAGAGTTAGGTTTAAGAAAAGGAAAATCATGTGTTACAAATCTATTAAGTTACTAAGATAGAGTTGCAGAAGCACAACAGAAAAGACAGGGATGGGTGGACGGTATCTATTTAGATTACCCTTTATTAGGCAAAGAACCATATATGATCACTTCAGCGGGCGGCAAAATGGAGCCTCCAAGTCGCCCAGTGTGTGTGTACCACCACGTCAGCAGCTCCCAGCCAATCATCGATGATGACGCTACATCCCAAGCTATGATGTCAGTGGCATCTCCTGCCCAGGTTTGGTTCAGAGCTTGGCAAAGATCAGTTGCAGCTCCGACTCCAAAGAAGACGGATCTCTGGGCAAGATTGTCCTGACACTCACGCCAATAGCTCCTTACGTAATGTTGGTACATTGATGAAACTCACATATGCAACTGAGTATTTTTATTATGCAGTGATACAGGTCCCACTTACGTTGGAGATATAGAAATGGGTTACATTATTGCGTGAAAATAGGGGACGCCATATTTAGACATGTGCTTGGTAACCTATAGACCCACACTAGTTCATATGTCTATATATATACTGTAGACATTTAACCCAGTACGTGGTGCAAGCCATTTATATAGTGATACTTTACATAAACCTATATAACACTGATGAAAGTTACCCAAGCCAGCATGGCTTGTGGGCAAATGCTGTGTGAGCATCGCCAAGTGATCCAGTGACAACAATGGCCCATTTATATGATTTTTTCATTAGTAAATAATGAAATATATGTGATTTTGGTAAGTTTTTTAGTGATTACAGCATTTATTATTATACTATGACATATACTGGTGTTTAGCTGTAATGTGAATGTTGCAATTGCAAAAATAATTAATTTTACTCATGAATTTATGCTGCATTTTTTTTTTTTTAATTTGGCTTTCTGATTACTCTGTGATGAAAAATCAGTCATTTTATTGCATATAATGTGGTATTTCGTTTCACAAGTAACTCAATGCATGATTAGAACTTACCTGAAAAATTATTTTATTTAAAGTTACCGTTCATAGGTTATTATTTCTATGCATGATTAGTAGTTACCTGAAAATTTCCTTTTTTAAATTACTATAATTTTAGTCTATTGCAGTTCATAGATTATATTCTAAAGTCATTCCCTTTTCTTTTCAGTTGCCAGCTTGCATGTTCTACCGGATGACCTGCTGCCAGGTGAAGGTTGTGCAAGCCCACCCCAGCATCAGTGACGATGAGTCCCTGGGCGACGATGACGTTGCTGACCCCGACTTCGTGCCTGACCCACATGACCCAGAAACTCCAGGCCCCAGCAATGAGCCTGCCTCCAAGCAGAAATGTCTCAGGCCTGTATTTGAGGAGTAGGAGGAGAAGGAGGACACGGATGAGGAGCAGGAGAAAGAGGAGGACGCAGATGAGGAGGAGGAGGAGGAGGTGGAAGTTGAAGATAGGCCAAAAGTTTCGAAGGGGAAGGGGGCTAAGAGGATGGTACAGACAAGACCCACAACCTGGAAGAAAGTTGGTATTAAACACCCGGCCCTGCCCTCCTATGAGCACCCTCATCCACTCTGCGTGGAGAGACCTTAGCTGTATTTTTACCGCTTCTTCAGCCACCAGCTCATCAAGCTCATAACATACCAGACGAACCTGCATGCCACCCAAGGCATTGGCACAATTCTCTACCAATGACGAGGAGATCCTCAACTTTGTGGGCATCCTCCTCTACATGGGCGTTGTCGAGTGTCCCTTCCTGGATGACTACTGGGCCATGAACACCAGGGTACCCCAGGGGACTGACCTCATGTCCTCCAAGAGGTTCAGACTTCTGAGGAGGACAATCCATTTCAATTATATTTCCCAAATTCCCGGAACGGTAGACCGCTTCTTCAAGGTCCGTCCTTTCTTCAACTTCCTCAACACAGCCTTCCAAAGTGATCCTCAGACCCCCTTCAGTCCATCGATGAGGCCATGGAGGGGTACAAGGCAGTATATCAAAAACAAGCCAGACATGTGGGGGTTCAAGCTGTTCTGTAGTCTCTGAGGACGGTGTCATTCACGACATGGTACTCTACCAGAGGAAAACAACACTAGAGGCCCACGGTATACATCCTGACCCCAGAACTGGAAGCCCTTGGAGCCATCTGCCAGATTGTCTCAGTCCTGGCCAGCACCATGACCTCATCAACTACCACTGTCATTTTCATAGACAACTTCTTCACCTGCCTAGAAATTGTGCAGTATCGAAAGGGAAGAGACTGCAGGTACATGGGGACAGCCAGGGGCAACAGGATTGGCAAGCCTTCTTTCAAGTCTACCAAGGAAATAAAAAAGAAATTGGTTCTTTGGGGATCATACGAATACCTATCCACTGATGATGGTATCTTGGCTCTTCAGTGGACGGACAATAACGTTGTCACAATGCTGTCCATAGACTGGGGTTGGAGCCTGTTTCGAGTTGCCTGCAGTACACCAGGGACACCAAGAAGAAGGTGGAAGTTGACTGGCCCAACATCACCAAAAGCTACAATACAAACATGGAGGGCATTGACAAAAGCGACATGCTGGTCCACCTCTACCGTACCCCCATGAAATCCAAGAGGTGGTACATGAGTCTGTTTGCCTATTGCCTGGACATCTGCGTAACCAATGCATGGCTCTGCTACAGGCGTGACTGCAAGGCACTCAATGAAAGTAGGCTATGCCTGAAGGACTTCTGTGTGCAGGTGTTCAGATTTGTCAGCAACAGGAAACCTGTGGCACCTCGGCCCCTAAGGAGCTCTATGTCATCTCCAACCACCAGCACCAGCATAGAGTTCCTCAAGCCCATTCGAGGTCACTGCAGCCACACTCCAGACGTCTCAGTTTGCTTTGACCACATCCTGTTCCACGTCCCCGTGTATGTGGCCTGGCAAACCTGTAAACACTGCAGCCGGAAAGGGCACATCATCCGGTATAATGTGCTCTGTCAGGTCTGCAAGGTCAACTGTGCCTCAGTTGCTGAAAGAAGCTGTTTTTTGACATACCATGAGCCTGTGGTATAAACAGTTCTTCTTGAAACTGTTGTGTGATGTCCCTAAGATGGTTGTAAAAAGTACCTCATGAACAAATATTCACATAAAATCCATTTTTATATTTCATTTAATTTTTTTATGTGAGAATGAAGGAACCAAAGGCCACGAGCCCACAATAACTTCTCCCTCCAAGGGAAAAACAAAATACAAGAGAGAGCCAAATTCAAGATCCGATCATTTCGAGATGCCTGGACACACTGCGTTTGAAGTACTGGAGGTCATAGGAAGCAGGAAATACAGACAGAGGGAGACAGTTCCAGAGTTGACCTGTTGCATAAATGAAGGACTGGGAGTAACAGTCAATTCTTGCATTATTTTTTTTATTCTGTGTGTTTATTATCCATTAATTGACATTTTTAATACTGATACTTTTGGAGGTTTTTATACCGTAGACTGGCAAATCTTTTATGATCACTTCCTCAACCTTGATTTGCAACATAAATATGAAAAAAATGAAGAATACATAAAGTAAAAATACCTTAGAATTAGGTCTACCATCATGGTGTAGGGTCAAAATAATGAATTTCCAAGTATTTCTATGAGCGAACTGATAAAGGTTAACATTTGACACCAAAGACTTTTATGGAAACTGTACCATCAAGGAGAAATCCAAGGTAATCTGTTCTGTTGAATGCAGAATTTTCTCACAAAATGGGAAATAGGAACAGCACTAAAGGGTAATTACTCATCATGGAGGGAAGTGACTAGTGGAGTTCCACAGGGCTCAGTGCTGGCACCATTATGTTTTTAGTATATATAAATTATATATACAGGAACATTGGAAATGGAAACTATCTAAATATGCTTCCTGATGATGCAAAAATACAAAGGAGAATTACAAACACAGACTCTTGTAGAGAGCTACATGATGACTCAAAATAATAAGCTTCATGAATGGAATAGATGGCAAATGGAATTTAGTGTGGACAAATGCCATGTAATTAAGTTTGGTAAAAGTTGAAAAAGACCAGATTTTTTAACTATGAAGTTCAACCCTACACATAGGTCTATCAGAAGAGGAAAAGGACCTAGGAGTGATTATCAATAAGACTATCTCCGGCTGACTACATAAGTGAGAAGGCATGAAACATGCATACACTGCTAGCTAATGTGAGAACTGCATTTACATATATATAAATGAAGACATGCTGAGAATGATAATAAAATCATTCATCAGACCAACCCTGGAATATACATCAGTGGTCTGGAATCCTCATCTCAAAGAACACATAAATAAGATTGAAAAAGTACAAAGGGCTGCTGGAAGATGGGTACCAAGCTTAAGGGATCTAAGTTATAAAGAAAGACTAGAAAAATTGAACCTACCAACATTACATGAGAGAAGGAAAAGAGACATGATTATACTATATAAATGCATCTCAGGGAAAGAGAAAATATTCGCAGTGAATATATAACCTATGGGGAAGCATCAGCAGGAGGACACTGAAAAAAAAAAAATGCATAAAAAGAAATATGACAAAGTCGTAAGGAAATTCGGTCTCCCAAATAGGACAATTAAGCAGTGGAATGCACTACCGAATGAAATAGTGTGTGCCAAAACTATTAATAAATTTAAGGATATTTATGATAAAGCTGGTTTAATGCACGGGACAGTACGAGCTTGACTCATTCTTGTAAAGACTAACTGTAAGAACACACAACGACAGACACACAGACGCGGGCAAAAACATCATCACTCAGCCTTGGAAAAGGCAGGCAATATAAGAGAAAGAAAGAAAAAACATCAGAATACAGAAGACGCAAATTTTGCAAACTGTCCATACGTGGTTTCACACATTTACACTCAAAAATCCTTTACATTCTTATAACCTACATATGAATGAAGCATTAGCTGGTGGTGTGTCAGCTCTACAACAGGAGTATTATTTTTCGACCTTACATGTCAGTTCCTCTTCTAGATTCGTAAAACATGGTTTGAATTTGTATATTAGAGGTGCCTTGCCATGTCAAACGTGTGCCAGCCGACCGCAACAATGCATATATACAGCCAGGGACACTGTTCCCCAAAATATTTAACTGCGTCTGCATCACAGTTAAGGTATGTCTCTCACTTTCCTCCATGACTTAACATATTAGAGGATCAACCGTGGGCAGATAAGCATACTAAGCTTCACTCAACTTAGAATTACTTGCCAACAAATAAATTTAATACTCGTAAGTAGCGGAGATAACATTAGGCGAATTTTTGTCTTCAACTCCATATACCTCTTCTTTCACCTTAGGTTTTGTTTCTGACTGATATGTAACTAGTTTTACTTTCTTACCGCCTGCGTAATGAGTAGGTAATGTCTTTGGTCACATCTATCTGTCTTTCTGTGACTGTCTGTCAGTGTGTTTATGTTTGTCTGTTCTATTTCAGATTTCTGACGATCTAGAAGCCTCATTTTCTGTATGTATTAAGTATTGATACATCCATGTCACTTTTGAATACGAAAGTCATGGGTCAAATGTCCAGGTCACTGGAATAAAATGAAATTTACCCCTGGCGAATGGATCAGCCCTTTCCGAGGAGAATTCTGGAATTACCACCACAGAAATTTTTTGTTAGCCCAGTCATCGAAAAGTTTAATACTAACCATCATGCATATTCTCTTGCCCAAAACATGTTTTATTCAACTGTAAGAACTATAACAAATTTTTAAATAAAATATTTAGGGGGGATTATACAGCTTTTTCAAATATGGGTATAATTATTCCACTTGAAAAAGTGAAAGTGTTTTGACGGTAAGGCATGCTTGTTCCAGTATTCACTTACAAAATGATGACTCATTTATTTGCTAACCTATTATATAGGAACTACGTCCGTGGATAGTAGGCGTCACAGCACTTTTGTTCAGTCCTTGGTCTACTGCATTTCCTTTGAGAAATACACTAGTTGACCAATGAGTCTTCTGAGGGGTGAATTTCAGAAATCTGTAAATACGATGAAGCCACATATTCTCCTGAGTTGAACGTGTCACTACAACCACTTAGTAGCTTTACTTATTCTCAAACCTCCAGATGATTTTCTTCAATTTATAAAAGATCTCTGCTAGTACGGAGCTTAATCAACGGTATATTTGTCCCGTGCAGATCGAAATCTCCACAGGGCGACCATGTTGTACCCTGGCATTACAACGCCGCATAAGTCTGTCTTCTTCGAGCCACCTTCGGACAATTTTTATTCAGGTAATGAAAGATATTGGCTAGTGAAGGGGTTTATTAAAATGTGAATCTAACCCACAGTGGTAAACGTATCTTCTAAGCAATTTCACAGCCCAGGAATGATCTGTACCAGTGAAGGAGTTAATGAAGACTGTACCTAACCCATCCAGTTCAAAAGGATCCTATAACCTATATTAAGCCGTTAAGTGGCTGCAAATATTTCAGTTCCAGTCACACTAGCTTCTGTGCAAGGAGTTCTCGGAGTAATTGAAATAAATCTAGGTTTGCCACGAAAGCTGAATCTTGGGATGCACATTGGCGATCGGTTGTCCTCCATCACTGTCGTTATTGTGTCAAAACCGATCGATCTCTTTCTGTACTAATCAAAATTATTCCATGGTGAATATAATCACATAGCTTTAGCTGGAACATAGTACCAAAGCTATCTTGAACAGAAGACAGTTAAAGTGGAAGGCAAAATAGATACGAAAGATCGAAAGAAAACTAAAGATTAGAGAGGGGAGGTAGAGAAATTTGAAGAGAAAAAAAAAAAGGCGGGAGAGAGAGAGAGAGAAAGAGAGAGAGAGAGAGAGAGAGAGAGAGAGAGAGAGAGAGAGAGAGAGAGAGAGAGAGAGAGAGGAGAGGGGGGGTGAGAATGGGGCTGAACTCTCCAAACCCCTCTCGCTATTTCAACGATGCTTGTGACTTACTTCTAAATGAAATCTATTCCCAGGAAAATAGTCATTACTGCAGCTACAAAACTGTGGTAGACCATAGCGCAGAAGCAGAGAAACATACAGGAAATAGACTGAGAATTCGTATATTGATTTCAATGCTATAATACTAATCCTTAAAGCTTGGGGGTAATGTACAGTGAACTCTTCATATATGTATATATATATACAGTATATATATATATATATATATATAGGTAATGCACAGTGAACCCTTCATATATATATATATATATATATATATATATATATATATATATATATATATATATATATATATATATATATAGCAAATGATACCTGCTTTCAACCCATCATAGCTCAGTAACTACAGCACCTATAACTTTCAATGAAAGATTAGAATACTCACCAATCCTTCACCTCTCCATTTCAATTGTCCTCAGTTTCTAAGTAGAGACGTTGTGGAAGTAAAAGGTGATGAATGGTCGTAAATTGGAGGGTCACGATGAGCTGCATCTGTAGGAGCTGACGGGCTGGTGGCTAGGCTGCCCGGCACACGGCAAGCTCGCCCTAGCCACCAACTCATAAGTTCCTACAGACGCAGCTTGTTCAAATTACCCCTTACCCTACTCGACTTTCCCACTACTCTTCACCTGCCCCTACCATTACCTCATGAATGAATAGCTCGCTTCCTGTATGAGGGGCTCGCTTATTTTCATTGCTCAAATTTTCTGATTGCTCCAGAGTGACATCGCGCTGGAGTGAATACAAGAGTTAAGCATTCGAACACGAATACGATTACTTCAG
The DNA here is from genome assembly GCF_032717465.1 of Coenobita brevimanus. NCBI lineage: Eukaryota > Metazoa > Arthropoda > Malacostraca > Decapoda > Coenobitidae > Coenobita > Coenobita brevimanus. Next base: position 32,835,088 of record NC_137033.1, on the reverse strand, counting down.
TAATTCTTTTTTCCTGGAATACGAGTATGAGTATTAATACAAAGAAGTGCTGTGAAATTGAATGCGAGTCCGAATACTTTAAGAAAGTATTCATGAATGCATTCATGAATATCCTTTGTTAAAAGTAATTTCTAGGTGTTGGTCAGCCTAGTACCATACTAAGGTTATGCAAAGGTAAATGACTTCATGACTGGTGCGAGTATTCAGCACCTGGATATCATACTTATCCTAAGTATAGCAGTACACATACATTATAGGTTTGTATTTTCCAAGTAGGCTCGTTACAACAGATATACAGCATAAGCTTTACTAAGTTAAGTCTCTAGTATTCTCATCTTGTTGACCTCACTTCTATTCTTCAGAGTTATATATATATATATATATATATATATATATATATATATATATATATATATATATATATATATATATATATTATTGTGCAACTATTTTAAATTTCATGGTAGTGAGGCCAAGAAGTGGTGAAAGGCAATTGTGATAGAGATTTTTGAATAAATTTATGTAATGAATGAAAACTTCAGACTACTGGGAAATCAAATGAAAAATGGAATCTTGAGAAAATAAAATATTTCTTCTGTAAGAATAAGAAAAAAAAAAACGCAGTTACTACTCCACCCACAAAACATACTGATACTTTTGTGCCTCAGACAAGCGTCCATTATTCTTAATGAATATTAACATCTAAAATGTCTTATCACTGAACCTACTATATTCACTTAGACATATCCTGTCTCCAATATTAAATTTGCACCCGACTGGAGCAGAAGAGGCTGGAACACGGTGGTGCTTGACTAGTCCTGATAGGTAAGGGTAGTCAGTCTCATGAGCGCTCCAGAATTGCAGTGGGCTGCTGTCTTCCAAGGTGCAGGGGCTCTCTAAGTAGTTATTCAGTTCAGCTTCCACAGGTAATGACGTGGGCAGAACTGGCTGACTAGGCGTGGCCATAATGTTAAACAGTTTACATTTTTACTTGGGGCTAAGGAAGAGTGGATCTTCTTTTCATTTCATGAAACTGTTTCTGATGTGGTTCTTTGTTGCTGATTATCAATATCTTGCATTAACAGCCTGCATGTAGTCATATGGATTATTAATGTACCAATCAAGTTTGAACTTGGGAGTCTAAGATATCAGCTAAACAGAAGACCGTTCATAAGGCGTCGGTTGAGTATGGAGTGGTTGTTTAAGCTTCAGTATACGATGACTGTTGCACCTTGACTGCATGTTACTGAACTCAGATTCCAGTTGGACACAGGGTATGACATACTGTTGCTGTATGTGACAGTGTTCTGACCTTGTGTGAAACATGTTGCCTCAGCAAAGGTTGCCAAGGCTACTACCAATTCAGTATGCATACACTGATCGTGATAAATAGGTTTGGATACATTAATTTCTAGTTTGTCCAACTTTAGGAACTTTCAGTAAGGATTTAATCATATTAACTTCAGAATTCCACTGTGTTGGTATTCTTGCCTGAAGTCTGGTCTTTCCCTTTAGCAAATCTGTGACATGAGTAGATTTTCTGACATTCACTACTAGGCCGGACACCTTTTGATACAACCTTCTATAGTGATCCAGCTTTCTTCATTCCATCTTTTGGAACATGCTGCAGAGTGTGTGAAGCAGAGGGGTCATGTTGAGAAAGGAAACTGAATACATCATCTGAAGAGTTTTGTACTACAGTATATCAGGAGATTCACCACCTGATTCTTAGCAATTTTCTGATCCATGTATCTACTTGTAGAAAATGATGTTCCTGTTTTGGGGGCTTAGGTCCTGCTATGGAAAAAGTTTGAATCATGTTTGATGCATTGACTGTTATTACACAAGACAATCTGTTGATGATCTTAAAGAAATTAACTACATCCTCAAAGTGAGCAAGAATATTCTCTTAGGTGTGACGACCTGTAAGTCTCCAACATGATAACATTACTGAGTGTATGGAGTGGGCAGCCACTCCTAGAAAGCGTCACATTTGTCTGTTAATGCAAATATCTACGTTAATATTTGTGTTCTGCACGTTTCATTACAGGGATGACACTTTGTTGGAGCTCATCTCACTTTTTGGAGGGTAAAGTTGTTGAAACATGACTACGACTTGGGATACAAAGCAAGGCTCCAATACACCTATTAAATCCTTAAATTCCCCTGCTTCTACAAGTGACAGTGGTTGCAGGGTTCCAAAAATGAAGGGGACAATTCTGTCGGTAATAAGGCTCTGACGTGGATGTGGATGTTTGAAGTGTTCTGTTTCCTTCCACAGAAGGTATTGTTGATTGGGTCATACTTCTAGATGTAGTAGGACCAGAAGTAGACCTTTGCAGCAGCACTAGCATATGATTACACTGAAAATAAAGAGAACGAAAACCATAGCTCTAATAACATTGACTGCAGGTCTAATTCCAATAATTATGTGTTCTTCAAATGTCACAAGCCAAAGGATAAAATGTATTATGTACTGTACCAATGGAAATTGGTTGGTGAGGGCACTCAACATGCGCTCACTCAGTGTAGTGATATATTATTCCAGGGTAACTCTACAGTAGGTTGCAAGCCAAATGATTCCCTGTAAACCAGGAAATCAATACGTTGGATGGCAACCTTATAACACAACCGATACTTGTTCCCTACGAGGAAAGAGATGGGTTGATGGAGGGTTAATGCCCCTCCGGAAACAACTAACTGTAAAAACAAACAAAATGCCTCGGACCAGGACAAACCAACAGGTGACGACCAAGGACAGAACAAAGGACGTGGCACAGATTTCTACGAGGAATGTTAGGGGTGCGAATGATCAGGTGAAAGAGAGGTTTTCCAGGTGGTTGAGGATGCCAAAGTGGACATATGGGGACTGACAGACTGAATGGAGAGGAATGAATGTAACAGAGTGGAAGTATGGATGGGGTATATGTGTAGGACTAGGTGAGAATGAAAGGGCAAAAGAAGGTGTGTGTATTGTTGTGTGCAAGGGATGGAAGGAGAGTATAAGAGTATGGATCAGTTAGTTCAAGGATTGTGTAAGACTGAAAGTTGGAAGAAAAACGTGGGGATTGTGTGTGTGTATGCGCCAACGGAAGACCGTGGAAACAGAGTGAAAGAAGAGTTCTGGGCAAAGATGGAAATTTGCACAAAAAAGTTTGAGAGGAATGACTGAGTGTTTTTGATTGGAGATATGAATAGGAAACTAGGGAATGTGAAGGTGAATGGAGTAGTTGATGAGTGGGATGTGCCTGCAGAAGAGGATGAGAATGGCAGTGCTCTAGTGGGCATTTGTGCTGGGAGAGGATTGGTGATAGCCAGTACCCACTTTAGGCAGAAAATGATCCACAGGTATAGGCCTATGTGGCGAGTAATGAGAAGAGTGGGTGATATCCTGAATGAATGGAAGTCGATGATCGATTACGTGTGCATGGATGGGAGAATGAGAAGGTACGTAATGGATGCAAGAGCATACAGAGGTTGGGGGAGTGGACTTTCAGACCACCACTTATTGGTGGTGAAAGTCAAGGTACATGTGCCATGGATGAATAGAAGACGAGAAGAACAGGAGGAAGTTGTCCATACAAAGAGGTAAGAAAGGTTGTAACAGAATGGAGAAAATGATGATTATAGAGAAAAGTGGACGAGCAATAGGGGGAGGTAGAAGGTGTGTGCAAAATGTTCACAGAAGAAATATGTTCAGCATGTAAGGTGGAGTGTGGGGTGAAGAGAAGGCAAAAGGGGGTACAAGGAACAGTATGGTGGAATGAAGTAATGAGACAAGCTGTCTCGCAAAAGAAGGAAGCATATAGTGAGTGGATAGGGAGCCAAGACATGGAGGAAGATGAGAAACAAAAGAGAGAGTTATATGTAAGGACGAAGAAGGAGGTGAAAAAATTAGTAAGAGAGGGTAAGAAGAAAATGGATGAGGAACTTGGAAGGCATTTGAGTGTAAAGTGGAGGGAATGTAAGAAAATGTCCTGGAATGAGGTGAAGACAGTTAGACGGGGCGATAAAGAAGTTAGTAGACAGCGTGATGAAAAGTTAGTAGACAAGATGAAAATGAAGTTAGTACGGGAGTAAAAGATAAGAATGGTAGATTGATGGTTGAGAAGGGAGAAAATGTGAGCAGGTGGAGAAAACACTTTAAGGAACTGTTAAATATTATGGAGAATAAAAGTAATGCGAGTATAAGTGGGTGGGAAATGGCTGGGAGAAGAAGGGAAGTGAGAAGAGAGGAAGAGATCAATAAGGCGGAAATAATGGTAGCAGTGAGGAAAGTCTAAATGGGAAAAGCCCCAGGAATTGATGGAGTGTGTGGTGAAATGCTGAAGCATGGAGGAGAGATCGTTGTAGAATGGATATGGAAGATGTCCCGATTGGACTGGGAGGAAGGTAGAGTCCCGGATGATTGGAAGTCAGGTGTAGTTATTACACTGTACATAGGAAAAGGGCAAAAAGAAGTGTGTGGTGATCAGAGGGTCAACTGTCCTCTTAGTTTAATAGGTAAAGCATATGGTACGATACTTACTGATAGAGTTAAGGAAATAACAGAGGAATTAGCTGGAGAAGAACAAAAAGTTGTTAAGAAGGGAAAAGTTTGTGTAGAGCAGATATTCATCCTTAGGTCTTTAGTGGAAATGTTTCTCAAGAAGGGAAAGAAGTTGTATGTGGCCTTCATGGATTTGAAGAAGGCATGCAACAGAGTGGATAGACAAAAAATGTGGAAATTATTAAGAATATATGGAGTAAATGAGACGCTGTTGAATGCCATGAGGAGTATGTATGAGGGTACTTGTCAGGACTCCATATTATAATAATACAGCACATAGCATGATAGACAGATGAAGGAATCTACATTATCATAATACAATTCATAAGAGATAGCGTAATAGATAGGAACACCAATCATGGTGTGGGAATAAGAAATATGTCAGCAAGATATAACCAGAGGAAATGTGTTTGCTATTTCACTGAGAAAGGAAATGTGTCTGCATTTCTTTAAGGAATGCCGTACGTGCACTATGTCACCATAAATGCTACATACACACAGACACACACAAGATTCTAGAACAATCCCACATGTACAGTACACGTGACACTAAATCTCCTGTACAAGAAAGAAGGGAATAGAGAGGCAGAAAGGGGCTAGCCATAGAACCGAGAGGTTGTGGAGAGAGGAAAAGAGAAGAGGGGTCCAGCGAGAACTTAGCTAGTAAATTACATTCCTGTGTAATACATACACTGCTCAACTTAAACTTTTCTCCTTGAAGATAATAAACTAGATCAAGACCCTGTATCCATCTTTAACTTCACCTGCCTTCGACCACACGATAACAAAAACCAAATCTCAAGATTTACATATTATATGGTCAAGATACCACATATCATAGTTGGTGGCAGTGGTGGGATGACCTGACGCCTACAAACCATCACGTCTGCATTCAATTAAACACAATCGAGTATACAGTAAGAGGGATGAGATACGAGTGAGAAATAACAAAACAAGCAAATGAAAAGCAAGTACACAGCAACAACCAACTGACCCCCAACACTCTCTCCAACCACCCCCTAAATCCACCAAGCTGACGCAGGAGTGCAGGAAGTCAAGACGACGGCAACAAATACCAAAGCCCACATTCACAACTCATCTTACTCACCTTTCTTCACTCAGGTTACTCACCACAGCTACTAGAGGGTGGGAAGTCAACGTCACTGTGCGTGTTTACTGAGACGTCGCCGTGTCAATCAACATGTGTCTGAAACCACTCTCACCCACTGCTCATTACTCATCCTTATTCACACATTCCAACTCATACTCAGTGGCATAGCCACTGGGCGGGCAGGGGGGGCCGTTTGCCCCCCTGGGAAAATTTTGGGGAAATGCTGAAAGGATATTTTTGGCATAGTTCTTGTATGACAATACAGTTTTCCTAATTTTACCACTTGTATATTAAACTATATTATCCATTTCCAAAAATATTAATTTGGGAGCAATAATTTCCCTACCCCCCTGGGGGTAGGGGGGTTTCAAGAATACTCCCCCAGTATTCCTGCTTGTTGTATGAGGCGACTAGAAGGGTTGGTGGTGGGTTAGTGCCGCACCCAGTAAAAAGAACTAATTAAACAAGCGAATAAAGCGCCTCAGTCCAGGACGGACCTTACGTTGACGACTAAGGAACAGACAAAGGACATTCTGGGGGTGTGGACATGGAATGTGAGAGGAGTGAATAATTAAGTGAAAGGGAGAGAGATTGTGCACGTGCTTGAGGATGCATGAGTGGATATATGTGGACTGACTGAAACTAAATGGAGAGGTGAAAGGGTGAGAGAATGGGATTACGGTTTAGGAATATGTGCGGGAGTTAATGAGAATGAGAGAGCAAGAGAGGGAGTATGTCTGATGATAAGCAAGAAGTGGAAGGAGAATATAAGAGAGTATGGAACAGTGGGTGCAAGGATTGTATGGGTGAGGATGAAAGTAGGTATACATGTGTGGGCGATTGTGTATTTGTATGCTCCAACAGCAGACCGAGTGGCAAGAGGGAAAGATGAGTTCTGGACAAGTCCAGAAGTATGTATGGAGAAGTTTGAGGGGAGCGAGAGAGTGTTTTTGATTGGAAACATGAATGGTAAAGTTGGGAATGTATGAGTGGATGGAGTGGTTGGTCAGTGGGGTGTGCCAGCTGAAGTAGATAGGAATGGTAGTGCTTTAGTGGACGTCTGTGCTGGTAAGGGGTTGGTAATAGCCAACACCTACTTTCGGCATAAGATAATCCACAGATATACATGGAGGGTCACGAGGATGATGGACGGTGAACTTGTTGATCGAAAGGCATTGGAAGATTATGTGTGTGTAGATGAGCGAATGAGAAGACAAATGTTGGATGCAAGGGTGTGGAGAGGGTGGGGGAATGGAATCTCGGACCATCACTTAGTGATGGCCAAGGTAAGGCTGCAGTGAAAATGGGTGAGGAGACGAAGGGGAAGACAGAAGGAAACAGCTCCTGTGAGAAGAGTGAAGAAGTTGCAAGACGGTGAGAAAATGGCAGAGTGTGGAAGAAAGATTGGGAAGCTATGAGTTAGAGCAGATGGAAGGGTTGGAAGACGTATGTAAGATATTCACGGAAGAGATAGGTGCAGCGTGTGAGGTGGTTTGTGGAGTGAGGAGGAGATGCAAGGGTGTACAAGGGACAGTATGGTGGAATGATGAGGTGAAACGAGCTGTGGAACAAAAGAAGAAGGCATATAGTGAATGGCTAGTGAGTAGAGGTAGGGGAGAAGATGAGAGAGAGAGAAGAGAGAGATATATGTGAGTAGGACAAGGGAGGTGAAGAGATTGGTGAAGGAGAGTAAGAAGAAAGTGGATGAAGATTTTGGGAGGAATCTGAGTGTGAAATGGAGGGAGAGTAAGAAATTGTTTTGGAAGGAGGTAAAGAAAGTAAGGCAGTGTGAAAGGAGAAATAGCAGGGGAGTGAGAGATAGGAATAATAGATTGTTGTTGGAGAAGAGAGAGAAATTGAGGAGATGGAAGGAGCACTTTGAGGATTTGTTGAATGTAGAGAGTGACAGCAGTGCGAGTATAAGTAGTTGGGGAATGGTTGGGAGAGGAAGAGATGAGAGGAGGGAGGAAGAGATCAGTAGGGCGGAAGTAGTGGAAGCAATGAAGAAGATCAAGATGGGATAGGCCCCAGGAATTGATGGAGTGTTTGGTGAAATGCTGAAGTATGGGGGTGAGATTGTAGTGGAGTGGATATGAAATTTGTGTAGATTGGCTTGGGAAGAGGGAAGGGTTCTGGAGGACTGGAAATCAGGTGTATTTGTTCCTTTATACAAAGGAAAAGGGGAGAGAGAAGTATGTGGTAACCATAGGGGTATTTGCCTTCTTAGTGTGACTGGAAAAATATATGGCAGAATACTCATTGATAGGGTTAGGCATATAAAAGAGGAGCTAGTTGGAGAAGAACAAGGGGGATTTAGGTAGTGAAAAGGGTGTGTAGATCAGATATTTGTTCTAAGATGTTTAGTGGAAAAGTATCTAGAGAAGGGAAAGAAAGTGTATGCTGTCTTCATGGACTTGGAGAAAGCTTATGACAGAATAGATAGGCAAGGTATGTGGAAGGTATTAAGAATAAATGGAGTGGAGGGCAAATTGTTGAATGCTGTGAAGAGTATGTACGAAGGAGCTAGGGCTACGGTGCGAGTGGATGGTGAGTTGAGCGAGTTCTCTTATCTCAATGTGGGACTGAAACAGGGTTGTGTGATGTCTCCATGGCTGTTTAATATATACATGGATGGGGTTGTAAAGGAGGTGCAAGGTAGGACAGTGGATGTAGGGGCGGCACTAATGAATGAGGGTACGATGTGGAAGATTCCGGTGTTGCTGTTTGCTGATGATACAGTATTGTTGAGTGAAGATGAATGGGAGTTGCAAGGTTTGGTGAATGAATTTGGGACAGTGTGTAGGAAGAGGGATCTGAAAGTTAATGTAAACAAGAGTAAAGTCATGGTGTTCGAGAGGAATGGAGTCACTGAGTGCACAGTGAGGTTGGATGGTGAGGATATGGAATGTGTGAGTGCATTAAAGTACTTGGGTGGTGTGATGAGTAAGGATGGAAGGTTTGGGGATGAAATGCTTGAAAGGGTACAGCAGGGAAGGAAGGTTGTTGGTTCACTGAAAGCAGTGATGAGAAATAGGGAAGTGAGTATGGAAGTTAAGATGTCACTGCATGATAGTATTGTGATCCCTACCCTGACGTATGGAAGCGAGGCATGGTCCTTGCTAGAGGGGAACAAGTCAAGAGTGAGAGCAGTGGAAATGAGTTACTTGAGAGGAGCATGTGGAGTGACATGGAGGGACAGGTTGAATGAGGAAGTGAAGGAGAGTTGTGGGGTGGATGTGGATGTGGTTGAGAAGATTAGGAGAAATACACTGAGGTGGTTTGGGCATGTGGAGAGAATGGAGAATGAAAGCCTGACAAAGAGTGTGTATGTAGGCGAGGTGGAGGGTGGGAAAGGGAGGGGAAGAGCGAGGATTACGTGGAGGGATGGAGTTGAGAGGTATATGGGAGAGGGGGGAGTGAGTTGGAGGGAGGGTAGGCGAATGGTGGGTAACAGAGCGACTTGGAGGCGTTTTGTCTGCGGCCAGCCTTTGCAGGATTGGGGCGTCGGGCTATAGATAGATAGAGAGAGAGAGAGAAACTGAAAGCTGGACTATTATAAAATCCTTTAGAAAAAATGATCAGTTATAACTTAACAATTTCCCCGATCACCTTAGATTATGTGGTTAATATTAGAGCTCTAATGATGTTTTGCACTTGAATCCTGATGAGATGTAAAAATGGCCTTCCTGTCCCCTCAGCCACATCTTCTCACCCTTCAGCCATATCCTTTCACCCTGTAGCCAACTGCAACCAAACACTTCACAATTATTGTTACAAACAACTGAAACAAGCAGAATTTTTGAAGACTGCATGAAGCCATTTTGATCACCTCAGACTACATTTTCGGCCATTCTGATCACCTCAGACTACATTTTCGAAGGTAAGCAGATATAAACATGTGTGCCAGGGGCCATGTTTCGGTGGGGGACAGGTGGACGTGCCCCCCCCCCCCCCCCACTTTTTGGAGCCTGGAGGATAGAGTATCTTTTGTCTCCCCTACTTTTGTAGATGAAAATTTTCAGGATAAATAGTTTTATGCTTTTTTTCTCCCTTACTGGAAAAATCCTTTCTATACAGTACAATACATTTCAGGTGATATGGAAATCATTTCCCGCTGAGCGGTGCAGGTAGAATGGCCACGTCAGTCAAGGATTAAGGGAGGTTAATCCCACCAGATGTATTTACTTAGGCCAGTCTTGACGTATACACCATCCCTGATGCCTGAGCCAGTGAGAATCAAATTAAAGAATAAGTAGTAGAAAACAGAATTTCTATTGGCTACAAACACAGCAGTAGCACAAAACAGATTACCAGACTGGGGGTGGGTGCGGCTGCGAATTTTGATTTACACATACTGTATGTGTTAAGTGGAGAGAGAGAGAGAGAGAGAGAGAGAGAAATACAAAACCGTAAAGGAAAATAAAAAAATGCGACAGTACCACGAATGTGGGAAAGTGTGTGTTCGGGACACTCACGCCAGATCCCGAGTTTTCATTGGTCCATCCATTCCGCCATTTTCTTCCAGCAGCCAATCAAAATACAGGGTTTATTTCCCAATTTAAACGGATAGTATGGACACCATTGACCCTCGTATGGTAGGTGCTGTGCCGATGTGTAGTATATTTCATCATAATTTCGTAGGTTATTACGCAAAATAGCTGTACTTCCTTATATGTAAAGAGAGATAAAGACAGCAGGTATATGATACGCTAAGAGTATGATAGTAATGATGTGAAATTATTTCTGATGACATAAAGCATCAAATCTAGGAAAATTTTTGGTGACAGATATTTTGGAGAAATATTCCAAGTGTTTTCCCCCCTTGGCGAAAATCCTGGATACGTCACTGCTCATACTCATTTATTTCCAACAGCTACTGAGTGGGAATTCGATGTGTATGGTGAGATTCGACTATGACTAAACCTGTTGTGCACTAAAATCAACACTTAGATCACCAAGCCCTGAAAATTCTGGGAGTAATATCATCTATCAGCACAGCCCTAGGATTACCGAGAGAGATCTTCAATTAACACTGCACTTACCTTCTGAGAGTGACATCTTCTATTAACACGTCTCTCCGAGTGACATCATCTGTATCAAGTGGGTGTGATTATACTTTATTTATTTCTTCCCTGTGCTTTAAATCAGATACAGTCACCTCCTTTACATATTGTTTTATACTTAATATCTTTCATTTATTACAACTCATTTACTCACCTATTCAGTTAATACATATATACAAGAAGTGTTTCGTAACACCATACCCTAGCAACATGAATTCATTTTAGCTAGGTGATATGACGGATATTTTCGTCACCAACCATGTTAGTGACAGATGATACACAGTTAGCAGCCACTGCCGATCCACAATTAGAAGAACAACAGGAAAACAAATCCAACACACAAAATTCTCCAAAGAGTAAAGATACAGAAACAAATATGTCATTTCCAAATGATAATTATGATTATTGGGAAACTCCATCTGACACACAATCTATTTTTGTACCTGCCTATAGAATCCAACAATCACAACGTACACTTGCAAACAGGTATGTCGACGAAATGCTAAAAATTGGCATTATTGAGCCATCAGTCTCCCCATAGAATGCCCCATTATTTTTCGTGCCCAAACGAAATGGAGAAATGCGTGCAGTAGTAGATTACCATAAACCAAACAATCACACAATCCCATACCGGTTTCCCATTCCATTGCTAAGTGACATTCTACACCAGAAAATAATGTATTTTCCACAATCGATTTGCTTGATGGATACTACCAACTACAAGATGAGGACTCAAGTAAATCCACTGCCTTTTCTACAAATACAGGTCATTATCAATACAAAAGAATGCCAATGGGATTGAAGACAGCACCAAGCACTTTTCAGCGTTTCATGACTTACGTATTGTCCGGAATTCTAGGACAAGGAATATTCGTCTATCTTGATGATATGATTATCGAAACTAATGACATAAAGGAACATCTCCAGAAATTAGACCAACTCCTACTAAAGCTTAGTGATGCTGGTTTAGAAATTAAACTGTCTAAATGCAAATTTTACTTTAAGGAAATACAATTCTTAGGCCACAAACTGAATGGAAAAGGCATACACACATCCGATGATAAAATACAAGGAGCGAAAGACTTCCCTGAACCAACTACCATTGACGAAGTTAGACACTTTTTAGATATAGCGGGATATTATAGGGCCTTTATACAACAATTCTCTCATATAGCTTTTCCTCCACTAAAACTACTCAAAAAAGATGCTATATTCCAATGGGGAGAAGAACAAAAACAAGCATTTAATGAATTATAGGATAAACTCACAAACGCAACAGGTTTAGCCTATCCTGATTTCACAAAACCATTTACAATTTGCATAGACGCATCAGTTAAAGGATTAGGGGCTGTATTAATGCAAGAAGATAAAAGAGGAAAGAATAAACCAATTGCGTTTGCCAGCAGACAAATAAAAGGTGCAGAAAAAAATTATTGCACCACACTCTTAGAGGCACTTGCAGTGGTCTTTGCATTACAAAAGTTTCGAGACTTGGTACATGGTTACGAAATTCATTTATTCACCGACCATAAACCCCCAATGGGTATGTTCAAAGAAAACTCCTTTCTGGGGGGAGAGCAAAATGGAAATGTACAGTCGAAAACTACGATGCACACATTCATTATATACAAGGTAAAATTAATTTAGTAGCTGATGCACTATCTAGGAACCCGAATACACTTCCTGTCGCTGCATTAGATCTCGAAGGAGACATCTCAAACCACGATGTAATCGCGAAAGCACAGGGACTTGATCCAACATGGTCTAAAGTCATATACAAGTTAGAAAGTGGAGATGACATACAATTACCCAAGCTACATATACCATTCGAACAATTCACAGTAATCAATAATGCCTTACACAGGATCAACCCAGAACAACTGAAATGCCTAAGAAATAATAAACAATTAGTGGTACCTAATGACATGATACCCCAAGTATTACGAACGATACATGATAGGCCACATGCAGGACATCCTTGAAAAGACAGGACATTTAAACAAGCCCAGCTGTTATATTACTGGCCATCATTACGAAAAGATATAAACAATCACACAGAGAGAAGCGAATCATGTGCAAAACACAAAGAGTACCCAATCACACCTGCACCTATAGGTAATTACCCTGTACCACATCAACCTTGGGACGTTGTCGCGGTTGATTTACTCAAGTTGCCGTTATCATACAATAATAACCAATACCTATTCGCAGCAACGGATCATTTCTTCCACTATGTAATCTTAGCCCCAATTAAGGATAAAACAGCAGAAACAGTAGCAAAGGCAATAATAGATAATGTAATATGTCGCTTCACTATCCCAAAGGTACTAATAAGCGATAATGGAGGTGAATTGCATTCTGATATCTTACAAAAAAAATGTAAACAATACCATATAAAAAAGGTTAACGTTTTAGCCTATCACCCAGCATCCAATGGGTTAGTAGAGAGACAAGACAAAAAAGTATTGGATGTGCTACGACACATTCTCATTGAAAATTATGCAAGCTGGGATGATTGGATTCCCAGAGTAGAAGCATCATTTAATGGATCTACAGGAGTCACACCATATTTCATTATCTAAGTGACAGATAAAAAATTACCTTATGAAATTCTCGGAGGTGAAAATCTGCCTATATACAACTATGATGATTGTCCTAAACTCCGTTTGCGTGAATTCCAGGATATACACAAGAGGGTGAAAAAACAATTATCGATGTCCAAGGAAGAAATGACGGAGGCATTTAATAAAAAGGCGAAAGAATCGCCTATTGGCTTAGGAGACATTGTCTATGGTATCATTCATACAAGAGACAATAAATTATCCCCGAAATTTGAGGGCCCATAGAGAGTAATCAATAAGACAGGAACAAAGTTGTAATTAGGTCACTGTTAAGTGGCAAAGAAAAATAAATTCATGTTGATCATTTAAAACGGGTACCAAGGGAATTAGCCAGCAATTATACAACCTCGGACACCACCGACAAAACGAAAATTACTCATGAGGCAGACAACAATAATCACAGAAATAAAGGTCGCATACCAAACAAACATAGGGGCAACTGTTCCTAAAAAGGCTACAGTACAGTAATTACACGATCTAGATATCGATTTAAACTCCTTCTATAAGCGAAACAACAAACAAGTTGTTGCTCTCCATGAGCCATCCATAACGCACATCATCACCATCATCAACCACAGCATGACTGGATTATGAAATTCCTAGATTTTTTTTTTTTTTTCCCGGTAGGTAACGATGAAGGGACTTATAGCCTACCATGGATTCTCCTCTACATAGCATGAGGATATGCTCACTTAGATCATCAACATATAGTACGGCAAGGATGCCTCATAGCTCCGACGGCCAGGACGTCAGTTGTGAAAGATGTGATGAGTACTGAAATAAGCTTAGACTATTATTCGAATTACCTATTTATTTACAGAACATTGCCAAACCAATGAAAACCCTGGACTTCATAATAGGAGGCTATGTTTCACAAACACATAACACAAAGGAAGTGACTGAAATAGTGAAGTTAGCGAAATGGAGGATAGAACAGGCTAAATCAATTATGCTCATCATGGTCCAAGATCTCCCATCTCATGAAAGAGAGATATTGAGTGACACAAACAACATCACACATACTCGCCAAAGGGGCGGTTTGTTTGACCTGGGTGGCACAATTCTTGGGAACATCTTTGAATTGGCTACAGAGGAGGACTTTCAAGAAATAAACAACAAATTTAATAAAATAGCTCAGGTACTAATATACCAAAACAAGTTCGTCGCCAGACAAAACACAGCAATGAAAACAATCGTGAAAAACTCAAAAAGGCAGAAAGAATAACTCACCAGGACATAGACAAAATAAATGTCATGGAAGGGAACATAACACTTTTCCAACACTTCTCCATCATCACGGAACATATTGACAAAATTATACTCCAGCTAGATAACACTAGAGTTCGTTACTGGGCACTTATGCAAGGATGCAGATGCTGGTAATGGTTGGATCACAACTGACCTACTTCCGGTTCATGAGGTACTTCAGATAGGCCTAATTAGTCAAGGCATACATAAAAATGGCTTGAATCCTTTCTTCCGGGGTAGAGACTTCATGTTATATTATCCATATTTAGAAGCAAGAATAACACCAGCATCAGTAGTAGTTCATGAACCATTCATAACTGATGACCTGTTCACGGTGTATCAAATATATCAAATTTACTTTCGCCAGTGAATCAACGATTGAACGAAAGTGCCGTACATCCTTACATGCTGTTCACCTTTGTCCTGCGTACATCTTCATGTTTCAGCCTACTGGAGCAGTCCCTTGTGAAGTGGCTATCATAAGAAATCATGACATTCATCACCATTGCAACTTCACTTTTGCTCCAGATAAGCTTGTACACCATCAGCGCATCGGACACTCACAGTTTTTTTTTTTACTTCACTCATAACACATCAGTTTACATAGTCTGTCCAGTTATACCACCATCTCATACTTCAGCATCAGGATTATACGTAGCACCAGACTATTGTGCGGTACTTACAGCATCCACGTCTACTTTATCTACCACAAATCACTATGCCATCCTCAATCACACACACAAATATTTCCACCCTCTACCTAAGATAGACTTAAACATGAGCACAAGTATTAAGTTGACTTCACCTAAGTTTGAAACTATGCAACTAATCAATGAAACAATGAAGCCCTGGGAAGATTTGAGTTTGTGTATGTTCAACCCATATTATGTGCACAGTATAGCCCAGGACCTACTTCTATTATCTGCTCTATTGTATTTGCAGTGGTGCTGTTTGCAATGCACAGAATGCATGCAAGAATTGCAAACTTGGAGTCAATATTTACTGGAAGAAGAGTAAACATTCAAGTGAGACCACCTGAATGAAGTGTAAATATTTTGTAAATATTGTTAATTTTATTTAAAAAAAAAGAACAACAATTGAAGTAATATTATCATTATATCTATATAAAATACAAATTTATTAGTAACTCTTACCCTAATCTTAACTTTGAACTATTTTTTGCATGTATGTGCCTGTTATACATACACATTTTACAATATGTTTACAATAGTCCATACTTAATTTAACTATAGTACATTTGCTCCGTTATGTATACAATATGTTTACAATGTAATATGTTTTTAGAATATTATTAGGTCATTACAATATTATCATGAATATTATGTCTATTCAATATTATTATCAATATTATGTATTAATAGATTAGAGCATGTCAGTGATGAATGCTGTCGGAGGATTACCAGCTGATGTGACCAAGCGATGTCAGGACTCCATATTATAATAATACAACTCATAGCATGATAGACAGTTGTAGGAATCTACAATGTCATAATACAATTCATAAGAGATTGTGTAATAGATAGGAACACCAGTCAAGGTGTGGGAATAGGAAATATGTCAGCAAGAGAACCAAAGGAAATGTGTTTGCGATTTCAGTGGGAAAGGAACTGTGCCTGCATTTCTGTAAGGAATGCCACACATGCACTTCCCCGGAAATGCTACATATACACAGACACACACACAAGATTCTAGAACAATCCCACGTGTACAGTACACGTGACACTAGCTCTCCTGTACGAGAAGGAAGGGATTAGAGAGGCAGAAAGGGGCTAGCCATAGAACCGAGAGGTTGTGGAGAGAGGAAGAGAGAAGAAGGGTCCAGCGAGAACTTAGCTAGTAAATTACATTCCTGTGTAATACATACACTGCTCAACTTAAACTTTTCCTTAAAGATAATAAACTACGATGAAGACCCTGTATCCATCTTTAACTTCTCCTGTCTTCGACTACACGATACCTAAAACCAAATCTCAAGATTTAAATATTATATGGTCAAGATACCACATGCTAAGGCTGCGGTGCGTGTGAATGGTGAACTAAGTGAATTTTTGCATTTGAATGTTGGATTGAAACAGGGATGTCATGTCTCCACGGTTGTTCTATCTGTATGTCGATGGGGTTATACAAGAGATATAAGGAAGGGCAGTTAATGTTGGAGTGGCACTAATGAAAGAGGGAAGCATTTGGAAACTTCATGTACTGTTATTTGCAGATCGTACTGTATTGTTAATTGAAGATAAACGGGAAACGCAAGGCTTGGTGAATGAGTCTGGGAGGGTGTGTAAGAAATGGAATCTAAATGTGAATGTAGGGAAAAGTAAAATTATGGTCTTTGAGAGAAATGAAGTCCCTGAATGCACGATAAGGTCGGATGAAGAGGAAATGGAAAATCTGAGTGCATTTAAGTACCTGGGCAGAGTGATGAGATAGGATGGAAGTTTGGATGATGAAGTACTTGAAAGGGTACGACAGGGAAGAAAGGTTGTTGGTTCTATGAAAGTCACAGAGGGATGTGAGTTTACCAGTTAAGACTGCTTAGATGTTGCTTGAAAATAGAGACAAGGAATTGACTTGTGAAAATCAAGAAGTAAGTTTTACTTTATGCCGGCTTACTTCGCCGATTCTCTAAGGACGAGAATTTATAAACTTTCTCAACAGTACACAGCAGAAGAAACTAATTACTCATGCGTGCTGTTTGTTAGTACGGTTAGCCTCTTGAGAAAGTGACTCCATCCCTGACAATCAGTAACCAATGCTATTAATGGTAAACAGGTTCTTGCCGGTGCATTAACTCCTGGCTGGCACAAGGGATTAAAGCTTGATACAAAAGTATTGGCCTAAGTAACAGTAATGAACAATGTAAAGCGTTTGTGCAAACTAGGAACCGCAACTAAAATAAGCTTAATGTGGAGAAATAAAACACGAGTTTAACTACTTTAAGCTCAAAGAAAAAGAACTGTAAATTTATTAATTACAATGAAATAAATTTACGTTACATGAGTCTCAAAACATGAATTCAAAATAACAAGGAGAATACACTCACTCGCTCATTCAAAAGCTAACACACTTAAGCCCAGGAAAAAACGAAAAGAAATACTGGTCAGTCAAAGGAAGCTGAGCGAAAAGAACTGGGCATGCTGCAATTCACTAAACCCTCTTCGCCAATGCACCGTCTAGGTGAAGATTCAGGAACTCGCTGTACAACGGCGGCGCTGCCTTATACTGGGCACAAACGATGTTATTCTCGCAACGACTCAAAGCTGACTAACTTCAAACTATGAAAGTGGGCGAGGGATGGCTGTGTTCGAACTTCAATGGTCAACGGAAAGAAAGTGAGCGATATACGCTCACAATAAATCACTCAGTGAAGGCACTAATGTCGTGCATAAGAATGATCACTTGTGAGACAGTGAGAAATGTTCTGAAAACCATCCCGATCGAGTGAATACGAGGACAGTTGAACTGAGTGATGCGCAGTGGGAATTCCACTAGAATTCGTTGTTTTCTCACTGATACTATGTCACGAATTTATAAATACGCTCGCACGAATTCGTGACATGTGAAAGCAGTGATAAGAAATAGGGAAGTGTGCATGGAAGTAAAATTGCCACTGCATGACAGTATTGCGATATCGACTCTCATGTCTGGAAGCAAAGCTTAGACCTTGTTGGAAGGAAACAAGTCAAGAGTGAGAGCAGTAGAAATGAGTTATCTGAGAGAAGCATGTGACTTTACATCGGGAGACAGACTGACAAATGAGGGAGTGAAGGGGCGTTGTGGTGTGGAAATGGATGTGACAGAGAGCGCTGGGAGAAATACATTGAGGTGGTTTGACCATGTGGAGAAGGTGGAGAGTGAGATACTAATGAGGAAAGTGAGTGAGGTGGAGGGGGGAGGGAGAGGGAAGGGGAGTCCGAAGGTGAGGCGAAGGGATGGAGTGGAGAGGTATATGAGAGAGGGAGGGGTGAGATGGAGGGAGGGGAGTCAAATGGAGGGGGACAAGGCGACATGGATGCGATTTGCTTGTGACCACCCCTTACGGGATTAAGGCGTCTGGCAATAGATAGACCAATGGAAATTTGCCGATAAAGTGTAGTAAGCGGAAAAAAACAATAAAGAACGAGCAGTATAACGAAACTGCTTCTAATGAGGGTTATCATAGTTCGTATAATGATAAATTTAGCTGTTTCACTGAAATTGAATAGTTCGATATCAGATTTCAGAAACCATAGCTAGATCTAGACCTGTATATATATTTTTAGCATTGTATCCTTCTTTCAGTTCATAACATGGAATTCAGATTAGTTCTACTGATATATACACTACCAGTATTTCAGCCACTAGTCATCACTATTAAACAGTAAAGTAATCGACACCTAAAATTGCCTATCAGCCTGTATGTCATGAAACTGGTATACATCAATCAGATATTAAATGTCGTATCTGTAATGACCTCCAAAACTGAATTAATTCCTCCCTCCCTCCCCCGTGCCCCGGATGTCATAATTATGATACTACAATTTCCCTGAATAAAATCAGTTGTCATGATGATCGTCCCCTCCCCCTTTTCTCTTACCAGTTACTCCTAGAAATAGTATGTACAATCATTAATCCTTTTAAATAGTCTTATCTTGAGACTCGAGACTCCCCCCCCCTTTTGTGAAATCCCCTCCCCCCCTCCTTTTCATGGGGAGTCCCCTGTCCCTTTTCATGAACATTATATACTGAGTTAAATCTCTGAGTTAAAATTACAGAACCTAGAGGAAGAATAAATACTATAAAATGATAATACAATAATCCATGCAGAAACAGAATTGACTCCTTACACAGTTTATTACGCCCATCATTTTAATACTGTAGGCCTACGTGTAAATCATTTTCGTCAGTAGTACAGAAATAGTCCAGGAATATTTGCTAAAGGTGGAAGTACTTCATAACAAGCTGAAAATTTCAGGAAAGGTCAAGATACGTGCTCTCTAAAACATATCAAAAGTCCCCGCAAATCCTATTTGAGGAAACTTCAGAATCCAAGATGGCTTCTAATATGTATGCTGAAATTTAAATTTGCCATACCTAACTATTACCTAGGTATTTAATATACACAAGATACCAAACATGGTATCTAAACATAGGTTTGAAGGCATAAGAAATTCATTGAAATAATCAGTATAATGATTTATCGATACAAAATTAATATATATCCAATTAATAGTCAATTTAGGTATCCAAATTGGACTACTCATCCATAAACAAAAATTATGTTACTCATGTAAGTTATTATACAGAAACTGAACACATCATATACAATATAGGTTCTACTGATAATCTTGTTATTTAAAAGCAAGTAGCTGAATAGTATCATGTAAGCTGAAGCATAAATATGAGTACATAACTTCAGTCTTAAAGGTAAACATCACCTTCGGTCAGTAGGGGAGGGCGGTGATGGTTCGGACAGTGGGATGGTTCGGACAGTGCATTCCCTGAGAAACGTATGGGACCTAGGGCCGTGTAATCTTGCGTGAAAGTGGGAGAGTTTGTTTATTTCGAACACACGCAACTTCCAAGCTAGAAACCCCTCATTTTTTTATGCAGGTCAGATTTTATGTTTTTTTGCATCTCCTATGTAATATTTTGAGCGTATATCGTAAGCTCTACCTTTATGAATATGCCAAACATCGAACTGTGCATTATCAGGGTGAATCTGTGTTGCAAGTAGAATATATTGCTATGAAAAACGAATGTTAAACTCTCTCGGGTGAAACTTGAGGGTACCCGTCAATTAATTACATAGGTTCGTGGTGATTCGGACAGTTGAGGAAAGGTATGGTTCGGACAGTCCGAACTATCCCTCCACTACTACCAAGTCATGACCTTATCAAAATGATAACGCTATTTTTGATCATTTATACTTGAACACACAGTGAAACACCATTCTTAATAGTTATCAGGGAATATATATATTAATAGTTTTGTTTGTTTAACCTATTCTTCAAAGTGTGAAAAGAAGGAAGGGGTATTACAACTTCTGTTTCAGTTTTGCAGGCTACAATATGCATTAGAGGTCTTAAGTTAGTCCGTCTGAAATAAGGCCTAGAAAGTGAAAAGTGAATTCAATATTCCAAAGAGAGAAAGAGAGAGTTAGAGAAAAAGAGAGAGAGAGAGAGAGAGAGAGAGAGAGAGAGAGAGAGAGAGAGAGAGAGAGAGAGAGGCTAATTATGCATAATTTTGTAGCAGAAAGTAAGAGATTAAGTCATTTATTATTAAATCTGGTGAAGGTTATTAAAGTTATATATATATATATATATATATAAAGTTATATATATATATATATATATATATATATATATATATATATATATATAGATATTTATATAGATATATAAAGTTATATATATATATATATAGATATATATATACAAATATATATATATAATCTCATCTCATCAGCCGTTTCAGTGTCCACTGCAGGACCGGCCTATCCCTAGCGAAGTCGGGACGATACAGCCAATGTATCTCTACCAAGTGGTTTAGGCTGTCTAGTAGAGATTGTATGTAGGGTGAGAAGTGCTTGTAATTGTTGTGTTGGAATGGCTTTGGATGTGTGTGTAGTCTGTGAATCAAGAGTAATCGGCCAGCGCAAGCCGACTGGGTGCAAGCATGCTTTATAGTATGCGACACTGGTTCAACCACAGCACCCCTTGTGTCCGCCAATGCAGTACGTGGCCAGAAGAACGCTCGCAAAGTTTTTCACCCTGGCGGGACACAAACCCTCGTTCTTCAGTGTACGAAAACGCACACTTTACCACTGTACCACAGAGGTTCCATATATATATATATATATATATATATATATATATATATATATATATATATATATATATATATTTATTATATTTTGCCAGACGCCATGTATCCCAAACAGGGTGGTCAAGGGCTTAGAGTTAATTGTTTTACAGGGAGGGGCACTAATCCTCCACCAACCCCACTTGACACATAGGGATGCCAACAGCATCTGGTGTTCCCAGATGGTCACCCATCCAAGTACTAACCAGACCCAACGTTGCTTAACTTCGCTGATCGGACGTGGTATGGATTCTGAAGTTTAATATTGTACTTTAGGAAAATGAAATATCTTTGAAATAATAAATGTTTGTTTTTTTTCCAATATAACTCACATAATTTTAAGAATATGCCTAGTAATACATGTGGCCGAACCATCCCACCCTACTGTCCAAAGCATCACCACTGGTAGGGATGGTTCGGACGATTTAGTCACTTGTGTTTCGTTAAGTATAGCTTAAAGCTGAAAAGAGCTAAGAATTTCATATTATTAACATAAAGAGCCATATGATGTGGCAACATTTTAACATGAACCAGATTACACTCCTGCTTGTACCTGAATTTTTATAAATATATATATTTTTTTTAAATGTCCGAACCATCACTGCCCTCCCCTACTAGTGCGGTATTGCGACAAGTAAGTCCACTACATTTGCTACACATAGAACTGCAGTAAAAACGTAGTTTTTTGTGTCCGCATGTCATGCTAGCACATCCATCTTCTTTACACCCACAAGACACCATATTCAGCTTAGAGCCAAGTGCACAGGAAGGTTTGTCTCTATTGGGGTAAGGATGGGGTTTTGTGCTTTCTAGCCCCTGTTGTTTGGTGGTGTCTGTCAAGTCATTCCAGAACTATGTGAAATGTGAGATAGGAATGTTGCTGTGCAGTAGCAGTAGTTCGAGGCTTTACTAACAGACCATTTGTATGCAGAGTGACAGAAGTTGTTTGACTTGCCGCATCCCAGCAAATTTTTCACCAATAACCCCTCCCCCACCATCCCGGCAGATTTTTGAAAAGTTTTTTTTCTAAAACCTCCACTTTTTATGAGAAACATCGAAAATTCAGAAAGTGCTCAGTTGAGTTTAGAAATACGGTAGATGTAACAGTACCTTCACCTAGGCACTGTAATCTCTCAGGCCAGGCTCCAGAGAAAACATTTTCTATGGGAGGGGTAACTATTCCAAACCATTCATAGTTGTTTAGATATTTAAGTATTTGGTACGAATTTATATTTAGTACAAGAGTATATTGGTTTTTAGACAATAATATACAGTAGGAAATATAAGCATAGTTCACTTACCAAACATGTCAACATATGGCACCTCCTTTTACGACGTTACTGCCTCATTATTTCTGTTCTTCCTTTGTCCTCCACCTCAGGCACCAATTTCGCCTTGAATTTTGTCATTGGAGAGACCGTGCTGCGACGTGTCTTTACTGGACAGGTCACTGCTAACAGGTGAGTTGATGAGAAAATGGCATGCGGGGGGGAGGGGGGGTCAGGTTGGGCCAGGTATTATCCCCACCTGGCATTGGGTAGAGGAAGGTCTCCCACATATTCCTACCAAAAATCACCCGTGAAACTTGAAAAATGTGCAAATGACTGACCTTGCAATTGCAAAACGTATGGATACGTTGTCGGGTGTCACTGTGACAAAATGTGGCAATGTATCCATACGTCGTCAGGATGCCTCGGGTTGATAAAGTGTACTTGATACCAACACAGAGCTTGAGAATGAAAACTTCTCCAGCTGTCTTGATATCATCATGTGAACTATTAGCCCTTGTAAAAGCCTCTGCTACGAGTAGACCATAGTCCTTTTTCTTATTAACTAGATTGGATGCCCTTCATTTTCCTTGGCAGTAAATGGCTGACACAGTGTCACAACCAGCAACTGTATGCATTAACATAACATGTTTGCTGGTATCTCCAATGGCAAGCTGTATGTTTTTTATGTCATACAGAATTGTACGAATAAGTGAACACAGGATGTAAATATCTGTAGATGTTGCCTGGGCTACTAGCATGGCCAACAAGTCTTTATCAGTTCCAGTAACAAGTGTTGGAAGTTTCTCACTCTCAGAAATGCCTGGCACTGTTGATATAATAAGTGCATCAGCACTGCATTTCCCTACCTCACATGTATTCCCCTTGAGAGCATCTCTTCACATAGAAACTGAATTAGTCTCTTCTTGTTGCTGCTTGCCAGGAAAGCTGCTTGAGTGGTGGTTGTGGGCATGTTTGCATCAAAGACGATATAAGGAGAAACAAGTCTTTGTGTTCTACTTCTCTGTTCACCTCCCTTTGTGGAGTTGCTGATGTCATAATCATCGAAAACAACTGTTGCCTCTGCACCAAAGTTTCTTAGTGTATAAGCTAGGTATGCTTGGCATATGTCTCGATACGTGGAGGGATGTGGCAATACCACTCTGTGCAGCAGGTGACTGCCACCTACAACAAACACACGGTTTTCTGATAGGTTAGTGTTCTGAACAGTGTCTGACTTTAAAAATGTAACTCACGATGCTCTTAGTTGGCTTGTGCATAACACCATCTTTGAAAAGTGAAGGTGGCTGATGAGCAAGCTCACAAGCTAGAAATGTTTCCATGTCAGAACTGTTTTTCAAAGCACAAAGAAGTCTGTTGAACAACAAGCCTGGGTTTACAGTCACACTTTCTCCTCTCACTTTGACCGATGTGTCTTTTGCGCCAATTGTCTTCATCTTGTCACTCATGCGCAAAGTTATCTCTGTATTTTATATTTTCCAGTCACCTGTGCTGCTGCTGCATAGTTCACACATTTTTTTTTCCAGTCATCTGTGCTGCTGTAGCATCCTCATGCTTCTCACATGCCTCGGCAATAACTCTTGTTGACAAGAATACTAGTTGATCTTGTTCATACCTGGCAAATGGTGGATGTTGGCTTGAACCATTGCTTTAGTGTATTATGGTCTTTTGGATCCCTTGACTAGCTGCCCAGCCCTAGGTCTTTGTGTTGCTCTGAACTGGCAGTGTAAACTCCAGTGAACCTTTCAAGAGCATCACAAATAGGAACACAATGAGACCATGCGTGAACCCACTTGGTTAGTGTGCTATCAGTGACACCTCTTCTATGTGTCATTCCACCTGAAATTTTCAGCATTCTCATTAAGTACTGTTCTATGGTCTGGCCAGTGAAGTTCCCACTCCAGAACTCATCAGAGCAGTGTACAGTGAAGTAACGTTTCTCAGTGAATGGATCATACTCATCATGCGCCATGATTTCTGGTAAACCTTCCACCAGCTGCAGGTAGAGTAGTGCAGCCTTTGCATAAGGCAGATGCCCTGAAGAATGGAAATAGGGAATCATTTCTCTTATGCAGTTAAGATGAAGCTCCCAGATCCCTGTTCCTTCAGCACGAAAGACATTGAGCATGACATTCACTTGGTGGATGTACAGTCACGCGTACTAATTTCTGCTCAGGAGTTACCCCTTCCTTGCCCCCTCTACCCTGGACAGAGGGAAGGGGAGAATCGCGAACAAGTCTACCCCGCCTTCTACCCCCAGCTCCCCAACCCTCCACCTTCAGCTGCCAGTTACTGATTAGACGCAAATTTTCTCATGTCCTGTAAGCATGACTAAACTGTCGTCGCACACGCTTTCAACGGCCAAGATTTGGACTATATTTTTAGACTAAATTATTACCGTATTGAACTGCATTCTCAAATTGAAAATATTCACCATCATTGTAATCCAGTGTCGTCCGCTGCACAATTCTGGGTTCCAGTGCTTACCTTTTCACTTCCCACAGCTCTCTCTGTCTCTCTCTCTCTGAATTTACTTTTCCCACTCACTCTTTCTTTTTAAATTTATATAACTTTCTCTTTGCTTCTCTCCCCCTTCTCTCTCGTTCTTTGTCTTAAGTCTTCCCCGCCTCTCACTCCTCCCCTCCCCCCACCTTAGGCCTGATCAGCAGTCAGTTATACCGTCACCGCTCCTTCGTATATCGTGTGCAGGCAACATTTATCACACACACTTAGGTCAGATGTATGGAAAGCTAATTTTTTTTTTATATCTATAATTGTATTTCTCATTATGTGCCAAATTCAAATAGAGAACACCAGACCAATATTCGTAATTTTTATTAGAGTGACCGTTCCACTTCACATAGCTGGGTAGCTGGGCTTATAAACTGCACACACACACACACACACACACACACACACACACACACACACACACACACACACACACACACACACACACTACTTAAATTTTGCTCTGACAGCGTGGCGACTACAAATATAGTCATTCTAACAACTGGATCTGCTGGCTCCAAACCTTCTCTGCCCCAGTCAAACTCCTCATTCAATAACCGGTTATTGAATGAGGAGTTTGACTGGGACAGGGAAGGTTTGGAGCCAGCAGATCCAGTTGTTAGAATGACTATATTTGTAGTCGCCACGCTGTCAGTGCAAAATTTAAGTCGTGTGTGTGTGTGTGTGTGTGTGTGTGTGTGTGTGTGTGCAGTTTATAAGCCCAGCTACCCAGCTATGTGAAGTGGAACGGTCACTCTAATAAAAATTACGAATATTGGTCTGGTGTTCTTTATTTGAACTTGACACATAATGAGAAATACAATTATATATATATAAAAAAAAAATTAGCTTTCCATACATCTGACCTAAGTCTGTGTAATAAATATTGCCTGCACACGATATACGAAGGAGCAGTGACGGTATAATTGACTGCTGATCAGGCCTAAGGTGGGGGGAGGGGAGGGGTGAGAGGCGGGAAAGACTTAAGACAAGGAACGAGAGAGAAGGGGGAGAGGGGGAGAGAAGCAAAGAGAAAGTTATATAAATTTAAAAAGAAAGAGTGAGTGGGAAAAGTAAATTCAGAGAGAGAGAGAGAGAGAGAGAGAGCTGGGGGAAGTGAAACGGTAAGCACTGGAACCCAGAATTGTGCAGCGGACAACACTGGATTACAATGATGGTGAATATTTTCAATTTGAGAATTCAGTTCAATACGGTAATAATTTAGTCAAAAAATATAGTCCAACTCTTGGCCGTTGAGAGCGTGTGCGCGACAGTTTAGTCATGTTTACAGGACATAAGAAAATTTGCGTCTAATCAGTAACTGGCAGCTGGAGGTGGAGGGTGGGGGAGTTGGGGGCAGAAGGCGGGGTAGACTTGTTCGTGATTCCCCCCTTCCCTCTGTCCAGGGTAGAGGGGGCAAAGAAGGGGTAACCCCTGAGCAGAAATTAGTACGCGTGTCTATACCGTACCCAAAGCTTTCTAGTACTACTCTCACTGGCAGCCTGATAAAGAAGTTGAGATATGAGCTTGTATAGATGTGTAAGGCAAGGTTTTTCAGCATTGTCAGTTGCACTTCCTTCTTGTGATAGGTCACTGTCATAGCCTTTGCTTTACTGTATGTCTTCTTTGTCAGTGTTATCCATGCCCTCAGGTTTCAGGTGCAAGATATGGATGAGTGTTGACAGGGTGAGCAAAAGAGCTCGAATGGAACGTGCAAAGGCATGATTACTTAGCATGTGAACAACAGACGTTCTGACATATACTTTCTCCAGTATGTCTGCTAGACCACTTCCATTCATAACATCAGATCATTCCTATTCCAAGTTTATTGATGGATACTGGTGTACTCCCCTTGGATTTGCAACGCCAGTTGCTAATGATGAGGTGTTGGTATCGTCTTCACCGCATTCCAGACTCAATTTCTTGTGCCATCGTCTCCCAGGATTCCCGATCTTCTGTTTTTGACATCCGTCCTAATTTTCCAAAGCCATTTGGTTACAGGGTCCTGTCTGTCATGTTAGCCCTCTCTGTTCCGAGACTGGCAATTTGTCTACATCGTATCCCAAGGGTGGGTTCTTGGCTGCTCCCTCGCGTGATATTCTGTGGGTCTGTTGTTCAAAAAAAGGGCTCACTTCCCTCCCAGGTGTCCCTCTCCCACTTTTTAGAACATGCCTCCATTCATGAGGGTTCTGTCCCCGTCTATACTGACGGGTCTAAGACTGATACTGGAGTAGGATTTGGTGCTGTCTTCCCTGCCTTTAGTAGGGGCGGTAGCCTTCCTGGCATTGCTTCAGTGTATACAGTGGAACTCACTGCAATTTTATATGCTGTTAAAATTATTTTTACTCTCCCCCAATCCTTTTCTGTGATTTTTAGTGACTAGTGAAGTGTTTTGTCTGCACTGAAGTCTTTTAATGCATCCCATCCATTGGTTTTATCAATTTTAGAGTGGCTTTTTCTTCTTGACTGTTGTGGCCGCCGTGTAGACTTCTGTTGGGTACCCGCACATATTGGTGTGGTGGGCAATGAGAGGGCAGATACTTTAGCTAAAGCTGCATCTTCTCAACAGCCCCCAACCGACTACCCATTTCCTGCTTCTGATGTAACACCTTACTTGCGGTATGCAATTCGTACGTGTTGGCAGAGACACTGGGATGTTGTTTCTCACAATAAACTGAAAAAAATCTTTCATAGAGTGGTTGTGCCGAGGGTTCTTCCCTCTATGTCTTGGCGATTGGAGGTGGCTCTTGCTAGGCTTCGCATTGGGCATTCGCAGCTTACACATGGGTCCTTGATGAATGGTGAATCTCAACTGTACTGTGATAACTGCCTTGTTCCCCTTACGGTCCGTCACTTGCTGGTCGAGTGTCCGAGTCTGGGGGACCTACGTCAGAGATTCCTCCATAGGCATAACGGGGCAGATGGTGCCTACTGTTTGTCCTCG
Source organism: Coenobita brevimanus (assembly GCF_032717465.1). Lineage (NCBI taxonomy): Eukaryota > Metazoa > Arthropoda > Malacostraca > Decapoda > Coenobitidae > Coenobita > Coenobita brevimanus. The sequence goes on along the minus strand of NC_137033.1, from coordinate 32,806,888 downwards.
ATGCTTGGTGAAGCTTCTAGCGATTTTGGTGATGCATTTTACTTTTCTTCAGGAGGCGGGCCTCCTTCCACTTTTTTAAGTAATTGATATTTTATAAACTATTATTTTATCATTTTCAGTGCTTTATTCCTACTAACAGATATTAATTTTAATTTGAATATGCACTTTTTATTTTGCTGTGTGTTTTACTTTGTCATCCGGTGGCATATGACCCTGGCAGTTGCGCCGCCAGATTTTTATTATTTGCAATCAATCAATCAATCAATCAATCCATTCATAACATAGCCAATGCTACCTAAGTAGAACATGAGAAGATGGAATCCTCCAAAGTGTACAATCATTTTATTGAGCTTAGGCATTGCTGCTACATTTTCTACTGCTTTTATGTACAGTGGTTGGTCAAATGTTACTGGGCGTACTTGAAGCATATTCTTTTAACACTGCTCCTAAGTAAGGCACAAGGTTGTGTAAATGGTGCTTAGATTTGATGGGTCCAGACTGAAAATGGCAGGGTTTGAATTCTGCTTCACTCAAATGTGCCGGCTGTCAGTGTTAATTTCATGAACCCACTCCATAAAGGACAAGGTGACAATTTCAGAATAAAGCCAATAGTCTACAATGAATTAGGGTGGCTGCTGAGTTCACACACTGCAGATCTAAGTGAGGATGTTTTAATGGATTCAAATCAACAGTACTGAGTCCTAGAACACCGGGCTTTTGGTATGTCTTCAAGGAAATTTGTCCGAAGGCTCCAACTTCATATGCAGATGGTACAATGACTAGTCGTTTGTCAGGCGATCTTTCTATAATTACAAATAACGTTATGTATCCTATGCCTCCCATGCTATTGAATGTGTTGTGACCAGTGACTGTTGCCATGGTATAATCAGCATTATCAAAAACAAACCGAGAAAAAGGCTGCAGAGAATACGATGGCTCCTCATTTGATATTAGGGAATATTCAAGACGGTTTCCTACGCTGTAGTGATCAGCAAAACACAATTTGTTCAATATGTCTATGAGCTCATGTGAGGCAAACTTTTGATGTATATAGACTGCTATTCCAAGCAGCAGTAGTGAAACAAATTGTCTAGGCCTGCATGCTGCGATGATGGAATGGGTATTGCTGTGCATCTCTTTTTTGTAACTGAATAGCTTTTTCCTTTTCCATCGGTCAGGTTGTTCAGAAATTTCAGCATGGAGACAGGTATTACACCTTCACCATTATTTGTTCCTTCCATTGTAGGGTATTCATCACAATCATTTACAGTTGAGCAAATATCATACAGCAGGATTGCAGCAACCATATCAATAATTCTGTCCTTTTCACTAACATAATCAATCACCATGTCCTTCATTCAGCTGTCCTGAAGAATCCTGAATGTTGAGTCACGGAAGCTTACAATACTTGGTTTTCCAGTGATAATTGTGATTGTGACACCATCTCCATAATGGTCTTTTAGTTTTTGCTTGAACCACTTTAAGGAATACCCTTCTCCATCTAAGAAATTCACCATTTATTCCGTCGGTTCTGGCACCGAATACTGACATTCATCATTATTGTTAAGAAATTCCTAAAGCCTGCTGACTGATTGCTTTCGAATTTCATCACCAGGTCTACCACTTGTAGCTATCTTTTCTTTTTTCTGGAGAAATGTTTGAACACAAGTACAATGATATTTGGCCTACGCTGCCACTAAATCGATTGCATGGTGGCCTCGATCTGGAACAACTGTTGCTTCTCCCTTCCGCCTGATCAATCACAGTTTCTCGAAATTCCAAAGTTTCCACTCTGCTAACAGACTGTCTGTATTTGTTTCTGGTATCCACATTTATTTACCCTGCACAGAACGAGCACTTTTGCTTTATATCAAAGGTAGAAACAGTTGATCGTAGGTTTGATCCACATTCTTCTTGTGCCTCAGAGTGTTTTCTCTTCTCCGCTTTTATGGCTGTCTCTCGAGTGTAGTTCTTGCGGCACTGATTATGCACCCTCAGATGGGACATGCTCTTATTGATATAATGTCCATCACCTCGTTTAACACTTGGTTCTATCAGTGTCTTAAGACCCTTGTCACCAACTGCTGCTACATCAGCTGTGTCCAGTTTTTCCCTCCATAAGATATACTCGTCCATTTTCTCTCTGAAAAAAGTTTTGTGCAAATTATTAGCCATAAACACTATATGTCACATTCAGGAAATAACAGTGACAAATATGATACAATAATAATTAAGAAAAACCCACAGTGGGAGGTATCTTTATCAAGAAAAAATGGCTTGGTGTATCCTTCGATTTTTCCATACCACATTATAGGAACTCGTAGGTACTACCAAATTCACTGATGTATTACCAGAGGTGTCGCCAGGAAATTTGAGCTGAGCTTCAAGATCGTGGGGGAGGGGGGTGGCTACACATTAGCAACAATTATTGTTCCAAAAAATATCTGTGAACATACTACAGAAACATATTTGGGGGGGCTAAGCCCTCTAAAGCCCCCCATGGTGACGCTCCTGCATATTACAGTACACAATATGACTTACCTTAGTGTTAAATTATTCTTGTTGCTCGTGTGTGTATAATATAGATTTATTCATGTTCCTTTTTGCGAAAAACCAATGTTTTGATATTTATTTGCCAATTTACAATCGCTACAAGTAAGATATCAGAAACAGCACTGTGGCGGCCATATTACACCCCATTTCGAATTTTGAGAATTCCCTAATGAGGATTTGTGGGGACTTTTCATTTGATGTTTGGGACACTTTTTTGGATTTAATGACAATTTTCAGCTTGTTATGAATTTCTTCCACCTTTTGGCAGTTCATAAGCTATTGCTCCTGGACTAGAAGGAGGCAGTGGCTGAATCTGGAGAGAAGTGGACTGCAGGCCTAATGGACCCAGCTGGGGCAGCGAACAGTTTAAGAAATTGAATTCCATATAATGCAGACTTTACTGCTCTGCCAAAAGACCCGCCAAAAATACCTCCACTAATACCACTACACCTGCTCTAGCATGTATTCAATATGGCCGGTGGGTGTTAGCGCCGAAGTGGTCACATGTTGAGGTGTATGGTATGTAGGACTACTGAGCCTTAGGAACAGGCTGTGAAGTCTATGCCCAAGGTTGGACACAAAAAAAAACTCAAACTTTGGCATTAGCGTAATTTACTGCTTGAAGTTAAGATCATGAATTAATGCCCCGAATCTTGGCTCTAAGATTTCATTAACTCTCTCACTCACATTCAAGTTCACACAACGTATCTCGCGTGTGGGTGACGGAAGACAGAGCCACTCACTCAGTGTTGCCACACGTACGATAATTATCGTATATGTACGATAATATTGCCTTAGGTACTTGTATGTACCGCTTTCTATTATCGTACAGTTTGTACGATAATTTTGGGTTGAAAGCTAGCATGGTAGTAAATTCTATGGCACGCATAGCTAATCATGCACAGTTGTTGCACAGTTTGACAGATAAGTGATCTTCAGGGCTAATGTAATTGTGATCACTGAAAATACTTTTTATTGTCTTGGTGAGTTATCATCTGCAAGAGGAAGCACATTTCTAAGAATTATCTGTTTAAATTGTATGGACTGCATTCTGCTGCTAATCAGACTGATTTTCTAGAGTGACACAAAGGCTATTTCTTGTAACATTACTTTGGTAATTAAGGATATGATTATATTTTTATGATAATATTATTATGTGATTTTCATGGTGTGCCCTAATTAGTCTGATACAAAATAATTTGATAAATATACACCAAAGTATACGTCAGTACCTTACAAAATTAAGGTACTGATGAAGATTTTATTGTAATGGGTAAGTTTTCAGTAAATACACCAATGTATCGGCGACAGCTTTAAAATACATCAAATTATTAAACACTATAAAAGTTAATTTAATAGTGTACGATAATTCCACCGAAAAAACGACAATTTTGAAGAGCTGGTACAATAATTCCCATCAAAAAGTGTGGCAACACTGCACTCACTGACAGGCTACCGACATCTCACCCGTCTACTGTACACTCCATGACGGCGCATACTGGACACGTTCAGCAATACAAACACAAAAATACTGGACGTACTGAGCTACACCAACTTTATTCCATTTTATGATAATACTCTATCAACCCATATTTCATTGCATACTGTAATACCTCTCCATGCATTCAAACTGATGTTAGTAGTCAAATGGACTGTTATTTCTGGTAATAAATCCACAAGTATTGATCAGTTTTTTCGACGAATACGAATACTTTGCCCTAGTATTCGAATACGATTGTGAATACCCTGATATCTGATAACAATAATTTGAATACAGATACGACTAGAGGTTCCCCAAGGGGGAAATCATACCAGCCGAGAACCTATAAATATCTAGCACGGCTCGGAATATGACCTTGATCTTGACATAATTTCACAAATTTTGAACTCGTAGATTTTCATCCCTACCACACACCTATAAAATACTGTGATGATATCTTGACCGGTTGCGAAGTTATCGTGCTAACAGACACAGAGACAGATAGACAAACTGAAAACAATTCTCGAAGGAGATTTTCATCCCTACTACACACCTGTAAAAATTTTTGATGATATCCTGAGCGGTTGCGAAGTTATCGTGGAACACACACACACACACACACACACACACACACAACATGAGGTGAATATGAGGATCTGGCAGAGAGTACAATTCAGAGTTTAAAAGCATTATTACATAAAATGGAAGAGAAACCGGAAAGAATTATAGTAACTGGAGATTTTAATACAAATATTAATTGGAATACTCTAGATATAACAAGCCAAGATAGCTGTTGGGACTAAAAGCTCCTGGATCTTGTGCAGGAGTTTTTTCCTAACGCAACATGTAAGGGAAAGCACAAGAAACAGAGGACTCGATGTACCCTCAGTGCTAGATCTTATATTTACTAGGCAAGAAAACGATATTGACAATTTAATGTATCACCCACCATTTGGCAAAAGCGATCATGCAGTACTAAACTGCAACTTCAGGATTGCATATGACATAGATAACAGCAATGAAAGTTACAAAAAGGGCCTAAACTATAAAAAGGGAAACTATCATGACCTAAAGAAATACTTCTTAGAAATAGATTGGGAAAAGGAGCTTAGAGGACAAGATTTGAATGCTATATATAAAAAATTCTGTGAACTTTATGAAACAGGAGTCCAGAAGTACATTCCACAGCACAAAGAATCAGAAAAGAAAATAAAGAAATGGTTCAATACAGAATGCAAATAATCAAAAGAAAAAAGAGATTTGTTGTGGAACATATACAGGAGACACAATAGTGAAAGGGCAAATAACAACTATAAACAGGCAAGAAACGATTATACAAGAATAAGGAGGGAAGCCCAAAAACAGTTTGAGGAGGATATCATAAATAAAAGTAGTGATCAACCGAAGCTATTTAACAGCTATATCAGAATCAAAACCAAAGTAAAAGATAAAATATAATACATTACAGATGAGGGGATCAACTATACACAAGAGAAGGATATTTGTGAAGCACTAAATAAGAATTTTCAATCAGTTTTTTGAGAGCGATGATATGGAACATGCATGCCCATACATATTACCATATATACAAATATCAGAAAAAGAAATACAGAAGAGGTTAAGTAACTTACACAAAGGAAAAGCAAGTGGTCCTGATGAAATTTCATGTTGGGTGCTACATGAATGTGCAAAGGAGTTAAGTAAACCATTATTTTTAATTTTCAAGGAATCCTTGGGACAAGGTAAATTACCTGATATTTGGAAGAAAGCAAACATTGTTCCCTTATTCAAGAAAGGGAATAGACAAAATCCACTCAACTACCGACCAATATCACTAACCAGTGTTGTAAGCAAAGTATTAGAAAAGCTAATAAAAGTTTGGGGAAATCATCTAGAAGAACACAGTATGATATCAGAAATACAGTTTGGTTTCAGAATGGGAAAATCATGTGTTACCAATTTGTTGAGCTACTATGACAGAGTAACAGAAACATTACAGAACAGAGAAGAATGGGTGGACAGTATCTACTTAGATTTCAAGAAAGCATTTGACGGAGTACCGCACCAAAGACTTTTATGGAAACTGTACCATCAGTGAGGAATCCGAGGCAAACTGTACTGTTGGATGCAAGATTTTCTCAAAAAAGAGAAATGAGAACAGTACTAAGGGGAAATTACTCATCATGGAGGAAAGTGACTAGTGGAGTTCCACAGGGCTCAGTGCTGGCACCAATCATGTTTTTAGTGTATATAAATGATATAGACAGTAACATTGGAAATGAAAGCTACCAGTATCTAAATATGTTTGCTGATGATGCAAAAATACAAAGAAGAATAACTAACACAGACTCTTGTAAAGAGCTACAAGAAGAATTAAATAAACTTTATGAAAGGAGCAATACATGGCAAGTGGAATTCAATGTGGACAAGTGTCATGTAATCAAATTTGGTAAAAGTGGAAAAAGACCAGATTGAGATTATAAGTTAGGAAGCAAAACCCTACACACATCAAAAAAAGAGAAGGATCTACAGTAGGTGTGATTATCCATAACAGACTATCTCCGGCTGGCCACATCAGTGAAAAGATACAGAATATGTAAACACTGCTTGCAAATATGAGAATAGCATTCACATACATAAATGAAGACATGCTAAAAAAGATAATAACATCATTCATCAGATCAACCCTGGAGTATGCGTCAGTAGTCTGGAGTCCTCATCTCAAAAAACACAGATAAGATTGAAAAAGTTCAAAGGCCCGCTACACGATGGGTACCAAGCTTAAGGGACCTAAGCTACGAAGAAAGACTAGAAAAACTGAATCTACCTACACTATAGGAGAGAAGGAAAGAAGAGACATGATTATGCTATACAAATGCATATCAGGGAAGGAGGAAATAGACATAAATGATTTAAAAACTTATGGGGATGCATCAGCAAGAGGACACTGCAAAAAAAAAAAAAAATGTATAAAAAGTGACGCAATAAAGACGTAAGGAAATTTAGTTTCCCAAATAGGGAAACTGATCAGTGGAATGCACTACCGAATGAAACAGTGTGTGCCAAAACTATTTATAAATTTAAGGATATGTACGATAAAAATGGTTTAAGACACGGGACAATACGAGCTTGACTCATTCCTGTAAAGATACAATTAGGTAAGAACAAATAGGTAAGAACACACACACACACACACACACACACACACAAACTGAAAACAATACCAGCATCGCTATCGCGGCTGGTAAATAAACAAAAAAGCTGTATTTGAATATGTATATCGAATACAAATACTCCATTTATGTCTATATTGTGTGTAGGAGAGGAGAACACCAAGGTTTATACATTAGGATACACATTACTTGCCATGAAAGGTTAATTTCATTCGAGCATGTTTTCCTTAGATATTCCGCAAAAAGTAAGTTTCATTTTCACTCTTGCTCGTTTTTTAAACCTGTACTTTCCTTGTTTGTTAGCATCTTACGTATACAGGACACTTATTTCACTAAATTCTTACTTTACTATAAGAATGGCATTAATTCTACATTGTTTTTTGTCAACGCTTATATTTATGTAGATTGTAAGGTCAAGCTATATACACTATGATATGAAACAACGATGCAGTACTTGCCCAGAGATATCACAATCGTTTTTACTCCAATACTTGTTTCCATTCCATACTATATAAATCCACTATACAGAACCTGCCCCGAAAGATCGCTTTGAAATTTTACTCCAAAATTAGTTTTCAGAATAGGAAAATGCAGAGCGATTGTATAACTTTAGTCATGACACTCGTCTTCAGTACTGTAGCTTGTCTTACATATATTTTTTTAGTAGTCTTACTGCACCATATTAATATCAGTTCTTAATTTTGTAACCACTTATTCTCTACACTAAATGTTTCCATATTTCTCTTTACCACATTTTTTATGTACACATTCACATTCACACAGCCGTGAAGTGTCAGGCTGGGGCAATGTGGATGGTGATAAGTTGGTGATGACATGCTGACACTGCAAAGGCACTGGGATGGAGGCTGGTGGGCCATAAAGAATGGACAGGGCACGTCACTTTACAGCGCACTATGTAGTCTCCTGCTCTCAGACGTCCTCTCTCCACTCAGTAATGACGATACTGTAATCTGTTATCTCCTAATCGCACTATCACACCTTCCTCTCAGCATGAGCGGAGGCATGGGTGGAGGTGGTATGATAATGGAATTTGACTATGCGGAATCAGAAATTGTCGTTCCTACCACTCCTGTTCCCGAGGGAAATTGCCAGTGTAATTCACCTGTCATCCGCCTCCTATAGCTTACGTCACGTACTGGGCATCATAGAAAATGGGTAGGCCTTCAAGTTCTGGCGGAAAATGAAAAGCTATATCTGTAATTCGAGCTGCCCCAAACACCTGTTTTGTGATGGCTAAGTCCGTCATCGGAGCTTTAGGAGTTCATCATCATCATCATCCGGACCTCCTTTCCCACCCAAGGGCAGGATGAGGAGTAGCAATGTCCATACAGCACAAACTTGCCCAATCCAAGTAGGCCACATCTCCATTCACTCATCATTCAAGCCTCCGGAATCCTGGCTCTACCGGATACGTCAAAAACATTTGCCACATTCTGCAGCTTCACAGAAATGTATCCGATTGACTCAGTCTGGATGCTGCCATGCTCACAAGGAGTGCCAAAATCCCTGATCATGCACTTCTCACAGCATTCATCCAGCCAGCTCGATCTCTTGTCAGTTCCCTAGCCTCATCGACTTCCAAACCTCTCATCCACACCCCGCTGAGAGAGGTCACCTTGACGTGGTGGCGGGGCTTGAAGCGTGGCTGGCAGTGCCACCTACTTTGGAGGCATGCCTACCTTTGTAGGGTTCGGCATTTGTCAGTGTCTTGGACCAAGCACCCCCTACATCACTGGTGGAGAAGGCCTGCTGGTGATGCTAGTCCCTGCCCACTTGCCATCTAGGGTGGGACTGTTGCCTCCCCACGTGTTTGCCGTGCGTGGCATCCCGTAATGCTGGGAGATGGGAGTCCTGGAGGTTGAGCGATGCTGCATGGTGCGTCCTGCAGCTAGCAATACACCTCTTTGGTCCCTTATTCTGGCTAGACGGGGGCCTGGTTGGGCCCGACCAGGTCAAGCGGCTGGTCATGCGTTGGCTAGGGTCAAGTGGGCACTGGGGGGCCTGGTGGCTCCTATCGTCCTGGAGTCACCCTAGTCTGGGTCCCCCAGTGGTTACCTGCGTATACTCCTCTGCTACCCCTGGGGTCGTCAGTGGTTCTGTCCCTGACATATGGCCTCCCCCTGTTGGGCTCCGTGGTGGGTGGGGGGGTGGGGGAATGAAGTTTTTTTGGTGGTACATGGAGCTTCACAACAAACCTCATGTTGACGACACGGCATCTGTCCCTGGCCATTCTTCGGACTCCACCTCACATATTGCCACTTTGGAGCCTTTACAGACCCATGACGATTATCCTCCTCTACCCCAGCGATCAGATGGGACTGGGAGGCGGTCACGTCGGGTTGGTGGGGCTTTGAGGCTAGGTCTAGATGAGTCTGAGCCTGTAATATACACCAAATATCTGGTAATGAAATCCTCTGAGGGGAAGTCAGTGCTGGACATTGATATTTTTGACCAGCACCGGGCCATAATTTCTACATGTGGGAGGGAACCGAAAATCTCGACACAGGGAGACGGAAGCATTCCAGTTTAGGTGTCCTCCCCAGAAGAGAGCTCCAGTCTCATGGCTCTGAAGTCTGTCTTGGGTTCTGGTATTTGCTGTGTACCACATACTTCTTTCAACAGTTGTAAGGGCGTCATATTTTCTCGTGACCTACTCCGATATTCAGAGGGATGGTTGTTGGAGGAACTGCAGTCATCAGGTGTTGTCAAAGTTGAGCGTCTACAGAAGAAAATAGATGGTGTCCTGACCCCTACTCCGACCTTGTTCCTGACCTTTAATAGATTAACACTGCCTGCATCGATGAAACTTGCTTGGCTATCTCTTCCAGTGAAGCCGTATGTGCCAACCCCAAAGCGTTGTTTCCACTGTCAAGGTTATAGCCATGTTAGCCGCTTTTGCCATCATGCACAGGCTAGCCTTCCTGCTATATGTGTCTCTTGTGGCAGACAAAGTCATACCAATGACTGTCCAGGCCTCCTTAAATGCTATCACTGTGGGGGTCCGCATGCTGTAAATTCTAAAAACTGCCCACGCTACTGTCTAGAAAAGGAGATTTTGTCTATTCGAACAACTGAGAGGGTTTCGTTTCCTGAAGCTAAGATAGCCCAGACTCGCTTTTTCCAGCCCAGAATTACTTATGCCGCTGTCCTTACTGGAGTGTCTGTGAGCCGCCCTGTATCTCAGAGGCAGCCTCGACATATTCCAGTACCCACTCCTTCAACTCATGATATACAGAATGCTGTCCCCATGGTTACTACTGTTGGTGAGAATGATGCTTGCCTGATCGCTACTACGACTGTTTCTGCCCCCACTTCGGTGGCTGATGCCTTGCACACTTCTATGGTGGTGGCAGATGACAACATTGACCGGACCTCTTCTCCCGTTGAAGCCAGTATGCCTGAGGCTCCATCTGTACCTGGTAAACGTCACCGTTGTTCATCAGAGTCCTTTTGAACATGAAGACCGGCCACCTAAGGTCCCTGTTGTTGACCCTTCTGTTGACACCTCTCTTGTTCCCTCTGTCCAGCAGGCTGAGGGATCTAGCCAGAAGACTGCTGAAGCTGATGGTTCAGCTCTGGTCCAGTCCCCACCTGGGGATGTTGGACCACTTGTTGGTGCTTCAGATCTGAAGCATAGGATGGCCTCCTCAAATGACTCTAGACCTGTGGGCTCTACTTCCACTTCTGAGGCATCTGGTGGGGGCACTGGCCGTCCTACACCTCCAAAGACAGCCCCCAAGCCACTTATCAAACAAACTGGTATGCCCACTCCAAGAAGGAGTGTTGTAACACTTACTTCCCCATCCTCACGTCTGTCTTCAGATGTTAGACAGAGGGTGCAGGTTTCTGGTGCTAGGCAGGCTCCTGTGAAGGGTCTTCATAAGCATCAATCCAAATCCGCTCGCTCATCCAGTGGAATTGTCGGGGTTTACATGCAAACTATGAGGAACTGTCATCTTGTTTCTCAATTTACTCCTCTGCGCATGTGCATCCAGGAGACCATGGTGGGTGATACTGTTCCTTCCGGTCCTTCTGGCTACCATGCCTTTTATTCTGCTCCTGTGCCAGGCCAAGGTCATCATGGAGGTGCTGCAATCTTCCTTCGCAAGGATATTCCATACAGTCATCTGGACATCTCCACTCCCCTGCAGGCTGTCATTGTCCGGATGTTTTTACGTCAACAGTATACAGTTTGCAGTCTTTATCTTCCTCCTAGTACTACTGTTGAAAGGGTGGATCTGGAACGCCTTATTCATGAACTTCCTTCTCCCTTTCTGTTACTAGGAGATATGAATGGTCACCATCCGCTATGGGGAAATAGTGAGGACAACCCTCGGGGTGTAATGCTGGCCTCTTTAGTGGAAGATGAGGAGTTAGGCATTTTCAATACTAATAAAATGACATATTTCCATAGTCAGACTGGAACTGTTACTGCCATTGATTTGTCTTTATGCTCAGCTGATGCTGTTTTAGATTTTACCTGGGATGTGTTGCCAGACCTGTATGGCAGCGACCATTTTCCATTACTTTTAACTACTAGTGCTGGTGGACCTCAGCCATGTCTTCCTCGCTGGCTTCTGGATAAGGCTGACTGGCCAAGTTTCAGGGAATTAAGTTCCATTTTCCTTTCTGTCAACGAGTTTGGCTGTCTTACTGAGGCTGTGTCATATTTCAATACCGTGTTGCACTCAGCAGCCCTGTTATCTATTCCAAAAACGAAGGGTCAGTTTCCTAAACGTCCGGTTCCTTGGTGGAACTCTGAGTGCAGTTCCACAGTGAGAGCCAAACGAGTCGCCTTCTCTCGACTTCGTCGTCACCGTGGGGATCCTCAGTATTTGGTGGCATATCAGAAGGCACAAGCTCATATGAGGCGGGTTTTAAAGAAGGCCAGGCGTGCATCCTGGAAGAATTATGTTTCCTCCATCAATTCGAGGACTTCCATCACCTGGGTGTGGAACCGAGTAAGGAAAATTTCAGGAAAATTTACTATTCACTCCCCTCCTGTTTTATCTGCACCAGGTGGAACTGTGGCTGATCCATTTGCTGTTGCAGAGTTACTTGCTGATCATTTTGCCAGTGTGTCAAAGAAGGATGCAGATATGCCTTCGGCTTGCCACCGTCGGTGCCTAGAGTCTCATGGTCTCAGTTTTGCATCTTCTGGAGGAGAGCCTTACAATGTTCCATTTTCAATTTCTGTACTCCAGGTGGCTCTGTCGCAGTGCCATGATTCCTCTCCTGGTTATGATGATATTCCTTATGCCTTTTTATGCCACCTGTCTGATGAGTCCCTGTTGTTTTTGCTTTCACTGTTTAATAAGATCTGGTGTTCTGGGGAGTTTCCGGCTTGTTGGGGTGTTGCTGTAGTTATCCCCATCCCCAAACCAGGTAAGGACCACCTACAGGTGACGAATTATCGGCCTATTTCTTTGAGGTCTTGTATATGTAAAGTTTTGGAAAAGATGGTCAATGATAGGCTTGTTTGGTTTTTAGAGAGAGGTTACTTCCTATCCTCTGCTCAGCATGGTTTTCAAAAAATGCGATCTACCTCTGATGCACTACTGTCCTTGGAATCTTCTGTCACTGAGGCTTTCTCCACTAACCAACACCAGGTCACGGTCTTCTTTGATCTGGAGAAGGCATATGACACTGCCTGGCATCATGGTATTTTACTCTTTCTTCATGAGTTTGGTCTTTGTGGACGCTTGCCTATTTTTATTCAACAGCTTTCATCTAACCGAATTTTAAGGGTGCGAGTGGGAGGAGTGCTTTCTACTGCCCGAGCACTAGAAGATGGAGTACCACAGGGGAGTATCCTTAGTGTTACTCTGTTTGCTGCAGCCATTAACAGTGTCATTAGTGTACTTCCTGACGGTGTACAAGGATCACTATATGTCGATGACCTCTCGATTTCCTTTACCTCGTCTAGGATGTCTCTGATAGAGAGGAAGTTGCAGCTGGCTCTCAATCGAATTTCTGACTGGGCGGAAACTCACGGTTTCCATTTTTCTTCAACAAAGACAGTGGCTATGCATTTTTGTCGTCTTCGAGGGGTTCACCCTGACCCTGACTTGTATCTCTATGGTAGGAGAATATCTTGTGTGGAAGAGACGCAGATTCTGGGTCTTTTGTTTGATAGACGACTAACCTGGGTTCCTCATATTCGTTCTGTTAAGGTGGCTTGTTTTAAAGCTTTGAGTCTTTTGAGGGTCTTAGCTCATACTTCTTGGGGTGCTGACCATCAGACCCTCCTCCTCTTGCATAGGTCTCTTATTCTTCCCAAACTTGAATATGGGTGTGAGGTCTACTCCTCTGCAACAGATGCACGTCTCCGGTTGTTAAATTCTGTGCATCATGCTGGTGGGCGTCTGGCAACCGGGGCATTCAGATCATCCCCAATTCCAAGCTTATTGGTGGATGCTGGTGTACTCTCCTTGGATTTGCAACGCCAGTTGCTAATGATGAGGTGTTGGTATCGTCTTCACTGCATTCCAGACTCAGTTTCTTGTGCCATCGTCTCCCAGGATTCCCGATCTTCTGTTTTTGACACCCGTCCTAATTTCCCAAAGCCATTTGGTTACAGGGTCCGGTCTGTTATGTTAGCCCTCTCTGTTCCGAGACTGGCAATTTGTCCTCATCGGATCTCAAGGATGGGTTTTTGGCTGCTCCCTCGCGTGACATTCTGTAGGCCCATTGTTGAAAACAAGGGCTCAGTTCCCTCTCATGTGTCCCTCTCCCTCTTTTTAGAACATGCCTCCATTCATGAGGGTTCTGTCCCCGTCTATACTGACGGGTCTAAGACTGATACTGGAGTAGGATTTGGTGTTGTCTTCCCTTCCTTTAGTAGGGTGGTAGCCTTCCTGACATTACTTCAGTGTATACAGCGGAACTGACTGCAATTTTATATGCTGTTGAAATTATTTTTACTCTCCCCCAATCCTTTTCTGTGATTTCTAGTGACTCGCATAGTGCTTTGTCTGCACTGGAGTCTTTTAATGCATCCCATCCATTGGTTTTATCAATTTTAGAGTGGCTTTTTCTTCTTGGCCGTCGTGGCCGCCATGTAGACTTCTGTTGGGTACCCGCACATGTTGGTGTGGTGGGCAATGAGAGGGCAGATACTTTAGCTAAAGCTGCATCTTCTCAACAGCCCCCAATCGACTACCCACTTCCTGCTTCAGATGTAACGCCTTACTTGCGGTACGCAATTCATACGTGTTGGCAGAGACACTGGGTTGTTGTTTCTCACAATAAACTAAAAGAAATCTTTCAGAGAGTGGTTGTGCCAAAGGCTCTTCCCTCTATGTCTTGGCGATTGGAGGTGGCTCTTGCTAGGCTTCGCATTGGGCATTCGTGGCTTACAAATGGGTTCCTGATGATTGGTGAATCTCAACCATACTGTGATGACTGTCTTGTTCCCCTTACTGTCCGTCACTTGCTGGTCGACTGTCCGAGTCTGGGGGACCTACGTCAGAGATTCCTCCATAGGCTAAGGGGGCAGATGGTGCCTACTGTTTGTCCTCAATGCTTGGCGAAGCCTCTAGCGATTTTAGTGGTGTTTTTAGTTTTCTTCAGGAGGCGGGCCTCCTTTCACTTTTATAAGTACTTGATATTTTATAAACTATTCTTTTGTTATTTTTCAGTGTTTTGTTCCTACTACCAGATATTAACTTTAATTTGAATATGCACTTTTTATTTTGCTGTTCGTTTTACTTTGTCGTCCGGCGGCATATGACCCTGGCAGTTGCGCTGCCAGATTTTAATTATTTGCAATCAATCAATCAATCAACCTCTCATCCACCAAATCTCTCCACCTTCTCCTTGGCCTACCTCGCCTCCTCCCTCCTGCAAATTCGCTCAGGTATACCTTTTTCACCACTATTGTTATCCATTCTTTCCACATGACCATACCATCTCACGACACTCTTCGATTCTGGTGTCCACTGACTTCCTCACCCCACACCTTTCACGAATCACATTATTTCGTATCCTATCCACCCTCTGTACTCCACGCACATACCTCAGCAGTCCCATCTCCACTGCTTTTACTCTTGATTTCTCATTTTTATGCCACACCATAGCCTCACACCCGTATGTTAAAGTTGGCACTAACACTCCCTCATGTAAGCCTCGTGCAGCTGCAACACTCAAGCCTCTGTTTCTTATCAAGGCCTTCATTGCACCAGCTACTTCTCTTCCTTGTGTCACTCTGCTTTCAACTTCTTTTGCACATTTCACTCTTTTTTCTATCATTGTACCCAAGTATTTGAACTCTCTCACCAATTCCAGTCTCTCTCCATTCACTATGACATCACACTGGGAGTCATCTTCTCTCTCAATAACCATCACTTTACTCTTCTCTACATTTACTCTTAAGGCACGGTGCTCACACACATCAGCAAAACTCTGCACTAGCCAACCAAGTTCTTGTCCGGTACTTGCAAGCAGTACTGCATCATCAGCATACAACAAATTTGAGATATTCCATGTATCACCATTCATTACCAACGCCATCCCCCTCTCCATTACTCATGTTTTTACTTCTCTCATCCCCCCATCCATATATATATATATATATATATATATATATATATATATATATATATATATATATATATATATATATATATATATATATATATATATATATATATATATATATATATATATATATATATATATATATATATATATATATATATTGAACAACAATGGGGACATCACACAACCTTGTCACACGCCTACACCGATCACGAACCATTCACTTAGATGCCCATTAACCCTTACACATGCTTCGCTACCATCATAAAAACTCATGACAACACCTAGCAGCTTACCATCTACACCATACATGCGCAAGACTTTCCACAATCCCCCTCTGTATTCTTTGTCATATGCTTTTTCCAGATCCATAAATGCCATAAACACCTTATGGTCCTTCTCACAAGCCTTCTGTGCTACCTGTGTCACTGCAAGTACTTGATCCACACATCCTATGTCACTTCTAAAGCCACCCTGTTCATCACTCACTAGGACTTCTGATAGCTTTCTTACTTCCTCTGTAATAATTTTTCCATATACCTTTCCTACCACACTCAAAAAACTTATGCCCCGATAATTCTTGCACTCACTTTGCTCACCTTTATTAGTTGTATAGGGGTACAATCACAGCCTTTTTCCACTCTGCAGGCACAATTTCACTTATCCATGCCTTCTTACGTATCTCCAACAAGCATTTTATTCCACTCTCTCCACTACACTTAAGCATCTCTGCATACACCTCATCAACCCCAACTGCTTTCCCATTTTTCAGTCTTTTCACAGCACTCTTCACGTGTTCGAGTGTCACGTCTCCTGGCACAACACTCCTCTGCACACCCCCAAAACCAATCATGTTTACAGCCGTTCTGCTCTTTGTATTTCCATTCATCAGGCTTTCAAAATATTCTTTCCATCTGGTCCTTACTTCATCTCCATGGGTCAGTAGCCTACCACCTGCATCCTTCACACCATCACATTTCTTTCCGATTTCACTTCTACATTTCCACACCTCTTTCCAGAATAACTTCCTATATTCAGAGTAGTTCGCATTCATTTTTCTTCCCAGATCATCATTTACCTCCTTTTTCCTCTTCACTAGTCTCTTTACGTGCTTCTTGCTCTCGATATACTCAGTTCGTATTTCAACTGAACCCCTATCCTATAACCATTTTTGCCTCTTTTTCCTCTTTTCTTCCACTGCTCTCTTAACCTCCTCATCCCGCCATGCCGTACCCTTCTTTTTTATTGATCCTCTTGCCACACCACACACCACTTTAGCATTCCTAACTAAGCAATCCCTATGTGCATCCCACAGTCTGTCCAGATCCAATTAATTCCAGTTCACTGATTCTAACTCCTCATCTACTTTGGTCCTGTAATCATCTGCCATTTCTTTGATCCTCAGCTTCTCAACTTTCAGTCTTTCTCCTTGACTGCTCCTCTCTCTCTTGATCTGCCTCACTCCTCTCAGCTTGATCTTGCATACCACGATCATATGATCTGACAGACTCCACATCGTCCTCTCACAGCCCTCGTATCAGTAGCCATTCCCATCATCGACCTCTCTACGAAAACGTAATCAATCAGGCTTCTTTCAACACGATCCCCGTTTCCTCTATACCATGTATATTTATTTGCATCTTTGTGTTTGAAATACAAATTTCAAATGCATAACCTCGTCTCCTGACACATATCCTTTAGTCGATTCCCATTATCATTTTCTCCTGGTACTCCATAACAACCCATTATGTCATCCTCACGACCAGTGCCTACTCTTCCGTTCTTATCCCCCATCACAATCACTTTATAGCTCCTGGGCATTTCTCCCACTACTTCACCTAGCTTATCCCAAAACCTATCTTTCTATCTCTCACTCCTGTCCTCACACGGTGCATACGCTACAATCACTGTCACTTTCACATTCTCAAACTTGAACTTGACATACATACACCCCGAGCTGACACATTTGTAGTCTCTCATTCCACTCTGTCACACCTCATTCATCAACAAAGCAACTCTTTTCTTACATCTTCCTATCCCATTCATTCCCAGTCTTACACATTTCACACCCTCCCACTTCTCCACTTCGCACCCTTTCATCTTCGTTTCACAAAATGCCATCACAGCATATTTCGCACTCTTGAACACATTCACCACTTCCAGTCTCTTACTCTCCTCATTCACACCTCTCACATTCAACATGGCCACGTGAGTATGCCCATTTGGTTGGGGCCCTGGGCAGGTATTGGACCCTCCAAGGCTCTCTGAAACGACTGTCATGATTAAGTGATTTTGGATAGGGGAATCTGGGGGACACTTAACCCTGCCAGAAACCCCGGTTATATGGTTACCACCCAGCGTAGTGAATGGTTTCCTGGGTACAGGAAACCATTTGGCTTGTCACTCAGTGTAGAGCATTAGGAGTTATTATATTTTATATTGACATGTGCACATATGTGCAAATAGAGCTGCGTGAACTCAGTGGATAGCACATTCATTTTGCGATGCGTGACCTAGAGTCCAGGATCTGAGCCCATTCTGTGGTGACCACTTAAAATCTGTGCTGATAGTACAATCTCTCATATGGTTGCTTATGTCAGCACCCAGTCCATTCTGTTAATGACATGTGCTGTCTCTGGTAAACATAATGATAGGCAATACATCACTTCGAGTTTCATATGCATCATTTTTCCTGTAGACATCTCTTCCTCCTTACAGTGCCAGCATGGAGAAGGGTTAATTCGGGCTATCCTTCTACCTTCGAGAAAAAGGCCAGATCATATAATGGACATTCCATATAGCCTGATACAGAAGCAGGTAATGATATATGTGTTACGCCCCGTTTATGAAATTGCCCAGTTCATGAACTAGGCAATAAATCTACCCAATTTAAGAATTGAGCATTCTGATTCTCCTTGTCATGGACCTAACCTAACCTAACCTTACACAGATTCCTTACTAGAATATGTTCAAGAAGTTTGCATAATATGTTTTTTTGCTTCATGTATTACTATGTGTTGGGTTAGGTTAGGTTAGATTAAGTCCATAAAAAAGAAAGTCGGAATGTTCAGTTCACAAATTAGGCAGAATTATTTGCCCAGTTCATGAACTAGGCAATTTCATAAAAGGGGAGTAACATATGCAAATATGCAAATATCATTTAAGTACTGTACATAATGATATCAGGTTTTGCAAAACCATGCATATATAAATACAGCATCTGATATTTCTGCATATGATGTGTATGTTACTATATCATGAGTATGCATCTGCCTATGGGGGCAGGGTTAACCACAGTGAGCCCAGTCCCTCTTTACTTGATCACCCGCTACTTGAAAGGAGAAAAATTATGCTTTATTTAAGGTTCGATTTCTAAGAAAGGTAAGAGTGAGGCAGGTAGTGTATCTAGATGACTGGCTGTATTATGCGTGGCATATGAGGCTTCGTAATGCCACTCTAAAATGAGTCTCTCTCTCTCTCTCTCTCTCTCTCTCTCTCTCTCTCTCTCTCTCTCTCTCTCTCTCTCTCTCTCTCTCTCTGTGTGTGTGTGTGTGTGTGTGTGTGTGTGTGTGTGTGTGTGTGTAATTTAAACCTGAATGTTTTCTTGAATTCATTATCCGAGCGAGTGCGTGAAGCTGTAGAGTAAGACTGCGATGCTTCAAGCAGCTGAGTGGTTGATGTATCTGGGGGATTCTCTGTAAACTGGGTTGTTTATTGAACTAAGAGAACTACAAGGAACCTGCGCTCACTGTTGGAAAGTATAAGGAAAAAATAATATATGTTACTTCATAACTTTTATCAAAATTCGCTATAACATTGATTTAACAAGCTACAAATATACGAGTAAAAAGGCCCATCTTGGAAACGAATGTTAAAGCCACAGCTGCCCTACACATTGTTGGAAAGCTTATGGGAAAGATTAGATGTTGTTTACGGGAATCCTTTCAAAATTCGAAACAACATAGGTGAAAAAATGTCAAAAACCACCAGTTGGCCTCCAAAACTTGGTTCTCTCGGAAATTACCGAAGCAACAATCGATCTGTCCCCATATCTGGAAAACTAAATTAACAGTATTAGCAAGTATGCCTGCTTGAATGCATTCAGCACTTTCAGGTGTAGGTACTTATAACATAATCTGTATCATTTACATCCTTTTATATCGACATACTCTGGATCAATAACAAACAAGAGAATACCGACGTGCAATGTGCACTGTATGTCGCCGAGGAAATTGTGTTCAAATCTCCCAAGCCACTTAGAATACGACCGTGTGTTGAAACTGTGCTGGCGCTTGCTCTGCCAGTGTAAAAGTATGCTCTGCGATCCAGACTTTTGCGTAGTCAAAAGGGGCAAAAATCAAGTCACTAGTGATGACCACTGCGTGCTGGAACAGTCGGGAACTCAGATTGACGGAGACTCTCTCCCAATAGCGACCTCTTCGGTTGCTTTTGTTTCTTTTCGAGTGGCCAAGTTAAGAGTGATATCATGCCAAGATGATGGAGTCAGTCTCTAACTCGCCCAACCCGACCTTCGCGATTTCCCAAAATGCTCCTGGTTTACACATGAGCAAGCTACTAGGTCAACTCTATACCACCAGTTCTCAAGCGTTTTACAAACAATAAAGTTCGAGCAGGAGGAATTGTGTATTAACAAGACCAAAACAAAAAAAACAAATCTTCCCATCTACTAGCCTTATAGAATGATCCTGAATCAGTTGGTATGTTATTCAACAAATATATAGCCCTAATATCAAATTCCACAAAACTTAACTCCTTTGTCCCAGGTTCAGTCCAATGTGGCTCTCCATAATCGTCCCTCTGAGCTCATAGTTCACTGGTCTGGTCTTCTAATATTCTTGACCTTGACTTCCACACTGGGACCCTGACCTCCACACTGGGACTTTCACGTCCACATTTGGACTCTGACTCCCTCTCTGGGACCCGCTAAAAATTAATATGTACAATGAATAACTATTCTCTCTAATGCAAGTAATCTCTTCACATGATTGGGAAATTCTCATAATATAGAAACATGAGTTACAACACTCGGCATATCATTTAGAAACAGAATAACACATGGCACTACAGACACATAGGTCTGCTCAAAATAATACTTATTGTAAGGATAACATACGGTAAAAGAAAAGTACAATAGCAAATAAGCATGAATAACCCTAACCCTAACCTAAACATGAAAAACATCATTCCATGGGAATCATTGTGCCTTGCAAAGTAACTACGTGAACATTAACTCACAACTAACACAGCCCTAATAAGTACTGAATTGCAAAGTCATCCCAACATATATTGATAAACAGTTCACAATTCCAGGGCACCTGATATTTGGCCCACAAAAATTACACATTTATCTGAGGTTCAGACAGAACTCTGCATTTTAGCTATATTCCCATATTCCAGTTACACACTAAATAATAATATGTAGTAGAGTACCCAAATATATGGAAAATACCTCACAATCCAGATCACAGAATACAACAGTGGTGAGCGGGACTCAGGACTCACTCTTCGAATGAAGCTAATGGCGTCACCTCTCGTGATCAACACAACAATTTCCGGGGGGGGGGGAGGAGGACGATGACAATACCGATCATCCATCACATTTCACTGTCCGTGAGCGAGTGGCACGCCAGTCTTGCGTGGTGGAAAGGGGGGGAAGATGACGGCTAACACAATTTAAAATTTTCATGAATATAGACTCGAGATACACTCAATGTGATACCCTCCCCCTTACAATCGATTACCCGAAAAAAATGACATTCCCTAGTTAAAATAATTATTCTCCACCAACCTCTCTATATATCCTTGCATCGGAAATATATATATATATATATATATATATATATATATATATATATATATATATATATATATATATATATATATATATATATATATATATATATATATATAACAGAATGGAGGAAGGAAAAACAAATGAGTAAAAAAAAAATAATCCATACACCAGTTTACTGGTGTCCTCTGTTCATAAACTATCTGTAACAGTTAGACTTGAACAGTTGTGGGTTGAAATTTGGAGGGAAACAACTCTGGGGAAGCGCGTTCCAGAGAGATGCAGTTCGGGGAATGGAAGAACTCTGATAGGCAGAAGTTCTGCAGTATGGATGAGTGACATTCCAGTCATGAGCACTACCAGATCCCCGTGTAGCACGAGGGAAGGCATGGAGAGGTGGCACCATGGAAGCAACTTCGTCTGAGCATTTGCCAAAACAATATCTGTAAAATAATGCAAGGGAGGTAACATTCCTTCTTACTTGCAGGGGAGGTAGTTCATTTGTAATGGCAGGGTTGTTAATGATTCTAACAGCTTTGTTCTGAATTTTGTCTAGTTGTCTTAATGCAACATCTCCACAACCATTCCACAAGGGTGAGCAATATTCAAGCTGAGAGGCACATGATTCTTATAAATTATAGCTAACTGATCATCGGCGAAGAAGTTACGGACTCTGTACAATAATCCAAGTTTTTTTAGGCGGTTTTAGCAAGTGACCTGACAATATAAATATATATATATATATATATATATATATATATATATATATATATATATATATATATATATATATATATATATATATATATATATATATATATGTATATGCATATGTATATGTATATATATGGTATATGCATATATATATATATATATATATATATATATATATATATATATATACCCCCTCAGGCACAGTCACGCGATTCGCGTGAGGTGGTGTACATGCTGAAAAAGCAGTCACTCGAATCGCGTTTCTAAGCACAAAAAAATTCGTCAAAAAAAAAAGTTTTTGGCCGATTCGTGTGATTTTTTGGTGCGTGGTAGCGCTGCCAGTCCTCCCTTGAGGCAAGTAAATGGCAATGCTGCATCACTTTATCTCCCTCAGCCCGCTCCCTCCAACCTCAGTCATTGTCAAGCAGTCAGACGGTGGGTTTGACAGCTCATGGTTCCCTTTAAATTGTCCATAATTCTCCCCCTCTCTTCCGAGGCAAAGGCCCTACTGACTCAGTGAGATAATACATTGTATGTGAACATATACTAACGTGATATTGTCGATGGAACATACATATATGTATTGAAAAGCAATTTTGGCCGTTAGCAATCATTGGGCCTTGGAGCCAGACGCATGGTCAGTGTAGCGGGGTTTCGTCACTCAGCCTCCCTGTAGGCCGTATGGAGTGAGTGGAAATACATATATAAATGAAGCCAAGGCCTAAATATATATTGTGTGAAAGATACTGTGGATAGCTTGGTGAAATTATGGAGCCAGCAAGCGTTACGTACGGCATGAAACAGAGTGTTGTGAAGGGGCAAACCTGACGTCGGGAGAGGAGAATTACCGGTGTTTTAGGGCTGGAATTATTGTGATTCTGATACTGTAAATGCGTATGGAATTGTATGAAATATATGTCAAACATGCTGCGAGTTTCCGTGAACGAGTGTGGTGTGTGCCAAAAATTGTGTTGCCTCATTCTCTCAGGGAGAAGCTGACGGTGTAGTGCAGTCACGAGCGGAATATTTGCCGAGGTTGTGGTAGATAGATAGATAGATTGTGTGTGTGTGTGTGTGTGTGTGTGTGTGTGTGTATATCTATATATGTATATATGTACCATATGTAGAGAGAGAGAGAGAGAGAGAATATATATATATACAGTATATATATATATATATATATATATATATATATGTACTATATGTAGAGAGAGAGAGAATATATATATATATATATATATATATATATATCCTTTGGGCCCCTCGCACTTGCTCCTGCAGAGGGCTCTCATGTTTATATGCTGATCTAGTTTAACGTTGTCACTTGGATTTTTTTGCATCTACCCATTTGATCGTGTTATTTGCAGCTTCGGGAATGGAAGCCAAGTTGTCCGAAAGAAAGTCCGAAATACTTTAGTTGTACCTGTGGACAAAATAATCTACGGAGATTCTATGCCGGGCGCCAGGGGCGGCATTATTTTAGTCAAAATGTGATCTCTCATTATAATTATAGATTAAAAGTTTTTAAATCGTCATGGGACAAAATTTTACCACATCAGCGAAATTTTTGCGATTTCTATGCCAGTTTTGGTGCGACGAAGGTGTACTT
This sequence comes from Coenobita brevimanus, assembly GCF_032717465.1. Classification (NCBI taxonomy): domain Eukaryota; kingdom Metazoa; phylum Arthropoda; class Malacostraca; order Decapoda; family Coenobitidae; genus Coenobita; species Coenobita brevimanus. Next base: position 32,782,988 of record NC_137033.1, on the reverse strand, counting down.
TCAACTGCTCAAAATACACACACACACACACTCACGGCTACTTCTATAGTATATTATATATATATATATATATATATATATATATATATATATATATATATATATATATTTTATATATATATATATATATATACTGTATATGTATATAATATATATATATATATATATATATATATATATATATATATATACTGTATATGTATATATATATATATATATATATATATATATATATATATATATATATATATATATACTGTATATGTATATAATATATATATATAAATATATATATATATATATATATATATATATATATATTATACTTATATATATATATATATATTATACTTATATATACAGTATCTATCTATCTATATATATCTATAATCTATATATATATATATATATATATATATATATATATATATATATATACAGTATATTTATATTAATATATATATATATATATATATATATATATATATATATATATATATACAGTATATTTATATTAATATATATATATTCATACATTTATATACACATACATATATATATATATATATATATATATATATATATATATATATATATATATATATATATATATATATATTGTTACAGAACAGAGAAAGATAATGTGCACTTTAAGTGAGAATACTAAAAATCACTACTGTCCCGTAAAGTTCCAGGTTCAAAACAAAGAGTTAGGTAAAATTACAAGTTAAAGTTTAATGCTCAAACTAACAACAAAACCTTCAGGACTCATAAGGATAATGTAATGGCAAAAAACAGGTTAAATATATGACTAACTGCAATAGCCTCTATTAACACGAAATTAGCAAGAGTAAATTTATCTAAGTCAGCCCTGATAAAATGACAATACTAGATAATACTCAATGAATGCAAGATATATTATTACAGATACAAAATATTATTATTGATGGCTGACAATAAGAACCTTACATGAATTACAAAAACCTCACTAGGCCTACAAATTAACACCTTACGCTACACAGTACAAGAAAAAATGCAATAACAGTTATACTCAAATTATACAGCTGCTAGATGGTTGGAGACTTCCTGAGCACTCGCAATAATAACAACTAAACAGGGGAGGACAGAGATGTGAACAAAATGAGGAGTAGATCTAAGTGGCAATAATGCAGAGACTGAGCTCATTATATAGGGGCCAGCAGAGCTTGATACAACTTGTAAGAAGGACGCGCAAATGAAGCCCTAGGGGACAAAGAGTTGACAGTCCTGCTCTGAACAACAGAAAGAACGACTTACTCTACTATAACGGTAGAAGGGGGGAGTGAGGTAGAACACGCTCGTGATCAAACATGCAGCATACTGTACGTTAGAATTACACAAAGGATGATGAAATCATAGGCTATGTAACACCTCCCCACAAAGAAAAAGAAATTTACAAAGGAAATTTCTTATTACTCTAAAACAATCTGTCTAAAGTCTAGATAAGCAATCTGCAATAACATTTTCTTTCCCCTTGACATGTTGTATGTCTAATGAATACTCCTGAAGAAGTAGACTCCATCTTGTCAATCTCTGATTTTTATCTTTAAACTTACTAAGGATTTTCAGTGGGTTATGATCGGTATAAATGACTATGGGATCAAAACCAGAACACAAATAAAATGAAAAATGCTGAAAACCCAAAATCAAGGCCAAGAGCTCTTTCTCAATAGTTGAGTAGTTCTTTTAAGGTGGAGTGAACTTCTTACTGTAATAAGATACAGGGTGTTCAATATCCTGATCATCCTCTTGCATCAAAACAGCCCCAGCTCCTGTATCACTTGCATCAACAGCCATCTTTAAAGGCTTAGCAAAATTTGGAGTAGCGAGCACTGGCTGACTTAATAGGATAGCTTTAAGTTTGTTGAAAGAGGATTCACAGTTATCGGTCCAGACAAATTTAACTCTCTTTTTCAGTAGGTCTGTAAGTGGTGATACAAGAATTGAAAAGTTAAGAACAAATCTCCTGTAATAACCTACCATTCCCAAAAATCTTTGTAGCTCTTTCCTACTTTTAGGTCTGGGAAGATCACTTATAACCTGAACCTTAGCTCCTGGTGGTGCAACATGTCCATCACCAATTACATACCCAAGGTACTGAACTTTAGCTTGACCAAACTCACACTTTGATAAATTAGCTGCAAGATTAGCCTGAACCAAACGCTCAAGAAATTTACTGACATGGCATAGGTGATCTTTCCAGTTGTCACTGAAGATTAATACATCATCAATATAAACAACACACCCTGGCAAACCCACTGTTACAACATTCATGAGCTTCTGAAATGTGGCTGGTGCACTCTTCATACCATATGGCATTACAGAACATGCAAAAGTCTTTCCTAGTGTTACAAAACATGAGATCTCCCTAGCACGTTCAGTCATAGGTACTTGCCAGTATCCCTTTAACAAATCAAACTTACTTATGTACCTAGCCTTTCCGATCTTGTCTATGCAATCTTCCACGCGAGGGAGAGGGTAAGTGTCTGTTTTGGTTATCTGATTAACACGTCTGTAGTCGATGCAAAGCCGCTGTGACCCACCTGGCTTAGGGACTAGAGTGACAGGAGAACTCCACTCGCTCTGACAGGGCTCAATCATCTTGTGGTCCAACAGGTAGCCAAGCTCCTTCTGGATGAGAGGAACTTTCACTGGGTTCACACGGTAAGGAGGCAATTTAATTGGCTTTGCGTCTCCAACATCGACATCATGCATCAACACAGTAGTTCCTCCTGGAGTGGCACGGAACACTTGCGGGTAATCCTGCAGTAATGCCGAAAACTCCTGCCTTTCCTTGGGAGGTAGATGAGAAAGCTTAGTCTGGAGATCATTCATGATATCAGGATTCTTCCCCAAACTATCACTCAGGCTCATGCTGCATGGGAGAACTTCACTTGCAGACTCGGGTGGAACAGCTACAATGCAGACTGGGTTATTTTCGTCCCGCCTGCGATATAACTTTAGCATGTTGATGTGACAAAGTTGCTTGTTCTTTCTACGATCTGGTGTGGCGATGACATAGTTGACATCACTGAGTTTCTTCTCCACGAAATAAGGACCACTAAACTTGGCTTGAAGAGGTTGCCCATGCACCGATAACAGAATCAAAACCTGATCTCCTGGCTGAAAGTGGCATAGCCTGGACTTCTTATCACACCAAGTCTTCATCTTCTCCTGAGCAGCTCCTAAATTCTCTCTCGCCAGCTGTAAAGCAGTGGACAGCCGTTCTTTGAACTTCATCACATACTCCAGCAGGTTGACGTCATCTTCCTCCGACAGCCAGCATTCCTTGAGTAACTTAAGGGGTCCTCTTACTTCATGGCCAAACAGTAGTTCAAAGGGTGAGAAGCCCAGTGATTCATTTGGAGATTCTCTTGCGGCAAACACAACGAATGGAAGACCTTTGTCCCAGTCTTTCTGATGTTCCAAACAGTATTTCTTGAGCATCGATTTGAGTGTTTGATGATATCTTTCCAACGCTCCTTGAGTCTGGGGATGGTAAGCTGAAGACGTGATCTGGGTGATGCCCAACTCTTTCAGAGACTGCTTGAAAACATTTGACATGAAATTACTTCCCCGGTCGGACTGTACCTCCTTGGGCAGACCAAACTTTGTGAAGAACCCTAGGATTTCCTTAACCACGTTCTTTGCTGAGATATTTCTAAGTGGAATGGCTTCAGGATAACGAGTAGCCATATCAATCAGGGTCAACACATAAGAAAATCCTGAAGAAGTCTTAGGAAGAGGGCCCACAATATCCACCAACACTCGGGTGAATGGCGCCTCAAAAGGAGGAATGGGAACTAGAGGTGCAACCTTTTCGGTCTGATTACACTTCCCCACAACTTGACAGGTGTGACAAGACTTACAATACCAGGAAACATCCCTGAAGATACCTGGCCAGTAGAAGTGTTTCAAAATGCGTGCCACAGGCTTCCTCACTCCAAGGTGTCCTGCCAAACTGGAATCATGAGCCACTCTAATGAGATCCAGCCTACAAACACGAGGGATGACAATTTGATGTACAACCTCCCATTCACAGTCGGCTGATGCTGTTGGGGGTCTCCACTTCCTCATAAGTACTCCTGACTTTATATAATAACAAGTAGAAGCACCAGCTGACTCTTCCTCACTGCAAGCAGAGTTAGCCAGACCTTTCAACTCAGGGTCAGCAACCTGCAACTCAACCAACTCTTGACGAGACAAATTATCAACACTACGTGGTACTGCCTCATCTGGTGAGTGGTCCAAATTAGCAATAAAAGTGTCAGCTAGGATAATATCATCATCATCATCATCATCATCCTCTAAGTCACCAGTAACTTTAGACTTAGCCCTAGTGACAGCACATGCAGAGAACACATCAGGGACATCACAATCCTGAATCGCAGCCACTGGCTCACTAGACAACTGAGGAGCTGGACACACTTGACTTCCACCAATATCATTTCCAAGTAAGAAAGTTACACCTGACATTGGGAGTGTCTCAACCAACCCAACCATAACGGAACCATTAACAAAACCAGACTCTAAATTCACTCTGCACAGAGGGACAGAGAAGTAATTATTCCCTACACCTTGTAAGATTACAGTTTCATCAGAGGAATTAACATTAGAGCCTAGAACACTGGTCAGCATAAGGGATTGGCGAGCACCTGTATCACGATATATTTTAACTGATTTCCTGTTATTACTGTCCAGAGGACTGACAAAACCATCAGACAGGAAATTAGCACATGAACTCTTGAGAGTGTCACCCACGTTACTGCTCAAAAGAGTAGCTCCATCATGAGAATTTAAGTTACCCCTCAAAGCAGGTTCAGTTAACTCAGTTAAGGAATTCTGGGAACTCTCAAGAGTGGACACTAGACCAAATGACTGAATATTTAAAGACTCCTTTTTGTTCACATCACGCTGTCTCCCGAAACATTTCTCCATAGTATGACCAAGCTTACTACAATAAGTACATTTACTTTTCTGAAATCTAGAGGTGAAGCTGGTATTTACTTCCTGAGAAACATCATCTTTATTCTTTCCTGTTACCTGTACTCTGAGTAGAGGCAACGTACTTACTCTCAGCTTTCCTCTTTTCTCTAGAATACCTCTTGTGAGTGAGAACATATTCATCAGCTAAAACTGCAGCATCAGACAAATTATCTATTCTTTTCTCATCAAGATATAGGCTTACATCATTATTAATACACCTTTTGAAGTCCTCCAGCAAAATCATCTGCTTAAATTTATCAAAATCAGAATTTACATTCTTAGAATTTAACCACTGCTCTAACAGATCTTCTTTGATTTTTGCATACTCAACATGGGATTGCTTATCTTGCTTGTAAGTTGTCCTAAATTTTACTCTATAGGCTTCAGGAACAAGCTCATAGGCCTTAAGAATCAAGCTCTTAACTACATCATAATTATCACATTGATCCTGAGGCAAAGATGCATAAGTTACTTGAGCTTTACCGGTGAGAACAGTTTGAAGGAGTACTGGCCAATACTCCTTGGGCCAATTAAAACCTGTAGCTACCCTCTCAAACAACTGAAAATTCTTTGTTAAATCAGAGTCATTAAAAGGAGGGACAAGTTTAACATTTTTAGCCACATCAAAATCATCAGAGCTAGATGATCCAGTTCCACATTGTTTCATGCGATACTCATGGTCTGCCTGAATCCTAGCAAGTTCAACTTGTGCGTGAAACTCAGCCTCCTTAGCACGGGCCTCCTGCAGGGCTAGCTGTAACTTAGCTAATTCAATCTGTGTTTGCTCATCTGGAGGAGTTACATTAAACAAGCTTTCATTAATCATGTCAACAATTTGATCTTTAGAATGATGAGAGCGAACAGCAATTCCCAATTGTTGAGCAACAAGCTTAAGTTCATTCTTTGTTCTGTCTTCTACATCCAACACTGTTTGAACATTTGACAAAAAATCTTTGGCTTCATCAAGCGTAGTAAAATATCAAGCAATATCCTTATGATAATATCCTGAATATCCTGATAAGAGGTCGCCAAATTTATGTTACGGAACAGAGAAAGATAATGTACACTTTAAGTGAGAATACTAAAAATCACTACTGTCCCGTAAAGTTCCAGGTTCAAAACAAAGAGTCAGGTAAAATTACAAGTTAAAGTTTAATGCTCAAATTAACAACAAAACATTCAGGACTCATAAGGATAATGTAATGGCAAAAAACAGGTTAAATATATGACTAACTGCAATAGCCTCTATTAACACGAAATTAGCAAGAGTAAATTTATCTAAGTCAGCCCTGATAAAATGACAATACTAGATAATACTCAGTGAATGCAAGATATATTATTACAGATACAAAATATTATTATTGATGGCTGACAATAAGAACCTTACATGAATTACAAAAACCTCACTAGGCCTACAAATTAACACCTTACGCTACACAGTACAAGAAAAAATGCAATAACAGTTATACTCAAATTACACAGCTGCTAGATGGTTGGAGACTTCCTGAGCTCTCGCAATAATAACAACTGTACAGGGGAGGACAGAGATGTGAACAAAATGAGGAGTAGATCTAAGTGGCAATAATACAGAGACTGAGCTCATTATATAGGGGCCAGCAGAGCTTGATACAACTTGTAAGAAGGACGCGCAAATGAAGCCATAGGGGACAAAGAGTTGATAATCCTGCTCTGAACAACAGAAAGAACGACTTACTCTACTATAACGGTAGAAGGGGGAGTGAGATAGAACACGCTCGTGATCAAACATGCAGCATACTGTACGTTAGAATTACACAAAGGATGATGAAATCATAGGCTATGTAACAATATATATATATATATATATATATATATATATATATATCTGTCTATCTATCTGTCTATATGTATCTATCTCTATATAGATAGATAGATAGATAGATATAGTATATTGTGGTAGGTGGGGGCACCCATCATCCACTCACTCAATGTAGAGATGCCATATGATCTCTACACTGAGTAAAATATCAGATGGTTTCCTGTACCCAGGAAATCATTTACTACGCTGGGTGGGAACCATATAACCTGGGTTTCTGGCATGGTTAAGTGTCTCCAAGTTTCCCCTCCCCAAAATCACTTAATCATGGCAGTCGTTTCATAGAGCCTTGGAGGTCGCAATACCTGCCCAGGACCCCAACCAAATGGGCAGATACTCATGGCCATGTGGAATGTGAGGTGCGAATGAGAAGAGCAACAGGGTGGAAGTGGTGAATGTGTTCAAGAGTGCGAGATATGCTGTGATGGCATTGTGTGAAACGAAGATGAAAGGGTGTGAAGTGGAGAAGTGGGAGGGTGTAAAATGTGTAAGATTGGGAATGAATGGGAGAGGAAGATGTAAGGAAAGAGTTGCTTTGCTGATGAATGAGGTGTGGCAGAGTGGAATGAGAGACTACAGTTGTGTCAGGTCGAGGTGTATGTATGTGATGTTCAAGTCTGAGAAGGTGAAAGTGGCAGTGATTGTGGCATATTCACCGTGTAAGGACAGGAGTGAGAACGACAGGTTTTGTGATGAGCTGGGTGAAGTAGTGGGAGAAATGCCCAGGAGCTATTAACTGATCGTAATTTGGGATATGAGTGGAAGAGTAGGCAATTGTCCTATGGAGGACATAATTGGATGTTATGGAGTACCAGGAGAAAATAATAATGGGTAGAGACTAAAGCATATGTGTCAGGAGAAGAGGTTCTTCATTTGTAGCTCGTAATTCAAACACAGAGATGCACATAAATATACATGGTATAGAGGGAACGGGGATCGTGTTAAATGAAGCCTGATTGATTGTGCTCGTAGAGAGGTCGATGATGGGAATGGTTGCTGATATGAGGGCCGTGAGAGGACGATGTGGAGGTCCATCAGATCATATGATTGTGGTTTGCAAGATCATGCTGAGAGAAGTGAATTGGACCAAGAGTGAGAGGAGCAGTCAGGGAGAAAGACTGAAAGTTGAGAAGCTGAGGACTAAAGAAATGGCAAATGATTACAGGACCAAAGTAGATGAGGGGTTAAAACCGGTGAACTGGAATGAAATGGATCTGGACAACCTGTGGAATTCATATAGGGACTGCTTAGTTAAGAATGCTAAAGCGATGTGTAGTATGGCAAGCATAACAACAAAGAAAGGTATGTCATGGTGGGATGGGGAGGTTAAGAGAGACGTGGAGGAAAAGAGGAAGAAGTGGCTAAAGTGGTTACAGGACAGGGGTTCGGTTGAAATAAGAACTGAATATTTTTTTTTAAATTAATAACAGAACGGAGGAAGGAAAAACAAATGAGTAAAAAAAAAAAAAAAAAACAATCCATACACCAGATTACTGGTGTCCTCCGTTCTTGAAATATCTGTAACAGTTAGACTTGAACAGCTGTGGGTTGAAATTTGGAGGGAAACAACTCTGGGGAAGCGAATTCCAGAGAGATGCAGTTCGGGGAATGAAAGAATTCTGATAGGCAGAAGTTCTGCAATATGGCTGAGTGACATTCCAGTCATGAGCGCTACCAGTCATGAGCGCTACGAGGGAAGGCATGGAGAGGTGGCACCATGGACGCAACTTCGTCTGAGCATTTGCCAAAAAAATGTCTGTAAAATAATGCAAGACAGGCAACATTCCTTCTTACATACAGGGGAGGTAGTTTATATGTAATGACAGGGTTGTTAATGATTCTAACAGCTTTGTTCTGAATTTTGTCTAGTTGTCTTAATGCAACCTCTCCACAACCATTCCACAAGGGTGAGCAATATTCAAGCTGAGAGCGCACATGACTCTTATAAATTATAGCTAACTGCTCATCGGCAAAGAAGTTACGGACTCTGTACAATAATCCAAGTTTCTTTGAGGCGGTTTTAGCAAGTGATCTGACATGAGAGGTCCAACTGAGGGCACTGTTAAGTGAGACGCCAAGAATTTCAATACTTTTGGAGATGGGAATATTAGTAGCACTGAAGGTAATGTACGAATCTGGCAATATCTGTCTATTAGTAAACTGTATATATTTAGTTTTACTAGCATTAAAAGAGACAAGGTTGTTTTGTCCCCAGTCATTGGTCATAGATAGATCTTGATTTATGGAGATGGCTGTACTGAGTTGAGAGGTAGAGATATTAGACTTTGTAAATGGGTGTCTGGGTGTGAATGAACTATGTAGTGTTGAGTCATCTGTATATGAGTGAATGGGATTGTGGGTGACAGATAAGAGATCATTAATATGAACCAGAAATAGGGTTGGCACCAGAACTGATCCCTGTGGCACGCCGGCGTTAATTGAGTGGAAATTGGAATATGCATCATCTACTTTTACTCTTATTTTCCTGTCACTAAGATATGAAGAAATCAAAGGAACAAAAGACGTTAGTCCATAGCTTTGGACAGCAGAGAACGGTGCCATACTCTATCGAAAGCTTTAGAGATATCAAGAGCTACTGCATGAGTTTCTCCAAAAAGATCAATTGATTGATGGATGGTATGAGTTAAGAGATTGAGTATGTCAATGGTGGATCTTTCGTGGCGAAAACCATATTGTCTATCACTAATTAAGTTGTTGGATTCAAGATGTTTAACAATGTGCTTATTAAATAAAGTTTCGAATACCTCCCCATGAGAAGATGTGACAGCTATTGGTCTGTAATTGGAGGGGTCAGACGAACTTCCTTTCTTCGGAATTGGGTGGATATTGGCTTCTTTCCATGAATTTGGGAATAAAGAAGTACGTATGCATAGTCTGAATAATTTAGCTAGGACAGAGGCAAGTTCAGTGGAACACTTTTTCAAAACAATTGGCGGAATTCCATCCGGGCCTGGAGCTTTGTTGGTAGGTAAATTGTCTAGGATGGATTTTACGTATCTTGTCTGTATTTTAAGTGGGGCAATTTCGGGAGAATCAAGTTCCAGTACTGGGACATTCTGGCTGGTATCGTCTATGGTAGAGTTTCTGGCAAAGGTACTGGCAAAGATATCTGCTTTCCCACGCGGGTCATTTGTAATGTTGCCATCTGAAGATTTTAGTGGGGGAATGGAAGATGGCTTGTTAAATTTATTATTGAAAGAATTAATAGTTGACCAAAATATTCTATTGCCATCAGGGTTGTTAAGTAGTTTTGATGCTTGATTTTGAAGAAAGTTTGATTTAGATAGATTTAATACAGCTTTTGCAAGATTTCTAGCAATTTTAAATTGGGAGAGTGATTCTGATGTTTTTGATTTTAAGTAAGAGTTATATGCTAAAGACTTTTGGGCTGTTGCTCTGGCACAGTTGCCATCAAACCATTTTGGAGAGTTCGATCTTTTAGTGAACTGTTGACTTGGTATAAATAAATCCATCCCAGCTAGTATTAAGTCACAAATATGGGACTGGGTAGAATTGGGATCACTAGAGAAGAAAGACTGCCATGGAATGTCAGCAAGATAGTTTCTAAATCCATCCCAGTCTGCCCTATCAAAGTGCCATCGGGTCACCCTGACAGGTTCAGAACGGGGAGGTGTGGGAGGGTTAACTAATGAGGCTTTGATGAGATTGTGGTCAGAGGATCCAAATGGTGACAATACCTCTATCCTGTATTGATCTGGATTATTTGTCAAGAATAAATCCAAGAGATGGGCATTATGGTCAGGATTATCAGGTATTATTGTTGGTTGCTTTACCAACTGGGTGAGATTAAACGATTCCGCAAACAGCTCTCACTCTAGACCAGCGTCGTCAGTCCGGGCAGAATGCAATAATCATTCAACATTATGTATGTTAAAATAACCCAAAATGGTAATTTCGGTGCCAAGGGCAAGGTTAAGGTTACTCAACTGAGTGGATATTGAATCAAATACTCTGGGTTCCGAAGAAGCATTGGGGGAACGATAAACTACACAAATATATTTGGTAATGTTTTGACAATTTAGTTTATATAATGAGTAATCAAAACTGGATGAAATGAAGTTTAAAATAATGTCAACTGCATATTGGGATTTGATATAAGAACAGGTGCCACCCTTGTTACGGAAGTTTGTAAGGAGTTGGTAACTGGGAAAACAAAATGGAGATATATCGGTAGAGGGTGAGATTTGTGGTTCTGTGAGGAAAAGGGGCAAAGGGGATATGGACTGTAGGAAAAAATGAACTGAGTTTAAATTTGTGGTAAGACCACGGATATTGGTAAAGAATAAGGCCAACAAGCATTCCCGGAAATAGCAACAGTCGCTGCCGGCACAGTCACTTGATGGTGACCGGGAGGACCCTGTGCCGCCAGCCCTACCCTGCTGGTGGTGGCAATCTGAGGTACCACCTCATTTGAGAGTAAGATTGTAGTGGCCATTAGTAAAGACGGGAATAGAAGGTGTGATATGTTATGCACATGTAGTGTGTTGTAGACAGTTGAAGGTAGAGGTATTATGAAAGCATGCTGGCCTACTCTCTGTGTAAATGATGCACTGAAAATGTTCAGCAAACGGAGATGGTCAGGATCAAGTCCTGAGGGCTGGTGAAACGGGAGCTCCAGCTCTGCCTATCACCAGCTTGCCATCAACCTCGGGAGTACTGCCCTGTTCGACTGGTGCTACAGCATGTAGAGACTAGTGAAGAGGAAAAAGAAGGAGGTAAATGATGATCTGGGAAGAAAAATTAGTGCAAACTACTCTGAAAATAGGAAGTTATTCTGGAAAGAGGTGCGGAAATGTAGAAGTGAAAATGGAAAGAAATGTGATGGTGTGAAGGATGTAGGTGGTAGATTATTAACCCAGGGGGATGAAGTAAGGAACAGATGGAAAGAATATTTTGAAAGCCTGATGAATGGGAATAGAGAGAGCAGAGCGGCTGTAACCATGCTTGGTTTTGGGGGTGTGCAGAGAAGGAATGCAGTACCAGGAGCCGTGACACTCGCACATGTGAAGAGCGCTGTCAAGCAGCTGAAAATTGGGAAAGCAGCTGGGGTCGATGAGGTGTATGCAGAGATGCTTAAGTGTAGGGGAGAGAGTGGAATGAAGTTCTTGTTGGAGATATGTAAGAAGGCATGGATGAGTGAAACTGTGCCTGCAGAGTGGAAAAAGGCTGTGACTGTGCCCCTGTACAAAAATAAAGGTGAGCTAAGTGAGTGAAAGAATTATCGTGGCATAAGTTTAATGAGTGTGGTAGGGAAAATATATGGAAGAATTATTATAAAGAAAGTAAGAGAGCTATCAGAAGTCCTAGTGAGGGATGAGCAGGGTGGCTTTAGGAGTAGCAGAGGATGTGTGGATCAAATATTTGCAGTGAGATAGATAGCAGAGAAGGCTTGTGAGAAGGACCATAAGGTGTTTATGGCATTCAAGGATCTGGATAAAGCATATGACAAACTGGACAGAGAAGGATTTGGAAAGTTCTGGGCATGTACGGTGTAGATGGCAAGCTGCTAGGTGCCGTCAAGAGTTTTTATGACGGTAGTAAAGCACGTGTTTTAATGGGCATCTAAGTAAATGACTCACAATCGGTGTGGGCGTGCGACAAGGTTGTGTGATATCCCCATTGTTGTTCAATATATATACTGTATATGGATTGGGTAATGAGAGAAGTAAAAACACGAGTAATGGAGAGAGGGATGACGTTGGTAATGAATGGTGGTGGATGGAATGGCTCAAATTTGTTCTATGTTGATGATGCAGTACTGCTTGCAAGTACCGGACAAGAACTCCGTAGGCTAGTGCAAAGTTTTGCTGATGTGTGAGAGCGTCGTGCCTTGAGAGTAAATGTAGAAAAGAGTAAAGTGAGAGAAAGAAGGTGACTCGCAGTGCTATGTTACAGTGAATAGAGAGATACTGGAATTGGTGAGAGTTCAAATACCTAGGTACAGCGATAGAATAGAGATGAAAATGTGCAAAAGAAGTTGAAAGTACAGTGACACAAGGAAGAAAAGTAGCCGGTGCAATGAAGGCCCTGATAAGAAACAGAGGCTTGAGTTTTGCAGCTGCACAAGGCTTACATGAAGGAGTGTTGGTGCCAACTTAAACATATGGATATGAGGCTATTGTGTGGCATGAAAATGAAAAGCCATGAGTAAGGGCAGTGGAGATGGGACTGCTGAGGAATGTATATGGAGTACAGAGGGTGGAAATGATACGAGATAATGTGATTCGTGAAAGACATAGAGTGAGGAAGTCGGTGGACACCAGAATCGAAGAGAGTGTACTGAGATGGTATGGTCATGTGGAGAGAATGGATAACAATAGGGTGGTGAAAAAGGTATATGTGAGCGAACTCGAAGGAGGGAGGAGGCGAGGTAGACCAAAGAGTAGGTGGAGAGATATGGTGGATGAGTGTGTGAGGAAGAGAGGTTTGGAAGTCGGTGAGGCTAGGGAACTGACAGGAGATCGAACTGGCTGGATAAATGTTGTGAGAAGTGCATGATCAGGGATTGGCACCCCTTTTTAACGTGGCAGCGTCCGGATTGACACTATTAGATACGATTATGTGAAGCTACAGAACGTGGTGAATGTTTTTGGCGTATCCGATAGAGCCAGGATTCTGGGGGCTTGAATGATGAGTGAATGGAAGTGTGGCTCATTGGATTGGGCAAATTTGGGCAGTCTGGACATTGCTAATCCTCACCCTGCCGTAGGGTGGGAAAGTAGTTCCGGATGATGATGATGATTTATATTATATACATACAAATATAAATATACACAATATACATATATAAATGTACAGTATATATGAATATACACAATATATATATTTAAATTATATATATATATATATATATATATATATATATATATATATATATATATATATTGTTACATAGCCTATGATTTCATCATCCTTTGTGTAATTTTAACGCACAGTTGCTGCATGTTTGATCACGAGCGTGTTCTGCCTCAGTCCCCCCCTTCTACCGTTATAGTAGAGTAAGTCGTTCTCTCTGTTATTTAGAGCGGGATTGTCAACTCTTTGTCCCCATGGCTTCATTTGCGCGTCCTTCTTACAAGTTGTATCAAGCTCTGCCGGCCCCTATATAATGAGCTCAGTCTCTGCATCATTGCCACTTAGATCTGCTCCTCATTTTGTTCACATCTCTGTCCTCCCCTGTACAGTTATTATTATTATTGTGAATTTCTCAGGAAGTCTCCAACCATCTAGCAGCTGTGTGATTTGAGTATAAGTGTTGTTGCATTTTGTTCTTGTACTGTGTAGCATAGGGTTAATTCTTAGGCCTAGTAGGGTTTTTGTAAATTGTGTAGAATTCATTTTGTCAGCCAGTGGTAATAGTAGTTTGTATCTGTAATTATTGATCTTGCATTAACTGAGCATTACCCAGTGTTTTTCATTTCATCAGGGCTGACTTAGATAAATTTACTCATGCTAATTTCGTGTTAATAGAGGCTATTGCAGTTAACCATATATTTAACCTGTTTTTTGCCATTACATTATCCTTATGAGTCCTGAATGTTTTGTTGTTAGTTTGAGCATTAAACTTTAACTTGTAATTTTACCTAACTCTTTTGTTTTGAACCTGGAACTTTACGGGACAGTAGTGACTCTTAGTATTCTCACTTAAAGTGTACGTTATCTTTCTCTGTTCCGTAACATAAATTTGGCGACCTCTTATCAGGATATTCAGGATATTATCATAAGGATATTGCTTGATATTTTGTGACTGTTACTTATTAATTATGTCTACTATTACTACACTTGATGAAGCCAAAGTTTTTTTGTCAAATGTGCAAACAGTGTGTGATGTAGAAAACAGAACAAAGAATGAACTTAAGCTTGTTGCTCAACAATTGGGAATTGCTGTTCGCTCTCATCATTCTAAAGATCAAATTGTTGACATGATTAAGGAAAGCTTGTTTAATGTAACTCCTCCAAATGAGCAAACGCAGATTGAATTAGCTAAGTTACAGCTAGCCCTGCAGGAGGCTAAGGCTAAGGAGCCGGAGGCTCGTGTTAATGAGGCAAATGCTCGTATTCAAGAGGCACAGGTACAGGCTCAGGCACAAATTGAACTTGCCAGGATTCAGGCAGACCATGAGTATCGCATGAAACAAGGTAGAACTGGATCATCTAGCTCTGATGATTTTGATGTGGCTAAAAATGTTAAACTTGTCTCTCCTTTTAATGAATCTGATTTAACAAAGTATTTTCAGTTGTTTGAGAGGGTAGCTACAGGTTTTAATTGGCCTAAAAAGTATTGGCCAGTACTCCTTCAAACTGTTCTCACCGGTAAAGCTCAAGTAACTTATGCATCTTTGCCTCAGGATCAATGTGATAATTATGATGTAGTTAAGAGCTTGATTCTTAAGGCCTATGAACTTGTTCCTGAAGCCTATAGAGTAAAATTTAGGACAACTTACAAGCAAGATAAGCAATCCCATGTTGAGTATGCAAAAATCAAAGAAGATCTGTTAGAGCAGTGGTTAAATTCTAAGAATGTGGATTCTGATTTTGGTAAATTTAAGCAGATGATTTTGCTGGAGGACTTCAAAAGGTGTATTAGTAAGGATGTAAGCCTATATCTTGATGAGAGAAGAATAGATAATTTGTCTGATGCTGCAGTTTTAGCTGATGAATATGTTCTCACTCACAAGAGATATTCTGGAGGAAAAAGGAAAGCTGAGAGTAAGTGCGTTGCCTCTACTCAGAGTACAGGTAACAAGAAAGAGAATAAGGATGATGTTTCTCAGGAAGTAAATACCAGCTTCACCTCTAGATTTCAGAAAAGTAAATGTACTTATTGTAGTAAGCTTGGTCATACTACGGAGAAATGTTTCAGGAGACAGCGTGATGGGAACAAAAAGGAGTCTTTAAATATTCAGTCAATTGGTCTAGTGTCCACTGTTGAGAGTTCCCAGAATTCTTTAACTGAGTTAACTGAACCTGCTTTGAGGGGTAACTTAAATTCTCATGATGGAGCTACTCTTTTGAGCAGTAACGTGGGTGACACTCTCAAGAGTTCATGTGCTAATTTCCTGTCTGATGGTTTTGTCAGTCCTCTGGACAGTAATGACAGGAAATCAGTTAAAATATATCGTGACACAGGTGCTTGCCAATCCCTTATGCTGACCAGTGTTCTAGGCTCTAATGTTAATTCCTCTGATGAAACTGTAATCTTACAAGGTGTAGGGAATAATTATTTCTCTGTCCCTCT
This sequence comes from Coenobita brevimanus, assembly GCF_032717465.1. NCBI lineage: Eukaryota > Metazoa > Arthropoda > Malacostraca > Decapoda > Coenobitidae > Coenobita > Coenobita brevimanus. The sequence goes on along the minus strand of NC_137033.1, from coordinate 32,766,828 downwards.
GTGCAGAGTGAATTTAGAGTCTGGTTTTGTTAATGGTTCCGTTATGGTTGGGTTGGTTGAGACACTCCCAATGTCAGGTGTAACTTTCTTACTTGGAAATGATATTGGTGGAAGTCAAGTGTGTCCAGCTCCTCAGTTGTCTAGTGAGCCAGTGGCTGAGGCCCAGGATTGTGATGTCCCTGATGTGTTCCCTGCATGTGCTGTCACTAGGGCTAAGTCTAAAGTTACTGGTGATTTAGAGGATAATGATGATGATGATGTTATCCTAGCTGACACTTTTCTTGCTAATTTGGACCACTCCCCAGATGAGGCAGTACCCCGTAGTGTTGATAATTTGTCTCGTCAAGAGTTGGTTGAGTTGCAGGTTGCTGACCCTGAGTTGAAAGGTCTAGCTAACTCTGCTTACAGTGAAGAAGAGTTAGCCGGTGCTTCTACTTGTTATTATGTAAAGTCAGGAGTACTTATGAGGAAGTGGAGACCCCCAACAGCATCAGCCGACTGTGAATGGGAGGTTGTACATCAAGTTGTCATCCCTCGTGTTTGTAGGCAGGATATCATTAGAGTGGCTCATGATTCCAGTTTGGCAGGACACCTTGGAGTGAGGAAGACTGTGGCACGCATTTTGAAACACTTCTACTGGCCAGGTATCTTCAGGGATGTTTCCTGGTATTGTAAGTCTTGTCACACCTGTCAAGTTGTGGGGAAGTGTAATCAGACCGAAAAGGTTGCACCTCTAGTTCCCATTCCTCCTTTTGAAGTGCCTTTCACCCGTGTGTTGGTGGATATTGTGGGCCCTCTTCCTAAGACTTCTTCAGGATTTTCTTATGTGTTGACCATGATTGATATGGCTACTCGTTATCCTGAAACCATTCCACTTAGAAATATCTCAGCAAAGAACGTGGTTAAGGAAATCCTAGGGTTCTTCACAAAGTTTGGTCTGCCCAAGGAGGTACAGTCAGACCGGGGAAGTAATTTCATGTCAAACGTTTTCAAGCAGTCTCTGAAAGAGTTGGGCATCACCCAGATCACGTCTTCAGCTTACCATCCCCAGACCCAAGGAGCGTTGGAGAGATATCATCAAACACTCAAATCGATGCTCAAGAAATACTGTTTGGAACATCAGAAAGACTGGGATAAAGGTCTTCCATTCGTTGTGTTTGCCGCAAGAGAATCTCCAAATGAATCACTGGGCTTCTCACCTTTTGAACTACTGTTTGGCCATGAAGTAAGAGGACCCCTTAAGTTACTCAAGGAATGCTGGCTGTCGGAGGAAGATGACGTCAACCTGCTGGAGTATGTGATGAAGTTCAAAGAACGGCTGTCCACTGCTTTACAGCTGGCGAGAGAGAATTTAGGAGCTGCTCAGGAGAAGATGAAGACTTGGTATGATAAGAAGTCCAGGTTACGCCACTTTCAGCCAGGAGATCAGGTTTTGATTCTGCTACCAGTTCATGGGCAACCTCTTCAAGCCAAGTTTAGTGGCCCTTATTTCGTGGAGAAGAAACTCAGTGATGTCAACTATGTCATCACCACACCAGATCGTAGAAAGAGCAAGCAACTATGTCACATTAACATGCTAAAGTTATATCACAGGCGGGACGAAAATAATCCAGTCTGCACTGTAGCTGTTCCACCCGAGTCTACAAGTGAAGTTCTCCCATGCAGCATGAGCCTGAGTGATAGTTTGGGGAAGAATCCTGATATCATGAATGATCTCCAGACTAAGCTTTCTCATCTACCTCCCAAGGAAAGGCAGGAGTTTTCGGCATTACTGCATGAGTACCCGCAAGTGTTCCGTGCTACTCCAGGAAGAACCACTGTGTTGATGCATGATGTCGATGTTGGAGACGCAAAGCCAATTAAATTGCCTCCTTACCGTGTGAACCCAGTGAAAGTTCCTCTCATCCAGAAGGAGCTTGGCTACCTGTTGGACCACAAGATGATTGAGCCCTGTCAGAGCGAGTGGAGTTCTCCTGTCACTCTAGTCCCTAAGCCAGGTGGGTCACAGAGGCTTTGCATCGACTACAGACGTGTTAATCAGATAACTAAAACAGACACTTACCCTCTCCCTTGTGTGGAAGATTGCATAGACAAGATCGGAAAGGCTAGGTACATAAGTAAGTTTGATTTGTTAAAGGGATACTGGCAAGTACCTATGACTGAACGTGCTAGGGAGATCTCATGTTTTGTAACATTAGGAAAGACTTTTGCATGTTCTGTAATGCCATATACAGATTGTTTTAGAGTAATAAGAAATTTCCTTTGTAAATTTCTTTTTTCTTTGTGGGGAGGTGTTACATAGCCTATGATTTCATCATCCTTTGTGTAATTTTAACGCACAGTTGCTGCATGTTTGATCACGAGCGTGTTCTGCCTCAGTCCCCCCCTTCTACCGTTATAGTAGAGTAAGTCGTTCTCTCTGTTATTTAGAGCGGGATTGTCAACTCTTTGTCCCCATGGCTTCATTTGCGCGTCCTTCTTACAAGTTGTATCAAGCTCTGCTGGCCCCTATATAATGAGCTCAGTCTCTGCATCATTGCCACTTAGATCTGCTCCTCATTTTGTTCACATCTCTGTCCTCCCCTGTACAGTTATTATTATTATTGTGAATTTCTCAGGAAGTCTCCAACCATCTAGCAGCTGTGTGATTTGAGTATAAGTGTTGTTGCATTTTGTTCTTGTACTGTGTAGCATAGGGTTAATTCTTAGGCCTAGTAGGGTTTTTGTAAATTGTGTAGAATTCATTTTGTCAGCCAGTGGTAATAATAGTTTGTATCTGTAATTATTGATCTTGCATTAACTGAGCATTACCCAGTGTTTTTCATTTCATCAGGGCTGACTTAGATAAATTTACTCATGCTAATTTCGTGTTAATAGAGGCTATTGCAGTTAACCATATATTTAACCTGTTTTTTGCCATTACATTATCCTTATGAGTCCTGAATGTTTTGTTGTTAGTTTGAGCATTAAACTTTAACTTGTAATTTTACCTAACTCTTTTGTTTTGAACCTGGAACTTTACGGGACAGTAGTGACTCTTAGTATTCTCACTTAAAGTGTACGTTATCTTTCTCTGTTCCGTAACAATATATATATATATATATATATATATATATATATATATATATATATATATATATATATATATATATATATATATATATATATATATATATATATATATATATATATATATATATATATATATATATATATATATATATATATATATATATATATATATATATATATCTCATCTCATCAGCCGTTTGTGTGTCCACTGCAGGGCCGCCCCTTCCCGACCGAAGTGGGGACGATACAGCCAATGTATCTCTACCAAGTGGCTTAGGCTGTCTAGTAGAGATTGTATGTAGGGTGAGAAGTGCTTGTAAGTGTAATTGTAGTGTTGGAATGGCTTTGAATGTGTGTGTAATCAGTGAACCAAGTGTAATCGGCCAGTGCAAGCCGACTGGGTGCAAGCATACTTTATAGTATGCGACACTGGTTCAACCACAGCACCCCTTGTGTCCGCCAATGCAGTACGTGGCCAGAAGAATGCTCCCAAAGTGTATTGCCCTGGCGGGGTGCGAACCCTCGTTCTTCAGTGTACGAAAACGCACACTTACCACTGTACCACAAAGGTTCCATATATATATATAAATTTGCAAATGGTATTTAATGTTTATTATTGTAAGGCAATTCACTTTGGAGAATAAAAATTTAGATATTAATGATGCAAGTTCAGTACCCCGGTGACGAAAGTAAAGGACGAGAAGGATTTAGCAATTATTTTCAGTAGCATTATAAACTCAAAACAGTCACAGCAGCCAAAACAAGGCAAACAAAATGCTCGGCCCCATCGCAAGGGACATTGATCATTAAACACCCGATATAATCTCCAAGCTTTATGCCTCATTATTAGACCACACTTAGAATACTATCTGTTTATCTATCTATTGCCAGACTCATTAATCCCAAAAGGGGTGGCCACAAACAAATCGCCTCCATGTCACCGTATCCTTTGCCATTACGCTGCCCTCCCCCCAGCTTACACCCTCCTCTCTCATATAACTGTTCACTCCATCCCTCCATCTCATCCTCAGTCTCCCCTTTCCTTCCCACCCATCCACCTCACACACCCCTTTCTAATATGTCTCCACTCCATCCCTCCATCTCATCCTCAGCCTCTCTCTCCCTCTCCCCTTCCCTCCGCCTCGCACCCCTCTCTCTCAAATACCTCTCTACTCCATCCCTCCACCTCATCCTCGGTCTCCCCCTCCCTCTTCACCCATCATCTCAGTCACACTCTCCTTGCTAGTCTCTCATTCTCCATTCCCTCAATTCACACACCTCTCTCTCATATACCTCTCCACTCCATCCCTCCACGTCATCCTAGGTCTCCTCTTCCCTCTCACTCCCCTCCCCTAGTTAATGCTCATATATTCTCAACTTTCTTGTAAAATTCTTAGCCACTTTCCCTTATGACCATCGATTACAAAAAAAATTATATTCAAAGAACGACTAGACTAAAAAGACTTGGAGTAATTTGATATACTGTATATGATTATCCAGGGTCTGTATTCTCGCCGGTTAAGGAAGCTCCCTAGCAACTCTTCCTTAGTTATTTATTTCTAGATATGGCTGGTGGACATCCTTTTGTATATTTTTTATGCAAAATACTGTGTGCAGAAATGGTAAATGGTCCTCGAATATCTGAATGAAGACATAGTAGAGAGAGTGAAACGCAGAGGCATCAAAAATTATCCTACTGCTGCAAAATTTACCCTACGAAGAAGGGCTGAAGAAACTGAATATGCTTCCTCTAAAAAAGAAAACAGCGATTCAGGTATTTAAGATTCTTTAGCAAATCTGATGATGGTGGATATCAAAACTTCTTTTAAATAAAGAACGGTACTGTGACGCGAAAGAATGGAATGAAGCTCAAAAGCAAGAGATACAACACTAATGTAGGGAAAAATTACTTCAATAGTCGTGTAGGGGAAAAATAGAATAGGCTACCAGCAAAAGAAGTTAGTGCAAAAAGTACTGAAACTTAGACTAGACAAATATTTTAAGACTGCGTACCATAAGCAACTGAGTCTCATTTGTTTCCAGGTTGATGTGTATGCTGACGACGGTGAGGTGTTTGCTTAATAAAGAGAGCATTTGGCGATTCTGTCCGCTCTTTCTTTTACAGATTTATTGAATTGATAATACAGAGTAGGCAGTCGTTCCTCTTTCCCTCTCCCATTAAACCCACGTTTATTTTTCCGAACACGCACGTTTCTTTTTTTTTTCTGTATCTTCTTCCTGCCACTTTTACTGGATGGTGGTGTGGGTGGGAGACTCATACAATTATCTCTTCCTTTTTCTTACGCGATGGTTAGATCTTAGAATTAGCCCTTTTTTTTTTTTTTTTCTTCCAGCAGATAACCTTGTGGTCCAACAGACTTCCTGTTATCTGCACTTCTTATGTAGTCCTTTTCTTCTCTTGTCTGGTAAAATTGCTGGGCCGAAGCAAAATGTAAATTCCGTCACCGTATAAATACGGGATCGAGTACTATTAAGTACTTTTGTTTCCATCCCCCTCAGGATCCCACGTAGATCCCAGAGGGCCCAAAGACCAATAAGATTGAAAAGAGTGTGAAAAACAATGTGAAAGTTGATTGAATGGCATTGGTGGTGGGGGCTGGTGTCTGAGGCTTCAAGATAACACATCAGTTTTAAAATGCTCAAAGTCCATTGAATAAACAAAAGAGGAAGCGATGAGAGAGGTGGGGTGGGTGATGAAGTTGTTGTGAGTCACTACCGGTGAGAGAGAGAGGGGGGGGGGGACTTTGGAGAAAATGAACAGTTACAAATATACCAAATGTGGGAACTAGAATGTCCTTTGGCATTTACCCCTCGGTGAAATACCTGGCAGATTATTTGGTGTGGCATGGCTTCTTTAAAGTAGCTACAGTAAATTGTACAAGAGTGTAGCATCTCGTGAAACAGAGCAAGAGAGTTGCTGCAAGTGAGAGTTTGACATAAAAAAAAAAAAAGTGAGAATGAGAAGAGGGAAGGAGAGAAACAAACGCAAAGAGAACCGAAGGAATGGGAGTAAGAGGTAGGGAAAGGAAAGGAAAGAAAGGAGGAAATGATTTAATCTAGCAGGAGGAAGAGGAGAGCGATGAGGGAAGGAATAGAGGGTAAGGAAAGGAAAGGCAGGAAAGAATGAAGAGGAAGCAGGAGAAAAGGACTGAAAGAAGCGAATGAATGGAAAACGATTAGGAATGAGCAGGGGCAGGAAGTCACTGACTAGAGTGGAGGGGGTGAGGTTAGGTGTCGGGATAGAGGTTCCTCTAGTGAGGAAGAGGAGAGGAAGAGAAGAAGAAAAACGAGGATAGTGGTTGGGAGGAATATTGCAAAGGATAAAGAGAGAGAGAGAGAGAGAGAGAGAGGTTAGGTGGCAAAAAACAGCTAATACAAACTTTTTTTTTTTTCCACTGACATTGGTTATGAGTAAGACTGGGTTGTGAAAAATGTTTACGCGTTGGATAGGAAAGTGTATAACTACACGAAAATGTCTAGGGTTGCTAGATATTGCTTCTCGAAAGTGGCCAATCATGCTATTCATATGTGTTCACTGTAACGAAAACATCAGTGATTGCCAAATTTCCCCCCATTATAATGAAACATTATTTATAAATGGTCGGAGTAAAATTATTTTATCCTGCTCGTGGGGTGCTATCCTGCAGTGATGAACAGGCTTGAGTACTCCTTCGACCTATTAGGACCAGACTAGATAGATGCAACCATACTACAAGGGCCTGCTAGTAGCATAGTAAAAGCACGACCCCCGCTTGAGTTATCCGCCATGCAGGATGGATATATTGGCTGTTCCCAGTTCTCATGTCTCCCAGGACCCCCTTGAGTCAGAGCCCTGCTCGGAAGAGGTGGTGGCAGTTTGGGGGTAGGGATAGGGAGGGTGCAGAGGAGGATGGCAAGGCCATCCTATCCCCCATCTGTCCCGAGACCCTCTTGAGCCAGACCTCCAGCAAGAAAAGGTAGACTTCCCCACCTGGTGGAGGTTCTTCGGGGTTAGGGACGCGGAGGCATGGAGAAGGACGGAAAGGCCACTATCCCCATTTTTCCTTAGAGTCTCCTGAGCTAGAACCCCAGCTTGAAAAGGTGGTGGTGACTTAAGAGTAGGGACAAGGAAGGTGTGGAGGAGGTTGGCCAAGCCACCTCATCCCTCACCCTTCCTGAGACTCTCTTAAGCCCCAGCCTCAGCCTGGAAAATTGGTGGGGACTCATCTGGGATGAACACGAGTTTCCTCATCGAGTGCTCTATTACAGTGGGGAGCAGACTTGAGTACTGCTTCGACTAAGTGGGGTCATAATAGACAGGCCTATTAGCCGCCGTCATATTAAAAGCTCTCTCCCCAGCCATTGTGTGTGTGGGAGAGTGGGGGTGGGGGGAGAGAAGACAACCTAACTCATTGTTGGTCTCAGGTGTGGATACATGGGGAGGGTTGGCATCAGTATGGGCATCCGATCGTAAAGCTGGCCAAAAACAAAATGGCAGTTCAGTCATGGATAGACTAAGAGGTGCAAGACAGAGCTGTATGGCGAAGATTGACCAAACACATCGACATCATAAAAGTGGGAAATGATGCAGGATAAAGAAGAACGTTCAGGTTAAAATTATTAGACTAAAAAGAGAGAAATTAAACGAGACAGAAATATATATATATGGCTTATCATATTTTCTTGCTGCCAGACAAGGCAGGGCCCCCCCAAAAGGCCCATATGGCAATCATAACTGACGTAGATTGTGCATACCCACACATGGTAGGCAGATGAATGGCAAAACAAATTTTTTAATGCAAAATAACGTCACTTCACTGCAAAAAATAGCATCATCGGCTCGAATCACGTTTATTCCAATCTGCATACAATAAGAAAATAATCAGAGAATGAATAATACTGAAAAAAAATTTTTTGTCATTCCTACAATCATACAGTAACCCTGAAATTCGTAGTTTTGTACGCTCAGTGCACTGGCATTCGCCCTGTCTGGGTTGGGGCTGCCAAAATACTGCATCAGAATATATAAATATGAACGAAACTCGGGCTTTCGGCTTGTGGTTTCATTTACAAGGTTTCGCTAAGAACGACTGCCGGGGTACGAAGATGGGTTATAATCGTTCACTCAAAAAATCATAAAATCATTATTGGTGCTGTTGTTGCCTCAGATTCAGCTGAATGTGTGCCCTGTGGACTAGAAGCTGATATTACCCGTCTTTCTCTGTCCACCATCCTTTCGAGGAATACAGAGGGAGCTAAGAGATGACTGCGTAATCGGCGGCAGAGCTGCCCGATATGTCGGTTGTCGGTGTCACCACGGGAAGTCGTTCCTGTCCAGCGCAACATACATAAATTCATATTTACTGATGTACGTGTATACACACTCAGCATCATAGTTTAGTTGTGAAAAGTGTAGTGTGGTCGTGGGATGATGAGCTGTAGTAAGGAAAGGTGTGTGTGTGTGTGTGTGTGTGTGTGTGTGTTCGCTTTCGTCAGTGAAGCTGACCCATTCGATTGAGGCATTTTACTGTGGCTACTCAAAGCGATTTCATTTAGCCGAAAGAAAACCTACGTAATAAAAGATTACCCCATCTAACAGGACCACGTGTGTTTCTTTTTCTGCCTGCTGTCCGTAGTCAGTCTGGTTCATCTTTTGAAGGCTTTTCCAACTGGAGAGATTGATACCTTCTCCGTGTACATCATCATTTCACGAGGCACTTTCAATAGGTGAAATAAATAGTTTTGTAGATAAGAATGAATCAATAAAACAAGTATTTGGAGTGATGAGGTTAGAGTTCAAGCCCAATGCTTTCACTGGCTCTCCTGCAAAAAACAGAATAGTCACGCCAAAGAAGTAGCCGTAAGGTTATGGGTAAATCATCATCCTAGTAGCGTTCTCTTGCGCCGTGTTCTAATAATAAAATAAATCACATTCTGAATAGAACTGGAAACTTTTATTACACCTCTTCCTTCTATGCATTAGACCTCCATATCATGTTTTATGTTATTGATACAATCTATTGCAGTAGGAGAAAAATAGATATATAACATTCAGGAAAATGCTAAACTGTTATATACTAAATTAATCGCTAAAGGAAGTGTTAAGATGGCTCCGGGATTTATTGTGCAAATTGCCATTCAGTATCTTCCTGTGTGTTACTGATGCACACTGTGTTGCCCACTGTAGACCTTAAAGGTAATATAAAGAACATACAAGAAGATATATATCTACTCAATAAATAACTAAAAAAAAGTGCTAGGAACATACAGAATATTGTCTGTTGTCCCCATCTGGACGTTTGACATTTTTCTCTTTTCGACCAGTGATTTTACCAGGATGTTCCTAAATGATCGCCTATTTTCAGACTCTTTTTTTTTTTTTTTAATTTCCTTAACACCTCGTAGCCCCTCAGGGATTCTTTAAAGTCTTCGCTTCATATAGCAAAGGAAGGGGATGAGGAAGAGGCAGAGGAAGGAGAAGTAATGATGATGATGATGAAGATGATGGAGATGATGATGAACAATATAAAAAGAAAGAATACATATTTTATACATGTGTTTCGGGAAACAAGATAAACTATGAGGATTCCGTTGACCTAAAGATAGAATATCAACCAAGTATCATGGGTGAGGCTCTTCCCTAATCCCCCCTCCTCTCTCTCTCTCTCTCTCTCTCTCTCTCTCTCTCTCTCTCTCTCATATGTCATAGTTGTGGTCCTGTCTCCTGTCCTCCTTGTTTGCCTTTCCATTTTTCTCCTTCACTCTCCATACATCTTCTTTCCTGACTGTATATCCAGGCATCCTATTCATCTTGGAGAGCGGGAGTTTGGGTCGGGGATGAGAGGGTGCGTGTGAGGGGGATGTGGGACAAGAGGGAGCTTTTGAAGACGTGCTGCAAAGGGAGACAGTGTGTTCGTGTTTCGCTGGAATCATGAGAGAGAGAGAGATAGAGAGAGAGAGAGAGAGAGAGAGAGAGAGAGAGGGGATATCAGGGGGAGATTTTGGTGGTGAGGGAGGTTTTGGGGTCCACCAGGAGGTTTAAAGGGGTTTCGAATGTAGTGACAAATTTCTAGACCGAAGGAGTGGAAGGTTTAGTTTGAAGGCTTAGCAGAGGTTGAGGGGTAGGGGAGAGGAAGGGGAGAGGGGGACTTGAGGTTCGAAGTCGGTATTGATTTTCGTTTGGGTGGAAAAGGGTTTTGGAGAATTTTCAAGGTGTCTTGGGTGAGTTTAAGAGGCCTTGAAGCTAGGAGAGTTTTTCTTTTTTTTATAAGGGGATTCGAAGGCTTGAGGGGGGATTGAAGGTGAGAGAGAGAGAGAGAGAGAGAGAGAGAGAGAGAGGAGAGAGAGAAGGACAATATATAAATCAGCAGGGGCTAGTATTGGGTTGGATTTTGGTCACATGGACGTCTTTGTGAGATTTAGAGGGATTTATGGATTTGGGGGGTTGGAAACGATATTTGGAGAGTTTCTTGAAGATAAGCGAGAATTTAAAGAGCTTATTTATAAAGGATAAGAACAAGGGTTAGAGGGAAAATGAGCGCCTGAGGATGCAAGTTGGTTGGGGCTTGAGTGGATTTGGGTCGTGGAGATGGGGCGGAATGGGAGGGCTCCGGGGAAGTTCAGATTGCATGGGGTTTGCTTAAGTATGCTTTGGAGGAAGAAAAGGGCTAGTCCTCCTTGGGTATGTAGAATGAAGAAGGGATTAGTGGGTTGTTAAAGGCTGTTTTGAAGCTAATAGATTTTTTTCTAGAGTGGAGGCGGTTAAGAGAACGCCCTACTTTAATGTGGAAGAAGTTGCATTTCGCAGAGAAACTGACGTCTACGGGGGCCTAAGCGAGATTTTTTTTTTTTTTTTTCAAGAACAGAAGGTATAGTTTAGGATGTACAGGCAGAGTATGAGGGTTTAATGGAGCTGTATGGGGCAGGGAAAAGAGCTGAGTTTGGGTGGCTAAGAGGTAGTCTCAGGCGAACTTTTGATGACTTCGAGGTGGGCACCATACACTTAACGCAGGGTAGGTTACGCCATACACTTAACGCTAGGTAGGTTAATCTGACCTCTTTCCGCCGACTAAGGTAATAAAGGACAAGTGGCATAAATGAACTTCGTGAGGGAACCAAGGAGGGAAAATGTTAATTAAAGTGAAAGTGGGCTGAAGAGACTTTTTATATAAGATGGGGGATGGGAGGTCAGAAAGGGTAAAGAAGGGAGGAGAGTTTGGGAGAGAAAAGGGAGGGATGAGAGAGGAAAAGGAAGAAACAGGAAATCGGAGACGAAGAGGAGATGGACAGACATGACAGAGGAATGAGGCAGAATGAAAGGTTAAAGAGGAAAGGCTGACGGAGGAGAGAGACAGACAAAGGGGAGAGAGATAGAACAGAGAAGGGGTTGTACTGTCCAGGAAGGGAGGGATAGAAACGGTGGGTTGGAAATGAGGAGAGGCGTACGTGAGGAGAGGAAAAGGGGATGGGGAGACAAGCAGGAATAAGGAGGAGGTTAGTCGGGGAACAGCAGACTAATTGAATCAGGTTGAGAGTTATTTTTCTACCTAGAGGGAAAGGTGAGACGTGGGGAAGTTGGGGGGAGCGTATGACAGAAGTAGAGTTATCGTATTGTCTGTGTACATCTCTCTCTCTCTCTCTCTCTCTCTCTCTCTCTCTCTCTCTCACACACACACACACACACACACACACACACACACACACACACACACACACACACACACACACACACACAGCTTGGTGCATCCCGTCAGTCATTTGTCCTCGACGCTCCCTCTCAGCCACTACTCTCAGGTGGCGGATCTGTAGACGATGGTGAAATGATTCCGAAAGAAGTTAGTGTTCCTTGGGTAGTCTGGCTGGTTGCGCCTCGGGATAGTGCACTGCCGGAGGGTTGGTGCGATGGCTCAATCCTATTATTGGGAAGAAGTCAGATTTCAGGTATTCTGCTGTTGTATGTGTGCTTCAGTTATGTTATTTTCCTGTAATGTTCAATTATACCGATATTCGTCTTTCCTCTATGGTTATGTATCGGTACCTCTACCGTGTTTCTTGTATTTTAATTAAGCTGCTTAATTTTCTTGCTCTCCATTTTATGGACTATTAGCCTCAGGCTTTATCCTTTTGTTGTATATAAACTAATATATGTACTGTACACACACACACACACACACACACACACACACATATATATATATATATATATATATATATATATATATATATATATATATATATATATATATATATATATATATATATGTGAGTATACATACTTACATACATCTCTCTCTCTCTCTCTCTCTCTCTCTCTCTCTCTCTCTCTCTCTCTCTAATCATTATCAGCCTTACCAAGTCCACTGCTGAGCAAAGGCCTTCCCCAACCTTTTCCACGAATTCTTTGAATGAGCCAATCTCTGCCACGTTTTCCCAAAAACTTTCCCATGTCATCTCTCCACCTCCGGTCTGGCCTTTTTCTGCAACGTTCTTGGAGCCCAGTCAGTCAGCCTCTTGCTCCATCAGTTATCCCTTATTCTTCATACATGACCTTCCCACTTCCATTTCTGTTCTTTTATAACTTTTTTAATGTATATGACTTTAGTCTGCTCTCTCACCCATGTTGATCTTTTCCTGTCTTATGAAGATATTCTCAACATTGACATTTCCATTAGTCTTTGAGAACGGATTAGTTGATTTTTCGTCGATTTTGTCAGTTTCCACAACTCAAAACCGTACGTCATAGCTGGAATTATACACTGGTTAAATACTTTTCGTTCAAAACATTCTGGCAAGTTACTTTTCAAGATGTCTGAATGTTTACCAAAAGCTTTCCAACCAATTGTAATACTTTTTTTTTATTTCGCTATCATGGTCTTTGATTAGTTTTATTATTTGCTCTGAGTAATTGTACTTCTAGACTTCTTCAAGAATATCTTCGCTTATCCTGATGACATTCTTTGATGTATTTGGATTAAACATTACTTAAGTTTTACTCCGGTTCATTTTTAGCCTTATTTTGAGACTCCCTCTGCTCAGTTAATTTAACATTTCTTACAACGTCTCTGCTCTTTCTGAGATTAGGACAATACTTAAATGGTTTAGCTTTTCTCCGTCTATGTTTACTCCTTTGTTGTCCCAGTCTAGCTTTCTGAAAATACTTTCTAGGAACGGTGTAAATAATTTTAATGACATTGTATCTCCCTGACACACGGCCATCTTAATCTTAATTTTTTCCGAGTCTTCATGCATTTTGACCGTAGCAGCTCTCTCATTGTAAGAGTTTTCGTGCAGTTTTACAATGTGCTCATTTACTCCTTGTTTTCGCAATGAGTTTATAATTTTTATGTGCTCCACTGAGTCGAAAGCCTTTCCGTAATCAACAAAACCTAAGTACAGTGGTTTATTATATTCTGTAGTTTTCTCATTTCGGTGCTTCATTTTGTGTTGATGATAAGTAGCCGAATATCCGCTTCGGAATCCTGCCTGTTCACGAGGTTGGTTTTCTTCTGTTCATAAGGACTTTACTGAAGAGTGTGTAAAATACTGATATTGAGCTAATGGATTGATAATTACTAAGATCTTTTGAGTCGCCTTTTTGGTAATGTATTGTACTCCACCATGTACTGGGAATTTTCTTCCTTTTTATACAATGAGGAAGTAATTGGGGAGCCTGTTTTGTACTTCTGCTCCTGCACCCAACAGTAAATCTGCTACTATTTCATCTTCTCCTGGGGCCTTCCCTCTTTTCATATTTTAAAAAGAAATGTTTACTTCGTCTGGTGTTACCTTAGGTATTTCACTTGTGTCAACCGAAAAGTTAGTTATCGGTACTACTGTCTTTGATGCATACAGTTCGTAGAAAGTTCTTCAGTTCTCTTCACCATCTTATCTTTGTATTTAACGATTTCACTTTTTTGTCTTTCAGTGATATATTTAGTTGTTTTCCTAGTGCCGTTTTACTTCGGACCTGTTTAAGACTTTTTAATTTTTTGATTTTTTTTTTTTTTTATCTGATCCATGTTTTTTCTTGTTTTGTCTTCTCTCTGTCTCTTGTTGAAAAGCATATTTAATTCCGCTCGTTGTATTTCACCAGTCATCATGGGGGATGGATGCTTCTTTGTTCACTGACATTCCATCGCTGCGGAACCACATTACAAAAAAGACTTTCCATCTTGCCAAGCTTAGGGATGGCAGGGTCTTCATTTTTGACAAAAACTAAAATCAAGGCTTTGCCAATGCACCTGACTATGACTTGTCTCACACCGATGAACACAAGCTTCAAAATGGAAGGGCCCCAGCATGCAACCTATCCTTTAACTTATCTCTAATTCCCCTGCCTGCCAAGTAGCATCAAGCCATACAGATCTCCAAGGATAAAAATTGAAGACCTCAAGGTAATCAGAGGATGCTAAAGACAGTACCAATGTGGATTTCTTGGTAATGCCATTGCCACCCAATCAAGGAGGCGGCATCAGCTGATGACCAAATCGAATGCTAATTTCCTACCATACCCTCCTCAGTACACCATCTTCTTTAGCATAACAGACACATCATCTCGAGTGAGTGTTAACTTTGTTTAACATTTATTTATTTACAGTGATTTTAAATGTTATTAGAACAAAAATGTATTATCTCATTAATTTTATTAATGTCCTTTTCGCACCATTATACTCTAATGTATGGAAGTGAAGCTTGGACCTTGTTGGAAGGACACGAGTCAAGAATGAGAGCAGTGGAAATGAGCTAATCGAGAGGAGCATGTGGAGTTACATGGAGAGACAAATGAGGAAGTGGAAGAGAGTTGTGATGTGGATGTGGATGTGATAGAAAGCATTAGGAGAAATACTCTGAGATGGTTTGGCCATGTTGAGAGGATGGATAGCAAGAGACTAACTATGAAAGTGTATGTGAGTGAGGTTGACGGGGGGGGAGAGAGGGGGAGGCCAAGGATGCGATGGAAAGATGGAGTGAAGAGGTATATGATAGAGATGGGTGTAAGCTGGAAGCAGGTTAGTGAAATGGCAGGTGACCGGATGGCATGGAGACGATTTGTTTGTGGCCACCCCTTATGAAATTAAGGAGTCTGGCAATAGACAGACAGGTAGATATTATTGAACATTTGTTTGCACCATAACCATATATAACAATTTATTTACCACAACAGTCATATGCTGCATTAAATTGGCTTTATAATGAGACCTCATTCAACAAAGCTGATAAATGTAGAGCGGAGATAATGATGATCTGTATACTGGCAAACTTTAGCCCTTGTTTTCTCAAAACTACGTTTGAGCGAGTTCATCCCAGTCATTCTCAGTTCCTCATATTTATGTGGTCTCTTCTTCTTCCATAATCTGGGAGATGTCGTCAAAGAATGCTTCTCTTTCTTCATCTGAGCTCTGAGAAGTTGGTACATATACATGTATTACTTTCAGGGTGTATATTTTGCATTGTCTAATTATAATCAATGCTACTCTTTCAGATACACTGCTGAATTTAACAACGTTGTCTGCAAGATTTCTGTTAATTAGAAATCCTACATCATTAACTCTTATTTTGCCTTCTTCTGTTGTACAGTATGTGGTTGTTGTCTTGGAGTTGAATTACGTTTTCTTCTTTTCTGCGGATCTCAGTCAAACGAACAATATCCCAACTAACGTTTTCTAATTTAGTCATTAAGTTAACAAGTTTGGTATCTTACATTGTACATAGAGATCTTCACGGATTTCAGTCTGTTTAATGTCCCGATCTCTAATTTGCTGAGACAGTGTCTACACACTTTCGGTGGCACACTACTCTTAATGCTACGTTAGTCACTTGGGGTGTTTGGGCACCTCCCCAAAATTTTAAAAGCTTATGTATTTTCACAGTTGGTAGTTTAGCTATTCCTGCCTTTCCAGTACTATCCTGAATTGGATAGGGGAGGGAGCACAAACAGCCGTGCAGCCCTGACCCTGCTCTTGTGAGGAGGAGACATGCTTTCGTCCTCTCGAGGTGTGCAGAAATCCCGCCGTAGCAGCCAAGGTAGGAGTTACATTTTTTTCTCTTCAGTGGATTTTTTTTTTTCTTTTCAGCGGAAAATGAATTATCATTTGCTTTATGGAGGATCTGAAATGGACTGAAAAAAAAAAAAAATCTTATCTTTTCAGGTATACGATGGACGAGGGCGAAATGGAGAGGATTCGAAGGATGTTTGATGTAGTAGAGGTTTCAAGTGATGATCCAGATGAAGATGGTGTCGGTGAAGAAGATGTCGTGGAAGAGGATGTGCATATTCCTGACTCCGATTGTTATGATTCGGAGCCAGATGATCCACCACAAGAACCCCAAAGGAAACGGCGCAGAAGTGAGGGTGGTTGGGAAAAGACAAGACAACGTGGTGGAAGAAAGCACCTAATGTAGCACAGTAGCAAGGTTGTACCAGCTCTCACAATGTTGTCCAGGTGAAAGGAGGTCAAAAAGGACCAGCCCTAAATGCACATTCACCTACTGACTTCTGGGGACTCTTCATCACTCCTCAAATGCTGGATTTATTAGTTGAGAACACTAACATGGTCATCAGTGAGAAAGAGCAAAATTATGCTCAGAAGCTCAGGGCAAGGGACACTGACATTGTAGAAATTATGGCATTTCTTTGGCCTAATACTTTTAGCTGGTACTGTACTCATAATGTCAATAGGTTAAACCTTACTGATCCGTGGAATACGGATGGCACTGGTATAGAGATACTCCGAGTGACAGTGTCACTGCATCTCTTTTGCTTTCTAATATGTTGCATAAGATTTGGTGACAAATTAACACACCTTGCAAGAAGGGCGGTATATAAGCTTGTCGCAATCAGAAAACTCTTTGAGATGTTTGTTGGAAATTGTCTGAAGAACTATTCCCCATCAGAATTTCTGACAATTGATAAATGCTTATAGCCTTCAGGAGCAACTGTCCCTTCAGACAATATATACCCAATAAACCAGCCAAGTATAGAATAAAGATACATGCAATGACTGATGCAAAAAATTATTATGTGAGTAAAATGGAAATATATGCAGGAAAACAGCCTAACAGCCCATTCAAGATAGACGATTCCTCAGTGGGTGGTGGTCACAAGACTTATCTCTGGAGTGTTAGGATCTGGCAGAAATGTCACGTTTGACAATAGATATACAACTTATACACTAGTCCAAACACTACTAAATGACCACAGATTGACTGTTGTAGGGCCGCTCCGAATTCTTACTGATAAAGAGCGGACCTTGGCTTGATATTAGGTTTGGATTTACAGATAAAATCACCGTAGTCTCATACATACCAGACATTAAGTCTAAGAAAAATGTTGTTTTCCTGAGCAATAAGCACTAAGATGACGGTGTAAACCCAAATTCTGGTGATAAGAAAAAGCCTGACATCACCTTTTACAGTGTATGGTTAGGGATTTGCTATCCCTTTTTAACGTAACTCTATTGGATACGTTCATGTGAAGCTATAGAATGTGGTGAAAGTTTTTGGCATATCAGATAGAGCCAGGATTCCGGGGGATTGAGTGATGAGTGAATGGAAGTGTGGCCCATTGGACTGGGCAAATTTGGGCTGTCTGGACGTTGTTATTCCTCACCCTGTGCTAGGGTGGGAAAGGAGGTCCAGATGATGATGATGATGTGTGTATATATATATATATATATATATATATATATATATATATATATATATACACGTACACACACACACACACACAAATAGAGAGAGAGAGAGAGAGAGAGAGAGAGAGAGATATTGACGTTCACGTCGGTCTTGTTATATGTTCAGTTCTTCCTCTCACTGCCACTGGAGTTGTAGGTGATGGTGACTACCATCCACTCCCTTGATGTAGTGCTGCCTACTTCTTCATAATGACAAGTCCAATGGTTTCCTGTAACCCAGGAAACCACTAAGAACGATGAATGACAACCATATTAGCAATGAGTGGTAACCATATAACCAAATAACGGGGTTGTTCTGGAGTCTTCCACAATGCCCTGGTTAACCAGGTGGACAGACGCAAATGTTGCATCCATACAGGAACTAAACCTACACACTCTTCCCCGAGGGTTGCTATGGCGAGGCTCTGTCCACCACAAGGAAACACTGGTTCACTGAAGGGACTGGCTCGGCCCAGACGATTGCTTGCCTTGTTGATGGGTGTGCTTGGCCAGACAGACCGGGGGCAGTCCACTGCTGTTACTACACTGTGTCTACCCTGCAATTCATTTTTCCTGAAACTGTATTTACCGGTATTATATGTTCTATGAACGACGTGACCCCCCCCCCATTTTTTTTTTTTTAGCATATCTTTTGTTTCGCTTATTCCCTTATCCTTTACCCTTCTGCATAATATTTCATTGGTCTGCGAAGGAGCCATAACTCATTCACTGCAGATATACGAACGTCTTTCGTAACAGTAATGATCAGCTTTATATAGCAAGCAAGCACTCTGTATATCACGTTATCTCGCATACAGAGCAACAGTAAAGATGAGAACCTTCACTGGCCGACCAGAAAGAAAAATGAGTTACAGGTGCAAAACAGTGTTAGTGGACGATTATATTTTAGTCTTTCAGAATGTTATTTCCAAATAGAATGTACCCAAGACGTCAACCAATCCACCGCATGGAGCTGACTTCTTTACATTCCAGCAGTCTTGATTTTTGGCCAGTGTGTTCAAGTTAGAACCTAACTCTAGTTTAAACTGGTCGACATCTACGAACCTATAAAAATTGAAGTTTCTTAGTCTGGGTTTTCAAGATTTTTAAACCCTTCAAAGGGACAGACAGACAGATACAGACAGACCGACAGATGGGCAGACAGAAAGACATAGAAACAGACAGACAGACAGATAGACAAGGAAACAGACAGACAGATAAACTGAGGAAGACAGGCAGACAGACAGTACCTAAACACTACCTATCCGCAAACCACGCAGTATATATGAGTATATCTATCTATCTATTTATCTATTGCCAGACGCCATAATCCCGTAAGGGGTGGCCATTTGACTTTGAGTTATTTGTTTTACAGGGAGGAGCACTAACCATCCACCAACCCACTTGTTGACACGCAGGGAGCACGTATGGTTTGGTTATATGGTTACCACCCAGCGTTGTAAATGGTTTCTTCGCTTACAGGAAACCATTTGGCTTGTCACTCAATGTAAAGCCACCTGTAAAGGAAAGAAAAGCAATAAGAAGTGACAGGAAAGATGGGAGAAATAGGAAGAGAGGAAGGCATGCACAGAAAAAGAATGATAAAGACTAAAGAAGAAGTTGGCAGCACTTCATCAAGTGAGTGGATATACGATGAAAATATTTGTATATTTCTTGATCACTGGATGTACTAGTATACCAGTATATGCGACACGAATACAAGACATTTTTTTTTTTTTTTCTTCCAAACCATCGTCGAAATTCGCAGCTACTAAATTACCCTTTCGTTCGACAGTTAATTGTAAGAAACAGTGTCAGAAGAGGAAAGATAAACATAGTCAAGCGCAGGATGGATGAAGGAACAAAGGCACAGATCGGATAGTAGAAAAGTTTGAACAGGAAAGAGAGAAGTTTTGCAGAGAAAGACAAGCTAACCATTTGTAAGGGCTAACTTTTGTCAACACAGTTACATAGTGGTGAAGCATGGCCTCGGAAAGTGAAAGAAAGAGAACTGGGGACATGGGAATGAAGCTGGTACGGAGAACTGAATAAATGAGAGATGGTGGCGTAAATAAGAGCAAAGTTATCTACTGCGTAGACTGTTGGTGGAGTGAACAAGAAACTGGTACAGAACGCAGTGAATAAAAAAATGATAAAGCGCAATGATACTGGCGTGAACAAGAACCTGGTGACATACAGTAAAGTATTATTGCACAGAATACCCAATGTCTGTTTAAGTTAACTGATATCAGAGTCGAATTCCTAGGAGAGAGAGAGAGTGTGTAAGAGGCAGTGAATAATACACATAATAACAGACGGAGTGGAGCGACGAAGAGAATGGTGATGTGTGAAGCAGACTAAGTAAGTATATAGTGCTAGACGGAGTAGAATGTCGGTGGAGTGAGTAGTGGAACCTTTTGCTGAACTGGCTGTTGAAATATCTGTAAATGTGTGCGTCGGGGGGGTGGGGAGGACATATTTCTCTAACGCAGCAGAACGAAAATTGGACAGCAGAATATGTAGGAGTGTGAAGGGAGAGTGGTTTACTAAATTTAGTAAAGTGTGAAATTCATTTATAAACACACACACACACACACACACACACACACACACACACACACATACACACACACACACACACATATATATATATATATATATATATATATATATATATATATATATATATATATATATATATATATATATATATACTGCCAGACGCCTCAATCCCGTTTGGGGTGGCCACAAACAAATCGCCTCCACGTCGCCCTGTCCCCCGCCATTTCACTGCCCTGCTCCCAACTCACACACCCCTCTCTTATATACCTCTCCACCCCATCCCTCCATCTCATCCTCGGCCTCCCCCTCCCTCTTCCCCCCTCCACCTCACTCACATACACTCTCTTCGTCAGTCTTTCACCCTCCATCCTCTCCACATGGCCAAACCACCTCAGTGTGTTCCTCATAACGCTCCCTATCACATCCACATCCACACCACAACGTTCCTTTATATCCTCATTCGTCAGCCTATCTCTCCATGTGACTCCACAGGCTCCTCTTAAATAACTCATTTCCACTGCTCTCAATCTTGACTTGTGTTCTTCCAACAACGTCCATGCTTCACTTCCGTACGTTAGAGTTGTTATCACAATACTGTCATGTAGTAACTTTTTCACTTCCATGCTCACTTCCCTGTTTCTTATCACTGCTTTCAAAGAACCAGCAACCTTTCTTCCCTGCTGTACCCTTTCAAGCACTTCACCCTCCAAACCTCCATCCTTACTCATCACACTACCCAACTACTTAAACGTACTCACATTTTCCAATTCCTCACCATCCAACCTCGCTGTACATTCACTGACTTCACCTTTCTCAAAGACCATCACTTTACTCTTCCCTACATTCACCTTCAGATTCCGTTTCTTACACACTCTCCCAAACTCATCCACCAAGCCTTGCAGCTCCCCTTCGTCTTCACTCAACAACACAGTATCATCTGCAAACAACAGTACAGGGAGTTTCCAAACACTATCCTCTCTCACCAGGGCCACTCCAACATCCACTACCCTACCTTACTGTATACCTCTTTTATTACCCCATCCATGTACAGATTGAACAACCATGGAGACATGACACATCCCTGTTTCAACCCAACTTTCAAAGAGAAAAATTCACTTAGTTCGCCATCCACACGCACTGCAGCCTTCGCACCATCGTACATACTCTTCACAGCATTCAACAACTTCCCATCTACTCCATATATTCTTAACACTTTCCACAATCCTTGTCTATCCACCCTGTCATATGCTTTCTCCAAATCCATGAAAGCCGCATACAACTTCTTTCCCTTCTCTAGAAACTTTTCCACTAAAGATCTAAGAATGAATATCTGATCTACACAACCTCTTCCCTTCCTAAAGCCTCCCTGTTCTTCTCCAACTAATTTCTCTGTTCTTTCTCTAACTCTGTCAATAAGTGTCCTACCATACACTTTTCCTATTATACTAAGAAGACAAATGCCCCTATGATTACCACACACTTCTTTTTCCCCTTTTCCTTTGTACAAGGGAATAATTATACCTGACTTCCAATCCTCCGGGACTCTACCTTCCTCCCAGGCTAATCTGCACATCTTCCACATCCATTCTACTACTATCTCTCCCCCATGCTTCAGCATTTCACCACACACTCCATCAATTCCTGGGGCTTTCCCAGATTTAACTTTCTTCATTGCCTCCACAACTTCTATCCTACTGATTTCTTCCTGTCTTCTCACCTCCCTCCTTCTCCCAGCCATTCCCCAGCCACTTATACTCGCATTACTTCCATCCTCTACGTTCAACAATTCCTTAAAGTGTTCTCTCCATCTGCTCACTTTTTCTCCCTTCTCCACTAGTAATCTACCATTTTTATCTTTCACTCCCCTGCTAACTTCACTTCCACCCTGTCTTACTCTTTTCACCTCTTTCCAGAACATTTTCTTACAGTCCCTCCACTTTACACTCAAATTCCTTCCAAATTCCTCATCCACTCTCTTCTTACTCTCTCTTACTAACCTTTTCACCTCTCTCTTTCTTTCTGCATATAACTCTCTCTTCCGCCTCTCAACTTCTTCCACGCCCCTATTTCTCATCCATTCATTGTATGCTTTCTTCTTTTGTGCCACAGCCTGTTTCACCTCTTCAGTCCACCACGCTGTTCCTTGCACCCCCCTCCGTCTTCTCTTCCTTCCACACACCACATCACATGCTGCACATATTTCTTCTGTAAATATGCTACACACACCTTCCACGTCTCCCATCTGCTCCAATTCATATTTGCCCAATCGTTCCTCCACTTCTCTCTTATACTCTGCCTTTTTCTCATCCTCTTGTAACCTTTCCACTCTCCTTGCAACTACTCCTTCCTCTCGTCTTTCCCTTCTTCTATTCCTCCATCTTACTTGAATTCTAATTCTGGCCACCACCAAGTAGTGGTCAGAAAGTCCACTCCCACAACCTCTATAAACTCTTGCATCCATTACACATCTTCGCATCCTTTCATCCACACACACATAATCAATCATTGCCTTCCTTTCATTCAGTTCACCACCCACCCTTCTCATCACTCGCCATGTATACCTGTGGATCATTTTATGCCTGAAGAGGGTATTGGCTACCACCAACCCCCTCCCAGCACAAATATCCACTAACGCACTCCCATTCTCATCTATCTCAGCAGGCACACCCCACTCACCAACTATTCCATCCACCTTCGCATTCCCAACTTTTCCATTCATATCACCAATCAAAAACACTCTCTCATTCCTTCCAAACTTTTCCATGCACACTTCTACATTTGTCCAGAACTCTTCTCTCACTCTTCTAGCACGATCTTGCGTTGGCGCATACACACACACAATCGCCCACATTTGTATTCCAACTTTCAACTTTACCCACACAATCCTTGACCCAACTGATCCATACTGTCTTATGCTCTTCTTCCATCTTTTACTCACAACTATACATACTCCTTCCTTCGCCCTCTCATTCTCACCTACTCCTGCACATATACCCCATCCATACTCCCATTCTCTCACACTTTCTCCTCTCCATTTTGTTTCAATTATTCCACATACATCCACTTTCGCACCCTCAAGCACCTGGACAATCTGTCTCTCTTTCACCTCATCATATATATATATATATATATATATATATATATATATATATATATATATATATATATATATATATGTATATATATATATATATATATATATATATATATATATATATATATCTATATATAAATTAGTTTTTTCACTTTAACATAAACTTTTCTCCTTTTGCATGTCATTTCCCGTAATTTAGGAAAAAAATAGTACATTACTACGTTCATATGTTCTTTCCATAATACTTCGTGACTCTCATCATCCACTAGTGTTACACTCTCATTATAATGGCAGAATAAGACAATACAATGGCGTTACAACCGTTCCATAACATTTGTACTTGGTAGAAAAAGACATCCTTTCCACAGATCTTTTACGTGACCAGACTATTCTATTCCAGTATTAATCTTTTGCTTCAGCTCAGCGTTCAAGATGGACAGATGAGAATTATAAACCTATTTAATGTGGGCAAGCATAGTTTTAAATATAGTCTTTGATATGTAGATAAACAAATGGATAGTTAGATACAGATATAGATACAATATAGATATATGTATAATACAAGTGCTCGTGGGCCCTTCGGGCCCCTCGCACTTGCTCTTGGGGAGGGCTTTCGCGCTGCTATGGTTTATTTTAGTCGTACCTATAGGCAAAAAATTCTACGGAGATCCTATGCCGGGCGCCTGGAGCGGCATTTTTTGGTCAAATTGTGATCGCATATTAAATACAGTAAAAGTTTTTCAATCGTGAAGGGACTAAGTTTTTCACATCAGCGAAGTTTTTGCGATTTTCGTGCCAATTTTGGTGCGATTTGAATGTGTAGTTTCGGCTGCCCCCCAAAACACACACACACACACACACACACACACACACACACACACACGGCTATGTTATAGTATATTAGATATACATCCCCTTATTAATTTTGCTCTTTGTTGGTTAATGATATTCATCATCTGAATGAAATCGTCCAGTGATATTCAGAACGATGAGTGCCGCAACACCACCAAGTAAGATTATTAGAAAAAAATATATACTGCTTTTGCACACTCAAGTAATCATGCATCTTCCCTGTTTTGTGCAAGGATTATTTAAAAAGCTAAGCACATCGAAATTCTTTGCTTGGCTAATGAATGTTTCATATGGTTCGACTTTTCCAAGACTTCATTGACTGGCAGTTAAAGTATGAATTAAGTCATGTTCCGAGGTTCTGCACATAATATAGTCTAAGTGTCGGCAGAAGACGCTGAACCAAAACAATGAATTAGGCGTGGAAGGAAAAAAAAAAAAAGTAGTCTTAAGTTTGTAAACGATATGGGTGGTCAGCAAGGATACAAGTCTTATTTTCTCCATTCCAATTTTTTTCATTTTAAAATTAATATGTGATATTCGGACCGTCCATCTAGTAGTGTGATGTCCCCTTTTTCAGTGTAGGAATATTTAGCTTTGTGTACTGATTATGTTTTGTCTTTTTACACGGTTATGAGTACTCGTGGAAGAGATATCTGAGTTTGATGTGCTTACTCTAGGTGTAGTAAGCTGGTGCTGTGTGTGTTTACGTCATAGATATGTACTTGTAAACTAATTCATTGTGTCTAATATATCGTGGTTCCTTGGGAGTTGCTGTACCTTAACTCTTTAATGAACCCATTCAATAATATATGTTTAATGCAAACAGCAATGAGTTATAATTATCTGCTTCATCCGAGGTTTGGAACCCAAGACTAGGCTACCATTGTCCAGTACATTTAAGGCCACATGACCAGCGTACATTCCTTGACAGCATTACAGGAATGAAAATCCTCCAAGCACTTCATTGGAATCAAATTGTAGTAGGCTGTCACTTCGACTCGGGCCCTTAGCAGGATGGTAGTTGATTCTGAGATTGTGCAGTACCTGCTTCCACAAAGTACGAGTAGATACCAGGACTATTTTTCACCTTAGGAAAAACCTCTCGTACAGGCCTGTAGCCAGACTTTTTCGAAGGGGAGGTCATTTTCTGCTTAATATGAACTTCCATAGCATCCGGTTGGTCTTAGGTCTGCTGCATGCTTACTATGGGGATCTGGGTGTATGCATAACAGACGTTGAGAAACAGCACAAAACTTCTGAACAAAGAAGGGTGACTTTTTGCACTGATTGAAAAAAAAAAAAAAAAAAAAAAAAAAAACAGACCTTGAAAAAGTAAACCTTTATGCGGGCGGGGGGCTCGTCCGACCCTCTCGACCCTTCCCCCCCACCCCCCGCTATGGACCTGTCGTAGTGAATGGACTGAAGAAGATCATTCTTATTCACTGACTGCAAGACGGCCTTTGTAATCTAAAAAACCCTTGTAATAATCTCAATAAAAACCAAAACAGGTATGGTAGTGAAGGGGTTTACAGCTAATACCAACATGCTGATGACGTGTTTTATTGTTGATTGTTGCTATTTCCAGAGGACTGTATTCAGATTAGGAAAGATTACTGGATGTAGAGGAGTCTTGCACAGGCTTAACCCTTTACTACTAGACCTCTTCTGCTAAGAGAACGAAACTCTCCTGGAGAGCAAGAATGAGATACAAATAACGCCCTCAAGCTGAGGGATGAAAATCAAATAATCTTATAGCAGTCAGAAATAAGGCAGAAATAGACATTGTAGTACAATCCATTAGTTGTACCAACGTTCTGGACGACAACATATTATATAGAGGGAGCAACATCACCACCACCGCTATTACTACCAGCGTTATTAAAACTATCATCAACAGTGCCATAACCACCACCTCGACCAGTTCGCTACCTCTACCATAAAAGCAACAGCAATTATTATCTCCACCATCACCAACTCCCTACCAAACATCACACTGATCCTTCGTCCTTTAACATCACTACCCTCAGGGATCACTGTTATATGGTGAATACACACACACACACACACACACACACACACACACACACACACACACACACACACACACACACACACACACACACACACGTTGGGAATCGATGTATTTAAGATATGGAGAAGGATTGGGTAAGCGGTTCCTATCCAGAATAACAATTGCTGGTGTGGAGGGCACGGAACGAGGAATATAAATAATTAGGAAATTAAGCATAAGTTGTCCGTGGTTGTGAGAAATATTCTTCGGAGTTAGAATCATCCCTTGGCAGGAGCACTTAATGTCAGGGGACTCTCCTATGCAGAATAAAATTGTTTGGAGATAGCAAGAATAGAACAAGAAAAGGAACATCAACCCTCAGCTCTGAAATATCCTTAGCATCAGATAGTTGTACTTTGATGGACGTGCAGCTGAGTACAGTTACTACAAGCGGCTAGAATAAAGTCAAATTAAACGTCATCATACGTAAGTTATACAGTGTAACCCCCCAGTTGTGAAATATTTACACTTCACATCGCAACACTGTTCTGTCAGGCAGGATGGCTTTCTGTCAGGGGGTCCAAGTTTATGGCAGTGGCACTCTTAAAGTTAATTACGCGCCCCGATTTCACGCCACCTTCAGCCCGCTGGTGCAGAAAACGTCGCCGGCTGCCTGAGACGAATGCTGCACTTTCTGGTCTCGTATTCCGGCTTGAGAGTTTGACATAATTCTGCGTATGCCAATTAAGGTAATACTCTCATTAGTTTTATGTTTGGCATCTTTGTTGATATTAAAAGAAGACGACGCACTAGACATATGACATAAAATACATACTTGAGTAAGAGGTAATAGCAAGCCTCTAACCCCATAAAAATAGGCTACTCTTATTCCTGTTGACAGCTTTCTACGACCTCATTTACCAAGAGGACGGCAGCGCTGTAATTCATGCTGTCTCGTAACGGTTTTATTCAGCCACATCCATCCCTCTGTGTAAGAAACTTTATCATTTTGGCCTTGAACAATACTATTCTCTCGCCACCTTATTCCCGTCATTTTACGAGACCCCCTGCAACTCTTACTTGTCGATAATTTCTGCTTATGGAACGTTAATATTCACTCGTTATGGTATTTTTAATACAGAATGCCAAGGAGTGCAAGTATATGGAGGGCATCAAAAACACCACAGTCGGGTCTCTGTCATCGTCAGCCTGGGAGTCTACCGCTTTATTAATACATACGGCACGTTAATATGTCCGTGCATCATATACATTCCATTCGATATCAGTGTCAAGAAGACGTGGCCCACAATTTGGGAATAGCAAGGGTACCCTAGTTGTAGGCGTCGTAGGTGAGTGACGAGTGAATTAGGGGTGTGCCAGGGGGGGGAACGAGGGGCTCGTAGTGAGTGGCTAGTGCGTACCAGGTGGCTGATCGTGAGCTGGCAGCAACCTGGTCCTCACGATCGTCAAGCGTGAGTCTGACGGTGGTGGTGTGAACTCTACACTTGATTTGAGTGAGTGTGAGACTGACGGGGGAGCTGACAGATGGGAGAGCAGTTGCAGAGCATGCTGCAGCATCTGCCAGCTCATTGCCCAGTATCCCCACATGGCCTGGTGGCCAGTGGAGAAGGATGTCGATGCCAGTATGTGATATAGCATCAGCCACCGCAGAGATAGAGGTCAGAAAGCCAACATTGTCTGTGAAGCATTATGAATGGAGACTGCTCGGAAATGAGAGTGAGTCTGTGTATACAATGACGCACCTCTGGTGATCTTGAGAGGCATCTCTGAGTGTGCAGAGGATAGTGACGAACTCTGTTCCATACACAGAGGCCCCAACAGGGAGCCTCCAGGTCTTGACACAGCCTTCCCAGTAGAATGCAGTGCCTGCTTACCCGTCAGCAGTGACTGAGCCATCAGTGTGATACCTGACTGCCCCTGGGACTCGGAAGGTTGCGATCCTTCTGAGCGCATCTTGCCGTAGAAGGGCAGGGAGGGATGCTCTGGGGGAGGCACCAGGAGGGGCAAGTCTCCGAATCACAGGGGGCAGCCACAGTGCTGGGGGCGAGTAGTCAGGGCGAGGGAGGTCAGGGCCTCCCTGTAGGGCATCTGTTATGCCGAGGTTGTGAGCAATGGAGGCCACGGAGCATACCCGACAGCCCTGCAAGACATATCGCACTGTAATCAACGAGTGACTGTACGGCGTGTGTGTAGAAGGTCATGAGGACGCAAGGAGAAGCACTAAGATTGAGAAGGGAGAGGGCTTTAAGAACTGAGATTCTGGGGACGGCCCTCTCTCGTTTGTACCACACGTGCTTGGAAAAGGTCAGACGACTGTCAAACCACACACTCAAGTACTGATGACCGCGAACGATGTCTAGTTGGTGCCTTCCATGAGAGACTGGAAACTCAGGGTGCTGTAGACCGAAGGGCATGCATTTTGTTATCTGAAGATTTATCTTGAGGCCCAGTTTGCAGCATCTGTCATGGAGGTGCATTAGAGCAGTCGAAGCACAATCGTTGCAATCCCTACGACAGAAGACAAGTGCAAGATCGTCAACATAGCAGAGCAAACTGATGCCCCTGCCGAAGTTGATCGACAGCAGACGTTTGACTAGGACGTTAAACATGAGAGGACTAAGCACGCTTCCTTGAGGCATACTATTGACACGGAGGTAGGAAGCGGAGAGCCGCCCCTGAAAGCGGACACTGGCAGAGCGGCCGACAAAGGAGTTATGCAACCAGATGAGGCGCCTGCCACGGACTTCCTTGGCTACAAGCGCCGCCTGTACAGCGTCGGGTTGGCTAGCTCAAAGGCCTTCTCTAAGTCAAGGAAGACTGCCATGCCTAGACCACATCTCAGCTCACCAAGAAAAGAGGCGAGGCACTGCGGGGCACTTCTGCCAGGGAGGTAGGTGAAGAGCCGCGAGTGCAGCTGGCCTAATTTCCAGGCAAGGTGAGAAAGTACGAGGTGGGCACCTCCCCCATAAATAATAATTGTTAATTATTTCTTTCTCCTTGCAATTTTGCAAGGGTAGGTGTTGCTATCAAAGGTGTCTATTGCCTACTTTTTTCTTGAACAGTATCATCGGAGGAATAGACTCCAACCGTCCCTATCTAAAGGCAGTAACAATCAGTCTCATATTATCTCCTTCAGGGTCTAGGGGTTTCAGACTAGGTTACCGTAAGTCCATTGCATATACGGTTCAATGACCAGCATACTTTCCTTGATGATATTACATAACTGACAAACCTCCTTTAACCTACTGGGAATTTATGTAACGCAAGCCTGTCACTCCAAATGGGGTATTCTTGCAAGCAGATTCGCGTTTGCCCACGTAATCTGTTGACTGGCTTATATAAAAACGTCATCAACTCTTGCGTACAACAGTGTGCTGCTATGGCATCAAGCTGCGGTGGAGAAATGAGGAGAGGTATGGTGGAGAAAAGAGAAGACAAAATGCCTTGAACAATGGTGAAGAGCGCTTGTCAGTGTGGAGGAAATGAATAGTTGAGAGGAGTGATGGAGAAAGGATGAGTGACTGAAGATTTGGTGGAGATGGATTACTGTTTTGTTGATTGCGTCCTGCCCTAGCATACATTGCTGCTTTTTTTCAGACGAATGTTTCAGCGCCACACATCCCTCGAAAACGGGTCGCTTAAAAAAAAAAAAAAAAATTGGTTGAACGGAGACTTATTATGGGTGACAGGAAATGTTTGGGTGTGATTTATTTTATTTTTTTCCAAGCTCTATGCCCAGTTTTATTCTTCCTGTGCCCTGGCTTCTTTGTGTTATTCTCGTTATCACCACACAGTTTTATTAAGCATATCAGGATCTGTGGTAACAATGTAGTTAGAAAATTTCCATGACCTCCATTCCGCCCTAACTTATTTTTCCCTTTTCTTCTTACTACAGCCAGACGGTTCTATTCTGCCGCGATAAAACCTGTACCTCATTAGAATGCGGGCTGGAGGGAAGCTTATCTTAGTGTGGGGTTCGTGGTGGATTACAGTTAACCCCTAAAATTTTGTTCTTGTTGCTATTAAGCGATACTGTTGAGCTGAGGAGAACCGCGTAGTGATTAAACTATTATTAAAGAAGGCTGTATTTAGCCCCTCCACTTCCCTGTGTCTCTCCTAGATTGAATAATATCGCCCAAATCTAGCAAGAACAGAATAAAAACGACGTCCTTGGCCGAAGAGGTGAGTCAGGACACTACCAATCGATTATACTCAACTGCGAACAGCTCCCTGGTGATAAATGGAATAAATATCATCATATGAATATATTAAGAATTAGAGCAAAAGGGTGTCATGGGGCTGAGGAATTAATCTTGCCACCACCAAATTAGTAAATTTAACTTGACAAACACAAAACATACCTCATCAGAAGTGTTAGCTGAACGGAGGTCACTTTTAGTGCTTGGGGTGAGAGTAGGGCTTGGTTTGTTCATGCTATAGACGGAAGACTTTTTTCATCATTATCATCATCGAATTTCTGTTTGACCTACATAAATATGAACGTAGGGGTCCGGGGCTAGGCTATCCAGTACCGACATTTAAGGTAAAGGAGGTCAGCCTTGCAGGACCCTGAGTGGCATTATGTGAGCAAGAATCTCTGACCACTACTAAGATGGAAATTCATACAGGCCCCATCGGGTTGCAGCGCCTTAACCCTCTAGATCACCAGGCGTCATTTAGTTATATGGTCACTACTCAGCGAAATAAATGGAATCCTGGGTTACAAGACAATATTTGGTTTGTCACTCAATGTAGAGTCATCTGGAGAGAGAGAGAGAGAGAGAGAGAGAGAGAGAGAGAGAGAGAGAGGCAGCACTACAGTGAGTGAGTGGATGATACACTATCATGACGTCGCATTCATTTTGTTGTTGTTGCGGCCACATCTTTCTATATCGCCGTTTTTATGAAACACAAGAGTATGATTTACTCCTTAGTGCCGTACATTTGTCATTGTCAGTCTGGCTACAATCACGCAATTTTCTTCGGCTAAATAGCAACTAATTATACCTAAACAGGGATGCTTGCAGATAAGGAGGCAATGTGTCGGTTTGCATGAATTTCTCAACTGGTCACTAATATATCAGCTTATTGGAACCCCACTGCTGATCACCAATTATATATCAGCTTAGACGTGACCTCACTGTTCCAAGCAAGGTTAATTGTTCCGCCTGGTCGAAGTCACTTCCGGCTGACACTCTCCATCAAATGACTTTCTCACACACTGGAGATGGTGGGAATCGGTGTAGATCCTGTTGAAGGAATTGTGGTAGGTAGCGTTTGCAGGTGAACTGAAAACTAAGCAGATTTATCTCTCTTTATTCGCCACAGAAAGATAAAACTGCGACACAGAGAGAGCCCAGAGTATATACGTCCCTCTCGTTTGAATGATATGTGCGTTTTGCCCTAGCTGGCCGGCGTCCCCTCCGGGAGTGGCGCTGAGGTCACCATATTCAGAGATGCCAAACTCCACAGACAACTGAGATTTATACATGAATAGAAGCATCACAACTTTACCATGCATATTATACACCTCCATAAAATAGTACTGATTACATTAAAGTATACCAGCAAGGTAAATATTTCCCCAAGACTTTAAACATATATGCAATATATTTCTCTATCGCCTTCCCTTTACCCTAGGTTGTTTTGATTGAAAAAGGCTGTCTGATTGCGCATCCTATCCTAAGCCACACTTTACAGTGAAATGGTCTTTGGTTGCTTATCATTCACACTATATTACACATTGTTAATTATGAATAAACAACGTTGTATGTAATATGTAACAATAGTGTGAAACTACAACTCGTCATGGGAAACGATGTTGGCACCAGAACAGCAATAATAATAATAATTTCAATAATAATAATAATAATAATAATAATTATTATTATTATTATTACTAATTATTATTAAATAACTTCATTATAAAACATAATGCATTGGTTGAGAATCGTTGAGAGTGATGCTGCAAAAATAGATATCCAGTATAAATTAACAAATGAATAAATATGTTAATAAAGAGCGAAATAATTTTAAGGCATATATTTAAAAAGATCAAAATACTAAAGTATGGCAGAGTGTGTGACTGCCCAAGTAAAGGTATCATCACCTATCTTTCTATTGCCAGACGCCTTAATCCCGTAAGGGGTAGCCACAAATAAATCGCCTCCATGTCGTCTTGTCCCCAATCATTTCATTTCCCTGCTCCCAGCTCACACCCCCCTCTCTCATATACCTCTTCACTCCATCCCTCTAGCTCATCCTTGGCCTCCCCCTTCCTCTCCCCCCTCCACCTCACTCACATACACTTTCCTCGTTAGTCTCTCACTCTCCATCCTTTCCACATGGCTAAACCACCTCATTGTGTTTTTCCTAACGCTTCCTATCACATCAACATCCACACCACAATGATCCTTCACTTCCTCATTTGTCAGTCTGTCTTTCCATGTGACTCCACATGCTCCTCTCAAATAACTCATTTCCACTGCTTCCACTCTTGACTTCTGTCCCTCCAACAAGGTCCAAGCTTCACTTCCATACGTTAGAGTTGGTATCACAATACTGTCATGTAACTTT
Organism: Coenobita brevimanus; assembly: GCF_032717465.1. Lineage (NCBI taxonomy): Eukaryota > Metazoa > Arthropoda > Malacostraca > Decapoda > Coenobitidae > Coenobita > Coenobita brevimanus. The sequence continues at coordinate 32,733,968 of NC_137033.1, read as the reverse complement.
TTCACTTCCATGCTCACTTCCCTGTTTCTTATCACTGTTTTTAAGGAACCAGCAACCTTTCTTCTTTGTTGTACCCTTTCAAGAACCCCACCCTCCAAACCTCCACCCCCACTCAACACACTACCCAAGTACCCAAACGCGCTCACATTTTCCACTTTCTCCCCATCCATCCCCACCGCACACCCACCGACCCCACCTCTCCCGAAGACCACAACTTTACTCTAACCTACATTCACCATTAGATTCCGTTTCTTACATACCGGTACTGTTCCAAACTCACCCACCAAGCCTTGTAGCTCCTCTTCGTCTTCACTTAACAACACAGTATCATCTGCAAACAACAGTACAGGGAGTTTCCAAACACCGCCCCCTCTCACCAGGGGTGCTCCAACATCCACTGCCTTACCTTGTATCTCTTTTATAACCCTATCCATATACAGACTTAACAACCATGGAGACATGACACATCCCTGTTTCAAGTGTCATCATACTCGTATTTATTACAATGACTTGTTTTTTTTTCATTTTATTTGACCTCTAAGGACATTCCCCACGGGCTAGTGCTATGGTGTGGCATCACCAAGAATAAATTATGCGTCATCCCTCGAGTTATTACCCTATCAATCCGGTGACGTGTTGTTTCATTCGTGTTACCATCAGACTATTTATTTTGTTTAAGAGAGGTTATTCGAGCTGGAGGGGTTAAATACAGACTTCAAAATTCCCATCATATCGTAGGTCCGTCCTAAATCAATCCAAACAGACTAATGGGATTAAGAAGACGACAATGTGCACATCATGGGGGTCAGAGGGTTGAGGGTGAATCGAGCTGCTCTGAAATGATTTTGTCCGACAAAGGAGGTATCTTTACTAACGGAGATGTTACTTATGGCTGTAGAAAGAAAGTTCGCGGGTAACAGAGCTTCTTGGTGTGGTTTCAAGTATACTCCCGTCACTTTGACTTGGCCTAAATTGCCATATCTTCCTCTTCAGTGCTGGGTTGCAGCACTAGTGTTAGAGACGAAAACACTGAGCTCAAACACTATCGTTTCTCCCGCCGAGCTGCGTATAATATGCTGCAACGGGATAAAAATCTGGGTTATGTTAGTGTAAGCGAACTATAATGCTTTTCTCGCATTACATTCTTGTTATACCTCCAGCAGGTTTGAACTGCTCCCAGAGTCCTTCGCTCACGTAGTTCTGAGTTCAGTGAACGTATGTGACATTCTGCACGTTTTTCTTACCTGACAATGCACCTCAGCTCAGGTATCATCAGTCTGAAGGACAGGTTTGAATAGTAACCAAGGAGACTCATTTCTACCTCATAACTAAGGCGTATCAATTTTCATGCAACCATGATTAAGTATTTGAGTTGTGGGACAAAGTCTCTTCGGGAAAAGCAAGTTATTCCTGCCTTATAACTAAGGCCTTTCGAATGTCATGCAACCCCTCAATGACCGTGATGTAATACATTCATGTGATCCACAGCCCAATGCCGGGATCATTTCTTCAAATATCGAAAATTGATTTTTTCCCTTACAGATGCGAAGAGAATCGTTTGTCGCACCTAGCAATGTTTTTTTCAGCTTCCTAAACCCATCCTGTGTTTCGCTAAACATTCGCAGAAAAAATCATAACAATACTACAGGTATGAATGCACCAGTAACATGTGACCTAATGGGCGATAACATGAGAAACAAACTGAGTGCTCAAGATGAAAAAGTAGGTTCGTGTAATAATACCATTGACCTTCGTCCCCTTCCCATAACTGTTCACATTTTTTAATAGATCGCGCTAATTCGACGCCCCTAACACTGGCTCTGTTGGGCGTCGTTAAGTGGTGGGAGTGGCCCAGTTCTGTTAGGTGAAAACAATTCAGTTATTGTAGTATCACAGGTGAATCGTGTGAAGTAACCCATCAACTGGTGAATATGAGCACTATGTACAATGATATGCATAAATGCGCGCTCTGAATTCACGGAAAATGACCAGCTAAACAACCGTATTCTTAAAAATTAAATTTTGATGGACATTAATGAAACGACCATAATTATTAGATTTGATCAACCTGGGTCTCATATCCCCACAGTTGTTTATGCAGAGAGCACAGACTTGTTCCAACTGCCTCATACTGTATACTTTAAAAACCATCATCAAAACTTGTAGGTTTTTCCTACCCGCCATTGGACCCTCTGCACTGTATTTCGCCTAACATCTGACGATCTTAATACACCCCAAAGAAGCCTATGACAGTTGTTAAAAACTTGGCAATTAATATTGCCTCTGAATCAAAAGGATTTCGTACGTCCCTCCAATATAGGTCAAACGATTATATTTAGCTCATAGAAACACCGCAGCCAAATGTTTAAAAATCCAGTTAAGAAAGAATCAGAGGCTATGAGCCCACAACTGGTTGTTCCCTCCAATAAACAAGACAAAGGACAGCTTTAATAGCCGTATGCACCCCTGTAATATTGCAACGGGAAACAAATAATTATTCATGGAAAGGCAGAGGGACGAGCTCAGGGGTGCCACCCTATGTAAACTGTGCTCTGGGCGGACATCAGCTACTGTGAAAACTTTTGTTTGTCCATATAAAACTATGGTGTTGTCCCCCGTGGGAGGTGGCTATTGGGAGCCCCACCCAGCCTAAAATATGGCTGAGGGTGAACGTGTACTAATACACATTTTTTTTGTTCCAAGGTTAACAACCATGGCCCTGCACAAAGGCTTCGACAAGTACCACCAGGAATCGCCCTTCCATAGGGGGGGGGGGGGGAAGGCCTTTGAAGGTCTAACCTCCATTTTGCAAAAATTTGTTCTTAAATAAAAGAAAAAAAATCTGGCATTATCCCTCTTGAGGGTCGTCGCCCCCTCCCCAGGGGGTGCTGGTCACTGGGGCTTAGGTAAACGCTGAGGTAAACGCTTACCAATCTGAAAAAATTTGTGTTCCTAAGTTAACAACAATCTACGTGCATAATGGCTTTGACAGGACTCCCAGGGGCTATGCCCTTCCCTATGAGGGGAGACTCAAGCTGGTTCCACCTTTTCATAAAACATGACCAGGGTTATCATCCATTAATATGAAAAATTTAATGTTCTGTCCATGAATGGCCACTTTGGCTGAAATCTCTTGGCACCTATGCCCCCACCTCTCTGGGGACTTTATGACTGAGTTTTTTTTTTTTTCCTTTTTTTTAAGGATGAGTGATAATGTGCTTGTAGTTTGGTGTCGACAGTTGGAGGAAATGTATATGAGAAGATGCTGGCCTACTTCCAATGTTGGTGAAGAACTGAAAAGTTGAACAAATGGCTGGTGAAACAGGAGCTAAAACTTTCCCTGTCACCAGCTTTTCATTCACCTAGGAAGTACTGACCTGTTTGACTGGTGCTACAATCTACTCCCCAGCTAAGAGGCGTTAAAAAAATTTTCTAACCAATTAGAGCTTTGTACACCCAGTATTCTAATTTTCCTAATGATTCCTTTAAGACATTGATTTTTATTTATTATCTCACCACAACCAGATGCTTCAGTTCAGTCTCACAGAATCCCATAGTAATGAAGAGAATAATTCTTTACTTCACCCATATAGACTGTAAAGCTTCTCATAAGCTAAATGAAGTCAGCAGTAACTAGTAAAGACATTAAAATAATGCCACTGTATTAAAACTATTAGCTTTTTTATGAAAACCCCCAAGGGAACGTACACGTAACACATTTTCTTGCACGTGTCAGTAATGTCACTTGCTCCCAGACAGGAAACAACATTAACCCCTAAAGCTTCGATGACAACCATAGTCATCTTAAGAAGAGAAGGTGAGGTTTAGAGGAGAGACGGTGCTGAACAGTAAGAGGAAAGGCGGTGAATGTTGCAGAAGTGAAGAAGAAATGAGTCAGAAAGTGGTTCCAGGCATCTCGCTGGGTCGTCACCGGGGAGGGGGCAGATGGTGGGGGTATTTATGGTCCCTCCATCCCTGATGAGTCCGAGGCTTGATGCTGAGACTCCATTTTGCTAATTTTGAATAGGACATGTAGTGTGTAATGTGCATGTAGTTTGGTGTTGACTGTAAGAGGAACTTGTACTGAAGAGCATGCTGGCCTACTCTCTGTGTTACTGAAGCACTGAAAAAGCTCAGTATAGGGGGATAGTTAGGAGCTAGTTTTGAGGGCTGGTGAAACGGAAGCTCCGGCTCTCCCTGTCGTCAGCTTTCCATCTTCCTTGGGAGTACTGCTTTGCTCTCTCTCTCTCTCTCTCTCTAGATTTAGATATAGATATAGATATAGATACAGATATAAATAGACAGACAGATATAGATATACATACTGTATATTCAGTGGCAGGTGGGGACTCTCACCATCCACTCAGTCGATGTAGTGCTGCTCTTGGGTGCCAGCCTTTTCCTTCATTCTTTCCTTCCTTCATCTTCTGTCTTTCTTTCTTTCACTCTTTCTTCTTCCTTTTTTAAAAATCATCCATCAGATTGCAGGTGTTCTCTGTTCATTAAAAATGTGTAACAGTTGGGCTTGTAGTGCTGCAAGTTGAAATTTGGGGGGAAACTCTTCTAGGGATGTCAGTTCCAATGAGATGCATTTCTAGGAATAAATGAATTCTGATTGCTATAGGTTCTGCATTATGGTTATAATTATGACAGTCCAGTCATGGAGGAAGGTGGGGAGTGCTTGCACAATGGATGCAACTTCGTCTGTGCATTTGCCTTAAAAGTATGTATAAGATAATGAAAAGGAGGCAATATTCCATCTTACCTGTGAAGGATGTAGTTCATTTTTAACTGCTGGGTTATTTATTATTCTTATATCTTTGTTCTGAATTTTGTCTGGTTACTTTAATGCATCCTCTCCACATCCACTTCACAAGGGTAGGCAATAAACGAGATGAGAGCGCACACGACTATTGAAAATTATGGCTAAGTGTTCATCAATGAAGATGTTACGGATTCTGGCCAGTAATCCAAATTACTTTGTGGTCATTTAGCAGGTGTTCTAACATAAGAGGTCCAACTGACGGTACTATTATGCAAAATACTGAGAATTTCAATACTTATGGAGACAGGATTATTGATTGCAATGAATGTAATATAGGAATCATATAATAACTCTCTAATAGCAAATTGGATTTGTTTGTTTTTCATGCATTAAAAGAGACAGTGTTATTTTGTCCCCATTCAATTATAATGGATAAGATTTGATTTAAGGTTTCTGTTCAGAGTTAAAAGTTAGAGATATTCAACTTAGTGAGTGGGTGTTTAAGTGTGATGGAGCTGAGTACCGTTGAGTCATCGGCGTATGATTGAATTGGCTTATGGGTGATAAGCAAGAGATCATTGATGTGTGTGTGAGGAAAAGGGTTGGAAAAAGGACTGATCCTTGGGGCACACCGGCATAAATTAGGTGGAAACAGGAATATACATCATCTATCTTTGCTCTTATTGTTCCGTTATTGAAATACGAGGATATCAGTAGGACAAAAGATGATAGGTAGAAACAAAGGAGCTAAGACAACAGAGAATGGTGCCATACTCTGTCAAACGCCTTAGAAATATGAAGGGCTATTGCATAGATTTCTCCATACTGGTCTGTTGACTGATGGATAGTATGGGTAATGAGACTCTGTCAGCAGTGTATCTTTCGGGGAGAAAACCATACTGTCTGCCACTAATTAAGTAATTGAATTCAAGATCTTCAACAATATGCCTATTAATGACAATCTCAAATACTTTACGAAGAGAAAACGTGATAGTTATTAGTCTGTAATCAGAGAGATCAGACGAGCTTCCTTTCTTTGGAATTGGGTGGATGTTGGCTTCATTCCAAGAATTAGGGTATTAGAAACTATGTATGCATATTCTGAATAATTTAGCTCGAACAAGAGCAAGCTCTTGGGAACATTTTTTCAAAACAACTGGAGGAATTCCATCTCTACCTGGAGCTTTGTTGGTTGGTAAATTTAGGATAGATTTTATATCTCTTGTCTATACATTTAGTGGAGCAGTTCTGGGAGAGTCATGATCTAGTGTAGGGACGTTCTGATTGATTTCCTCTAAAGTTGAATTTCTGTCAAACGTTCGGCAGGACTGTAAGCTTTTCCACGTGGGTCATTTACAGTCTTTCCACCTCAAGATTTAGTGGGAGAATGGGTGATGACTTGTTACAGTTACTGTTGAAAGAATTGAGAGATGATCATAATATTCTATTGTCATTAGGATTATTTTATAGTTTGAATGCTAGGTTGTGAAGAAAGTTTGATTGGCGAGATTTATTACTGTTTTTACGTGGTCTTTAGCAATTTTAAAGTCACAAAGGGATTCGGTAGTTTTCGACTTTAAGTGAGAGTTATATGGCAAAGACTTTTGGTTCGTAGCTCTCGCACAATGGCCATCGAACCATTTTGGGGAGTCTGATCTTTTAATATGTTGTTGACTGGGTATGAACAATTCTGTACCAGATTCTAGTGTCATTAATGTGGGACTGGATAGAATTAATGTCAGTGGAGAAGAAAGACTGCCATGGAATACCAGTTAGATAATTACTAAGTCCATCCCAGTCTGCCCTATCAAAGTGCCATCTGGTCACCACGACTGGTTCAGAACATGGATGTTTGGGGCAACAGATGAATGAGGCTTTGATATGACTGGTCAGAGGATCCAAGTGGTTGTAGTACCTCTGTCCTGTAATGATTTCGGATATTTGTCGAGAGATGACAGCAGTGCCAGGTGAACAGGGTAGTACTCTCAAAGTGGATGGAAAGCTATTGATTGGGAGTGCTGAAGTTCCCGTTTCATCAGCACTTGGGAGTAGCTTTTGATCATCGCCCTTTGGTGAACTTTTCCAGTGTTTCAGTAATGGAAAGTAGGCCATCATACTCTGCTGTACAGTTCCTCCAACTGTTAACACCAGACTACATGCACATACCACATTTCCTTCCCCCAACTTAATATATATATATATATATATATATATATATATATATATATATATATATATATATATATATATATATATATATATATATATATCAGCATCGGAGCACCATGGGGGGGCATATATCCCCCACCATCCGTCCTACTCCCGGTGACTGCCAAGAGAGATGCCTGGAACCACTGTCTGACTCGCTTATTCTTCATTTCTGCAACATCCGCGGCCTTCTCTCTAATTCTCTCTTTGTTGAACACCACCTCTCTTCCTCCAAACCTCACCTTCTCTTCCTTACTGAGACTCAGCAATCTGAGCCAACTGATTGCAAACACTTCTCTGTATCCTCCCATTTTATCTACGCTGACTTCAAAGCCAAAGATGGTTGTTGTGTATATGCATGCAACATCAGATCTTGCATTAGTGTTCCTGGACTTGAATTTTCTGAATTTTCTACTCTCTGGCCTCGGCTATACTGTCATTCTCAGACTAAATATATCTGTGCTGTATACCTATCCCCTAAGTCTGCTAACTATGAAAAATTCTTTGACTGTCTTACTTCTAAGATGTGACACATCCTATCAATTTCTACTTTCACTGAAATCTCCATTTTAAGTGATCTCAATGATCACCACAACATTTGGCTCTCCTATCCTTTCACTGATCCACCTGGTGAACAAGCCTACATATTATCCATCTTAAATAATGCAGAACAGCTTCCACAGCACCCAACTTATATCCATGACCACCTTGGAGAGAATTCCAACATTCTTGGTCTTTTCCTTATAACTAATCTTTCTGTTTATGGTGTTAATCTTTTCTCTCCATTGGGCTCCTGCAATCACAATCTTATCATCTTAACCTGTCCTATTGCTCCAATACTGCCTGTGGATCTTTCCAAGAAGCGGCAGCTTTGGCTCTTCAGAGCTGCTGATTGGGAGGCCCTCAGGCAGCACTTCTTTGATTTTCCCTGGAATAAGTATTGCTTCCATGGCCACGGGCCATCTGATTATGCCTCCTGCATTATGGATGTTATTCTCTGGGGCATGGAAACATACATTCCTTTCTCTTATCCTATGACTAATGAAAGAAAAAACTTGGTTTAATCACTTTTGTTCTAATGCTGATCACAAAGAAAGGGCCACCCCACCCCTGAATCTCATCTCTCTCTTATGTTTCTGCCTGGAATCGTGCTAAGTCTATCCTTCGCTCTGCTGAAACCACTTTCATTTGTGCTAAATGCTCTGAACTCTCCAACTCTAACTCTTTCCACTTCTGGCACCTTGCCAAAAACCTTTCTAACAACTGTATCATCCTTCTGTCCTCTTTTCCATTCAAATGACTCTGTAGCCGTTTTTTTTTTTTTTTTATCTACGGATAATGCAGAAATCTTCACTCAGACTCTCCTGAAATTCCATCTTAGACAATTTCAGTGCTGTTCCTCCATCACTTCCCTCCTCTGACTTTCTCATGGCTGACATTAAAACTTCAATTGATTTTTTTTTTTTTTTTTTTTTTTTTTTTTTTTGCCATCACTAGCATCAATATTAGCAGGGCATATGGATCTGCTGTGGGTTCCTCCTGTTCTCAAGAACTATGCTTTGTGCTTACACCCTGCCTTGGTAAACTCTTTCGTCTTTATCAATTTGTATTTTGCCTTCTTGCTGGAAGTTTGCTCTCATTTTAGCCTCTATCAAAGAAGGGTGACCATTCACAGCTCTCTAATTATCGCCCAACTTCCTTGACATCATGCATTTCCAAAGTTTTTGAATATGTTCATAATAAAAGATTTTTTAAAGCACTTTCCCTACCTTCTTTCCGATTATCAGTATGAGTTCTGCCAGGGATGCTAAACAGGCAATCTTCCAACTTTCCTTTCAAACTCCCATTTATCCTCCTTTTGGGACTTTGGCGAAAGTTTTGCCATTGCACTTGACATCTCAAAAGCTTTCGACCGAGTCTGGCGTAAGTGTTTAGTTTCCGAAGTGCCTTCTAACGATTTCTATCCTTCCATCTGTGCCTTCTTCTCTAGCTTCCTTTCTGCTCGTTCTGTAGCTGGTGTTGTAGCCGGCCACCGTTCTTCTAGAGCTATCAATAGTGGTGTTCCTCAGGGCTCTGTCCCGTCACCAGTTCTCATCCTTCTATTTTTCAATGACCTTCAAAGCTGTACATCAAACCCCCTTTCACTCATACATTGATGAAACCACCCTTGAACTTTCCACCCGCTTCCCACAGCATCCATCTCAGCAGTTATTAAAGCAAACAAGGGATGAGGCTATATCTCAATTAATGTCTGACTTGGCTCATTACTCTTGGGGAGGGGGGGGTAAAATTAGTCTTGTTGTTTTTAATGCATGAAACTCTCAATTCATACATCTTTCAATTCGGCAAAATCTTCCACACTAGTATCCTCTAATTTTCAACAGTACCCAACTCACTCCTGCATCATCTTTGAACATACTTGGGGTTTCATTCTCTCGGGACTGAGCTTTGAAAGACCTCTTGTAAAATCTGCCTCCATGAGATTAGGTGTGCTAAGCCAACTCCTTGCCTTCTTCATCCCTGCACAGTTGTTGACTTTATAAACAGGTTTTACTCGCCCCTGTGTAGAGTACAACTCTCATGTGTGGGGAGGTTCCCCACATTAAAGCTCTTCTCAGTGAGGTGCAGCCAGATTCTTTTCATTTCATTAACTTCCCCTTTTTCTGGCTCCCTTCAACCTCTGTCTATTTACGGCACAGTTGCATCTTTATCTCTCTTCTAACACCACTTCAGTGGTCACTGCTCCTCTGAATTGTCTTCTTGCATCCCTCAACCACAACGGCGGGCACGTAGCACCCGTCTAGCAGCAAACTCTCATCCCTTTTCTGTCCAGCTCTGTAATGCAAGAGTTAACCGTTACTCCCAAACCTTCATGTCTGCAACAGGAGAACTCTGGAACTGTCTTTCTTTTTCTGTATTTTCTACTGCCTATGATCTTTAGTCTTTCAACCGCAGTGTCCTGGCATCTCGAAAAGAACGGATCTTGGATTGCGATCTCTCTTAACGTATTATTTCTTCTTGGTGGGATCAATCTGGCGGGCTTATGGCTTTGGTCCCTTCTTCCTTGCATAAGAAAGAGAAAGAAAACATTAAGAAACAAGCCAACCGCAGGGCTGACTCGCTCATATTGCGGACTTTCTAACGCACCAGTCTGCCTCCGATCTCGCTTTCCCTGCCTGCCCGCTCTCATGCCGGACCCACCCTCAGACATGCAACGTCAATAAGCAGTCCACGTTCCTCTTTACATTTCTAGGATAACTAACAGACTAAGGTATATTAGGATAGTCAGCTCTCGTATCTGCTACATGTGTTAAGTGAAAACATGTTCATATTAGCTTATTTCACTGCTAGACTCACTTGTGTTTTGTTACTGTATGAATCAACAGAAAGTATCTAGTTATAACATAAAGAAAATTTTAATCTCGTGGTTGGCAATATTCCAGAATTCTTTTCCAGCTAATGTCAGAAGATTAGTCATCTGAAAATGTGTTGCAAGAGGCTGGGAATATTAACATGGAACATGTAAAATAAACAGCTACGATAACAGAAAATATGCTAAGGAGCCCATTCAGCCCAGTGGTTTTATCGACCAATGATAAATATATTTGCAATTATCCAAGCCATGCTAGAAAAGTACATGTAGCTTTTAAAATCTACAGTAGAAGTATAATAACACAACTCAGCAGAGGAGCTCTCGTGTGTGGTTAGATAACGCGGTAACCGTAAAACTCCAATTTGCATTCATTGTCCATAATACCAAGCACACTTACATTTTTGCACCATTTGGCGTGTTCTTCCAGCGTTCTAATATTCACAAAATTTCGTTTGTTCTGGAGTATCGCACTAGAAAAATAATCGGTTATTTAGTATATATATACTGTATATATATATATATATATATATATATATATATATATATATATATATATATATATATATATATATATGGGTCATCATTATCATCATCATCATCACCATTATCATCATCATCATCATAACAACCCTCTTTCCTACGAACGCATGGGGTAGTATGGTTGTCTGGAGTAAAACATGAAGACCAATATGTTTCGTTTCGATTACCTACACACACACACACACACACACACACACACAACGAAAATTCTGGCGTGCCTAGTGTACCGACAAACAAGCAAACACGGAAAATTAAATATCCACCATTCTGTCTCTAAAAGGAGCCAGAGGCAGATAGTCACTCAGTACTTTTCTATTAGCCTGTTTGTCTCTAGAAACCACTTCATCCTTCATTGTTATTATTTCAGTGATGACTATTCCCCTGAACTGTCTTCTTTCATCCCACCTCTATTATCATGGGCGTTGTAGCACCTGTCTGGGAGCGCAGTTTCACCCAGTCATTCTCAGCACCCTAATGTAGAAATTCTCAGGCTCCTGTTTGCAGGATTGCAACATGTTTGCTCTGGAACTGTCTTCCTTGGTCACAGTTATTCCTGACATCTGGAAATGAATGTGTCTTGAATTTAGTTTACTTTTTTCTGGGTTTCTCGGAAAGAATATATGTCATTTTTCTCTCATGTAATCCACCAAAACACAGACAGACAGACAAATAAAGACAGACAGGCAAGCACAGCATACTCTGTCAGTCAATCAGTCTATTAGAGACAAAACAGACAAATGTAGCAGTTTATCTTTCTATTTATCTATCAGTCTGCCCGTCTTTAAGAAACATCCAAAGACACAGAAAAACACAACATAGCATTGATCTATCTGCATGTCTCTGCAAATTACTTACAAAATGATAAATAAATGCACCCAAAAATATTATATATCAGTCTGTCTTTTAAAATGCGTCAACAGATTAACATACAGGAAGGCAGGCAGACAGACAGACTAAGAGACGGAGAACTATCAGTCTGTCTGATATTAAGAAGCACCCACACAGATATTTTGGTACAGCATTTTATTCATCTATTACCCTATCTGTCTTTAAAAAACATCCGCAAATAGACAGGGGGGGACTGATATACTGACACGGAGACAGACAGGCGCAGTGTTGTACAGTCACTCAGAAAAGAACATCTCCCTCTGCTGAAGCGCTCGATGCTATGCGGATCTGGCATCACTGCATGGTACACACACACACACACACACACACACACACACACACACACACACACGTATGAACAAAGAAACTGGTGAATATCCAAACTCAAAGTTTGTCAAATAATCAGCTACTTAGGCAGTCCAGAAAATACTCTTCCACAAATGTATGACATGTATTAGATCATATTTCTCCATACACTGCGCAGTAATAATAGTAGTTTTCATTTTACGGTAGCCATGTTTTCTCCATCTGAATCCACTATTCGAACCTTTCAAGTGATTCGTTTTCTTGGAGCAGAATGCAGGGAGTTCAATAGGTAGCGTCGATATTTTTTATTCCCATTATTTCTTTTTCCGCCACACCCTGGGAATTATGGCATACAGATAACATTATCGCAAATGAATGTCAGTTAATATATCTTTTTGCTTGGTAGAAAATCGTAGAAACGTCACATACTTCACTGTTGTTATTATTGATACTTCGGTTATGGTTGAAAACATTACTACAGTATAAAGGAAATATTACATAAATAGGTCAGCGTTATAGTACAGTGTTGCGTAAGCGATTTAATTACATTCATCACTTCCACTAACATGATTATCCACTCTAAGCAGAAAAGGTCTGTGGTAGCAGCACTAAGCAGACGCACCTCATTTTATTATCAGGTTGGGCCTAGAAGAGTGTGATAAGACTCGATGCAAAATATTCTCACTTCTTACCAAAAGCAGTATCATGGGCAGTACTGTAGTATTTAAAATTACATACTTAATTCCTTAGCCCGAACCAATTACTTTAATTCTATACCAGTATCATCATTTCCACATACTAGATTTTTCTATTGTATCACGATTTTATTTGCCCTTATTACTTCTACAGTTAGTCCCAATACTGAGTTACATCATTCCTCTCTCTCTCTCTCTCTCTCTCTCTCTCTCTCTCTCTCTCTCTTTTATGTATATAAATGTGTGTGTGTGTGTGTGTGTGTGTGTGTGTGTGTGTGTGTGTGTGTGTGTAATGGAAGATGTAAGTTGAACATTCTTATCAACTAACCAATCCGCCTCAGTATCTTGGCACTTGTCCTATGGAGTTTCTTTATGGTGTCCAAACTAAGTGGACGTTGCGCACAAAAACTCCTTCCAAGATGATTTGCGTTATATCCTAACCATTTAATACATACTCACAAGCCTTGCTTTTGTCACAAAATTAAGTGATCTATGGCAAAGTAAAATCCATTACAACAATATTGTGTCAAATATATCTCCAGGAAATGTTATAATTTACATATTTACAATATCTATATTTATATCTATATCTATCTGTCTATCTTTCTATATATTATATACACAGACATCCACAAGGAAAAGGAAACACGATATATCCCGAGCGCTTTCGTGTATTCACATCGTCAGGGGAGAGCAAAGTGAATACACGAAAGCACTCGGGATATCTCGTGTTTCCTTTTCCTTGTGGATATCAGCATATCTGTGAATTACGTGTAATTAAGTGATTTAATTGCATATATATATATATATATATATATATATATATATATATATATATATATATATATACATATATATATATATATATATATATTGTTACATAGCCTATGATTTCATCATCCTTTGTCTAATTTTAACGCACAGTATGCTGCATGTTTGATCACGAGCGTGTTCTGCCTCAGTCCCCCCCTTCTACCGTTATAGTAGAGTAAGTCGACATCTCTGTTATACTTTGCGGGATTGTCATCTCTTTGTCCCCATGGCTTCATTTGCGCGTCCTCATTACAAGTTGTATCAGGCTCTGCTGGCCCCTATATAATGAGCTCAGTCTCTGCATCATGGCCACTTAGATCTGCTCCTCATTTTGTTCACATCTCTGTCCTCCCCTGTACAGATATTATTATTATTGTGAGTGCTCAAGAAATCTCCAACCATCTAGCAGCTGTGTGTAATTTGAGTATTACTGTTATTGCATTTTTTCTTGTACTGTATAGCATAAGTTTAATTTGTAGACCTGGTGAAGTTTTTGTAATTAATGTTGGGTTTTATGTCAGTCATTTTTGATAATAGTTTGTATCTGTAATTATTTATCTGGCATTCACTGAGTATTATCTGGTATCTCATTTTATCAGGGCTGACTTAGATAAATTTACTCTTGCTAATTTCGTGTTAATAGAGGCTATTGCAGTTAACCATATATTTAACCTGTTTATTTGCCATTACATTATCCTTATGAGTCCTGAATGTTTTGTTGTTAATTTAAGCATTAAACTTTAACTTGTAATTTTACCTAACTCTTTTGTTTTGAACCTGGAACTTTACGGGACAGTAGTGACTCTTCGTATTCTCACTTAAAGTGTACATTATCTTTCTCTGTTCCGTAACATAAATTTGGCGACCTCATATCAGGATATTCAGGATATTATCATAAGGATATTGTTTGATATTTTGTGACTGTGATATATTCATGATGGCTACTATTTCTACACTTGATGAAGCCAAAGATTTTTTGTCAAATGTGCAAACAGTGTGTGATATAGAAAACAGAACAAAGAATGAACTTAAGCTTGTTGCTCAACAATTGGGAATTGCAGTTCACTCTCATCATTCTAAGGATCAAATTGTTGGCATGATTAATAAAAGCTTGTTTAATGTAACTCCTCCAAATGAGCAAACGCAGATTGAATTAGCTAAGTTACAGCTAGCTCTGCAGGAGGCTCGTGCTAAAGAAGCTGAATTTCAGGCAAATGCTAAGCAGGCGGAATCTCAGGCTCGTATTGAAGAGGCACAGATACAGGCTCAGGCACAAGTTGAACTTGCCAGGATTCAGGCAGACCATGAGTATCGCATGAAACAAGGTGGAACTGGATCATCTAGCTCTGATGATTTTGATGTGGCTAAAAATGTTAAACTTGTCCCTCCTTTTAATGAATCTGATTTAACAAAGTATTTTCAGTTGTTTGAGAGGGTAGCTACAGGTTTTAATTGGCCTAAGGAGTATTGGCCAGTACTCCTTCAAACTGTTCTCACCGGTAAAGCTCAAGTAACTTATGCATCTTTGCCTCAGGATCAGTCTGATAATTATGATGTAGTTAAGAGCTTGATTCTTAAGGCCTATGAGCTTGTCCCTGAAGCCTATAGAGTAAAATTTAGGACAACTTACAAGCAAGATAAGCAATCCCATGTTGAGTATGCAAAAATCAAAGAAGATCTGTTAGAGCAGTGGTTAAATTCTAAGAATGTGGATTCTGATTTTGACAAATTTAAGCAGATGATTTTGCTGGAGGACTTCAAAAGGTGTATTTATAACGATGTAAGCCTATATCTTGATGAGAAAAGAATAGATAATTTGTCTGATGCTGCAGTTTTAGCTGATGAGTATGTTCTCACTCACAAGAGATATTCTAGAGAAAAAGGGAAAGCTGAGAGTAAGTACGTTGCCTCTACTCAGAGTACAGGTAACAGGAAAGAGAATAAGGATGATGTTTCTCAGGAAGTAAATACCAGCTTCACCTCTAGATTTCAGAAAAGTAAATGTACTTATTGTAGTAAGCTTGGTCATACTACGGAGAGATGTTTCAGGAGACAGCGTGATGTGAACAAAAAGGAGTCTTTAAATATTCAGTCAATTGGTCTAGTGTCCACTCTTGAGAGTTCCCAGAATGCTTTAACTGAGTTAACTGAACCTGCTTTGAGGGGTAACTTAAATTCTCATGATGGAGCTCCTCTTTTGAGCAGTAACGTGGGTGACACTCTCAAGAGTTCATGTGCTAATTTCCTGTCTGATGGTTTTGTCAGTCCTCTGGACAGTAATGACAGGAAATCAGTTAAAATATATCGTGATACAGGTGCTTGCCAATCCCTTATGCTGACCAGTGTTCTAGGCTCTAATTTTAATTCCTCTGATGAAACTGTAATCTTACAAGGTGTAGGGAATAATTACTTCTCTGTTCCTCTGTGCAGAGTGAATTTAGAGTCTGGTTTTGTTAATGGTTCCGTTATGGTTGGGTTGGTTGAGACACTCCCAATGTCAGGTGTAACTTTCTTACTTGGAAATGATATTGGTGGAAGTCAAGTGTGTCCAGCTCCTCAGTTGTCTAGTGAGCCAGTGGCTGCGTCCCAGGATTGTGATGTCCCTGATGTGTTCCCTGCATGTGCTGTCACTAGGGCTAAGTCTAAAGTTACTGGTGATTTAGAGGATAATGATGATGATGATGTTATCCTAGCTGACACTTTTCTTGCTAATTTGGACCACTCACCAGATGAGGCAGTACCCCGTAGTGTTGATAATTTGTCTCGTCAAGAGTTGGTTGAGTTGCAGGTTGCTGACCCTGAGTTGAAAGGTCTAGCTAACTCTGCTTGCAGTGAGGAAGAGTCAGCTGGTGCTTCTACTTGTTATTATGTAAAGTCAGGAGTACTTATGAGGAAGTGGAGACCCCCAACAGCATCAGCCGACTGTGAATGGGAGGTTGTACATCAAGTTGTCATCCCTCGTGTTTGTAGGCAGGATATCATTAGAGTGGCTCATGATTCCAGTTTGGCAGGACACCTTGGAGTGAGGAAGACTGTGGCACGCATTTTGAAACACTTCTACTGGCCTGGTATCTTCAGGGATGTTTCCAGGTATTGTAAGTCTTGTCACACCTGTCAAGTTGTGGGAAAGTGTAATCAGACCGAAAAGGTTGCACCTCTAGTTCCCATTCCTCCTTTTGAGGCGCCTTTCACCCGTGTGTTGGTGGATATTGTGGGCCCTCTTCCTAAGACTTCTTCAGGATTTTCTTATGTGTTGACCATGATTGATATGGCTACTCGTTATCCTGAAGCCATTCCACTTAGAAACATCTCAGCAAAGAACGTGGTTAAGGAAATGCTAGGGTTCTTCACAAAGTTTGGTCTGCCCAAGGAGGTACAGTCAGACCGAGGAAGTAATTTCATGTCAAATGTTTTCAAGCAGTCTCTGAAAGAGTTGGGCATCACCCAGATCACGTCTTCAGCTTACCATCCCCAGACCCAAGGAGCGTTGGAGAGATATCATCAAACACTCAAATCGATGCTCAAGAAATACTGTTTGGAACGTCAGAAAGACTGGGATAAAGGTCTTCCATTCGTTGTGTTTGCCGCAAGAGAATCTCCAAATGAATCACTGGGCTTCTCACCTTTTGAACTACTGTTTGGCCATGAAGTAAGAGGACCCCTTAAGTTACTCAAGGAATGCTGGCTGTCGGAGGAAGATGACGTCAACCTGCTGGAGTATGTGATGAAGTTCAAAGAACGGCTGTCCACTGCTTTACAGCTGGCGAGAGAGAATTTAGGAGCTGCTCAGGAGAAGATGAAGACTTGGTATGACAAGAAGTCCAGGTTACGCCACTTTCAGCCAGGAGATCAGGTTTTGATTCTGCTACCAGTTCATGGGCAACCTCTTCAAGCCAAGTTTAGTGGCCCTTATTTCGTGGAGAAGAAACTCAGTGATGTCAGCTATGTCATCGCCACACCAGATCGTAGAAAGAGCAAGCAACTATGTCACATCAACATGCTAAAGTTATATCACAAGCGGGATGAAAATAATCCAGTCTGCACTGTAGCTGTTCCACCCGAGTCTGCAAGTGAAGCTCTCCCATGCAGTATGAGCCTGAGTGATAGTTTGGGGAAGAATCCTGATATCATGAATGATCTCCAGACTAAGCTTTCTCATCTACCACCCAAGGAAAGGCAGGAGTTTTCGGCATTATTGCAGGAGTACCCGCAAGTGTTCCGTGCTACTCCAGGAAGAACCACTGTGTTGATGCATGATGTCGATGTTGGAGACGCAAAGCCAATTAAATTGCCTCCTTACCGTGTGAACCCAGTGAAAGTTCCTCTCATCCAGAAGGAGCTTGGCTACCTGTTGGACCACAAGATGATTGAGCCCTGTCAGAGCGAGTGGAGTTCTCCTGTCACTCTAGTCCCTAAGCCAGGTGGGTCACAGAGGCTTTGCATCGACTACAGACGTGTTAATCAGATAACCAAAACAGACACTTACCCTCTCCCTCGTGTGGAAGATTGCATAGACAAGATCGGAAAGGCTAGGTACATAAGTAAGTTTGATTTGTTAAAGGGATACTGGCAAGTACCTATGACTGAACGTGCTAGGGAGATCTCATGTTTTGTAACACTAGGAAAGGCTTTTGCATGTTCTGTAATGCCGTATGGTATGAAGAATGCACCAGCCACATTTCAGAAGCTCATGAATGTTGTAACAGAGGGTTTGGCAGGGTGTGTTGTTTATATTGATGATGTATTAATCTTCAGTGACAACTGGAAAGATCACCTATGCCATGTCAGTAAATTTCTTGACCGTTTAGTTCATGCTAATCTTGTAGCTAATTTATCAAAGTGTGAGTTTGGTCAAGCTAAAGTTCAGTACCTTGGGTATGTAATTGGTGATGGACATGTTGCACCACCAGGAGCTAAGGTTCAGGTTATAAGTGATCTTCCCAGACCTAAAAGTAGGAAAGAGCTACAAAGATTTTTGGGAATGGTAGGTTATTACAGGAGATTTGTTCTTAACTTTTCTATTCTTGTATCACCACTTACAGACCTACTGAAAAAGGGAGTTGAATTTGTCTGGACCGATAACTGTGAATCCTCTTTCAACAAACTTAAAGCTATTCTATTAAGTCAGCCAGTGCTCGCTACTCCAAATTTTGCTAAGCCTTTTAAGATGGCTGTTGATGCAAGTGATACAGGAGCTGGGGCTGTTTTGCTGCAAAGAGGATGATCAGGGTATTGAACATCCTGTATCTTATTACAGTAAGAAGTTCACTCCACCTCAAAAGAACTACTCAACTATTGAGAAAGAGCTTTTGGCCTTGATTTTGGGTTTACAGCATTTTTCATTTTATTTGTGTTCTGGTTTTGACCCCATAGTCATTTATACCGATCATAACCCACTGAAATTCCTTAGTAAGTTTAAAGATAAAAATCAGAGATTGGCAAGATGGAGTCTACTTCTTCAGGAGTATTCATTAGACATACAACATGTCAAGGGGAAAGAAAATGTTATTGCAGATTGCTTATCTAGACTTTAGACAGATTGTTTTAGAGTAGTAAGAAATTTCCTTTGTAAATTTCTTTTTCTTTGTGGGGAGGTGTTACATAGCCTATGATTTCATCATCCTTTGTCTAATTTTAACGCACAGTATGCTGCATGTTTGATCACGAGCGTGTTCTGCCTCAGTCCCCCCCTTCTACCGTTATAGTAGAGTAAGTCGACATCTCTGTTATACTTTGCGGGATTGTCATCTCTTTGTCCCCATGGCTTCATTTGCGCGTCCTCATTACAAGTTGTATCAGGCTCTGCTGGCCCCTATATAATGAGCTCAGTCTCTGCATCATGGCCACTTAGATCTGCTCCTCATTTTGTTCACATCTCTGTCCTCCCCTGTACAGATATTATTATTATTGTGAGTGCTCAAGAAATCTCCAACCATCTAGCAGCTGTGTGTAATTTGAGTATTACTGTTATTGCATTTTTTCTTGTACTGTATAGCATAAGTTTAATTTGTAGGCCTGGTGAAGTTTTTGTAATTAATGTTGGGTTTTATGTCAGTCATTTTTGATAATAGTTTGTATCTGTAATTATTTATCTGGCATTCACTGAGTATTATCTGGTATCTCATTTTATCAGGGCTGACTTAGATAAATTTACTCTTGCTAATTTCGTGTTAATAGAGGCTATTGCAGTTAACCATATATTTAACCTGTTTATTTGCCATTACATTATCCTTATGAGTCCTGAATGTTTTGTTGTTAATTTAAGCATTAAACTTTAACTTGTAATTTTACCTAACTCTTTTGTTTTGAACCTGGAACTTTACGGGACAGTAGTGACTCTTCGTATTCTCACTTAAAGTGTACATTATCTTTCTCTGTTCCGTAACAATATATATATATAAAACAAATTACTTTGAAAGAGAAGTAGGAAACGGAAGAGAAAGAATTATTCCGCAAGCTATATATATATATATATATATATATATATATATATATATATATATATATATATATATATATATATATATAAAACAAATTACTTTGAAAGAGAAGTAGGAAACGGAAGAGAAAGAATTATTCCGCAAGCTATATATATATATATATATATATATATATATATATATATATATATATATAAAAAAAATAACTTTGAAAGAGAAGTAGGAAACGGAAGAGAAAGAATTATTCCGCAAGTTAACTAGCACAATATGAACTTGTGATCATTAATACACGTGCAGTATTTTCTAATAGTCTTATATAAGGTTTCATTACTTACCCATGTTAATAGTCTTTCTGACCAAGAAAGTCACATAGGGGCGTGAAGGGTTGAAGGCATTGGTTGGAAGGTGAGTTGAGGCGGTACTGATGATGCAGGCGTAGAAGGCAGGGTGTTGATTGAGGACGTAGACTGGATGGAGGAAGTTTATTATGCAGAACAGGGTTTGCATTGCATTCAGGCACAGGATAACTAATTTTTCGGTGAAGTAATTCCACACTTTGTCAGGTAGAGCGACAATAAATCTCTGGCCATTATTTAGGTGATGGCAAGAAGGAATGAGCTCAAAGGAATGATTGCTGTTATGACAAAGAAGCAAAGAGAGAGAAAAAAAAGGAATCAAACATCTATGCATTTCTCTGCTGTTGAGTTCATGAATATTCCTTGCATAAATATAATATCAGCAAGCATTGCCTCGAGGTTAAATTCCAGACATTCAGGGAATGAATTCATGTTCTTATATTACTAGCAACTCAAGCCCACATTTGCCATACCCTGCAGGAAGTCACACATATACCCCACCACCCACAAAGTCCAACCACCATTCTAAGTCCATCCACTCACCTGGCCCTCCAATCTACCCCCTCACCAACCACCAAACACCTCAACCACCCACTCGCCTCATCCACCTCACCCCGACCATGCACCCTGTCCGCCCACCATACGTCCGCCTTGACCACCCAGTCCAGTTCTCCTCCCACCCCAATCATCAAACCAGCCTGTCCCACCAACCCAACCCAACAAGCCATCCAACGACCCTGTTATCCATCCACTCACCCTTCAAGGCCATCAACTCTGCCCATCCACCCACCCATCCTATCCCGGCCACCTATCCATTCGCCAACTCAACCAATATTGTCCACCACCCCGAAACCACGCCACCCATGCTGCCCGCTGTCATTCATCCCACCCACTTTCCCCAATCATCCACCCACCCACCCATGCCACCCACTCATCCATCCACCCTTACCCCTCCATTAAACCACTCACCCAAGCCGGCCTATCCACCCACTCACTCTGCAAACACACACACACACACACACACACACACACACACACACACACAGTTTTTATATTACTGATTAATATCTTAACACGGTCACCTAATGGGATAGATTTGTGTAGAAGTGTATGTAGATGGAACGATCGGATTGTACCAAATTCAAAGTAGTGGGCGAAAGTAAGAAGATATAAAACAAGCCTCCTACTCCCGTGTTTTCCATTTATTTCTTCCCTTATTGTTCCTTATACATTTAATATAATAATGATAATGATAATAACAACAAACCTTGGTTTGTCCGATGTCAGTTTATTTCATTACGTTGTGTAACGATAAACACATGAATATGTGCGCATGAGTTTGTATGTCTGGCAACTATGTGTGTGGCTTATGCGTCTCATAAACCCTTCGTTGCATCAGATAATGAGAGAGAGAGAGAGAGAGAGAGAGAGAGTGTGTTGCTGAGCATGCAGCTTGCCACAGACACAAGACTTCCTAACAGTAGGGCGTCGCACTTGGTCTGCAAGATAACCATGAGCTAGGATTGGATGGCTTGGCATGCGTGTCCACTCGGGAATACTTATTCGCATTCCCGTCTCTTGATTTCTGTTTTCTTTCAGTTCTCTCTTTCCCTGCTTGTTCATCTCCCGCCTTGTGTCTACACCCTTTGTCTTCCAGTTTCATCCTCCTTGCCGTCCTTGCTTATTTTCTAAAGCGACTTCTGTCATTACGTCTGCTTTACTTCAGTTAATAATGTATTGATGAAATGTGTTGGATGATCATGCAGTGTAATACAAAATTGTCCTGTGGTGATGGAGTGATTGCATTGAGTATCCTACCTATGTTAAATAAATCGTTTGGCGGTAGCAGGGATTATTTGTCTACGCTCATAGGTGAAAATTACAGTACATTGGTCCTACGTTGGACCTAGAGCATTCCACAGTCAGACAATGAAGTGGTGCCAAGGCACAGCAACCCTTCCCCGACACTTATTTAGCGTTGACATAGAAACACAACAGGGTATCTAGTCAACGATGTCGCATATCAAATTTGGAGTAAATCGGGTGAAAATTGACGATTTTATGCCTCCATGAAATTTTAGGCCCGACCCACCTGACACTGACCCCCTTACCACTAACTGAGGCGTGACCACACTGATGTAATAAACCATGTTATAGGATGCAGATTTGAAAGATGCACCTTTAGATTTTGGTTTCATGTCGATATGACGAATTTGAAAGGAGTTGTAGCGAAAAAACTATTTTTACATTTTTTTTTTTTTTTTTAACATTTTTTGGGGCCTACAGTCTGGGCCTTGGCAAAATTTGGCCCACAACTTAATCAGGTGATCATAAGGTCATAGCCCATCATCCCTGTAATTTTGGTCAAAATCGCACCAGTAGTTTTCGTGTATAGTTGTCAACAGACAAACAGACAGACAAACCAACCAACATACAACAAAACGGACAAACCATGAGAAAATAATACCCATCCCCGAGCCCCTCCGGGGCGGGGACGGGTAATTAAGGATTAGTAAAGACAGGCTTATGAAAATTCTTAAAGTGCCAAATACTTCATATGGTTGCTGGGTGGTGATTGTTGCCGGTGGCGCTCAATGGCGAAATTACTTGTTGTTCATCATTTATCCTTAAGTATTCATTAGTCAAAGGGTTAAGGAAATAACTTTGGGAATTCTAGAGAAATTTATTTTGTCTGTGATGATATATATGAATATTTCCCCTTGATTGTTGGAGAGTGAGAGACTGACGGGGAGAGTGTATGTAAGTGAGGTGGAGGGGGAGAGAGGGAGGGGAAGGCCAAGGATGAGATGGAGGGATGGAGTGGAGAGGTATATGAGAGAGGAGGGTGTGAATTGGGTGCAGGGCAGTGAAATGGCGGGGGACAGGGTGAAGTGGAGGCGATTTGTTTGTGGCCACCCCGTATAAGGGATTACGGCGTCTGGCAATAGATAGATAGACCGATTGATGGGTTAGGGAGTGGCTATTGTAGGACATTATGAAGGGCTAGTAACATCTTTACTTCAGTGTTATTATAATGTGTGTGAGAAAGGTTTGAGATAACCCGAGGGTTGCAAGCCAGACACACAAACCCTCATGTTATTTTCCATATGCGTTGTGTCATCCTTACCCTTGTAAAACTTTAAATGGAGATCGAATCTGTACTGGTAATTATTACTGTTTAAAATTTGCATATTTTTATTTTACAGAAATGCTATTGAATAAATCCAATTTGCTTTTTCTTTTTTTTTCAAAACAGAACTGTACGATAAAGTGTAGAACATTGCAGCTTTACAGACGGCAATAATACACTTTACTCATACTCTGAAAGGCTGGAATTGAGATCTCTTCGTGAGTTCAGTATCACTAGTTTGACTAATTTATGAGTTTAGTTCACTGAGATCCATTCAGGTAGGAATGTTTGTGTAAAATGGTGAAAATGGTGATTGCAGTGAGTTAGGTTAGTAATCCTGTACACATCACTGACGGTGGTCGGTTACAAGTGCGGAGGAGGGGGATGGAATGGGCAGGAGAAGGCTGTCCAGAGAGATATATACAATCCAATCTTTTCTAACATGTGGGAGAAGAGGGAAAAACGGCATCAAAACTAACGTTTCATGTTCCTGAGTTGACATGCTTACCTAGGCCTACAGCATTTGACATTACTTCATAATATGCAATACCTTTCCTATCTTACAGTTGCCGTTTAACGTTTTACTCCATTTCATTCAATCTAAGTCATAATGATAGGTGGGCAGGGTGGGTGGGAGGGAGGGTAGGGTAAATAGGGAATTTGGCGTGTGTGTCGGGAAGGGTGAGAGTGAGTTTGGTTGGGTGGGGGGTGCTGGAGGGGCAGAGTGGGCAGGTGGGTATGCAGAGTAGTTGAGGTGGTGGTCAGGGTGGGTGGCCGGGGTTGGGGATCGAGTTGGTGGGTGGGTGGGCGGATCAGTTAGTGGATGATATGGATGGGTGGATAGGCGAGGTGGATCCAATGAGTGGGACAGGGCGAACAGGGTAAGCGGGGTAAGGTGGGTAGTTTGGGTTGGTAGGTAGGGTGATGGAGTGGACGGGAGGTGTGGGTGGGTGATGTGGGTGGGCTGGGAAGGTGAAGGGGGGGGGGAGAGATGAGGAGGTGATCAGGGTAGGTGAGTAGATGTCGACTGGATTGGCAGGTGAGCAGAATGAGGTAGGTGGCTGTGTGAACAGGACAGCAGAGTGAATCGGTAGAGTAGAGAGCTCGGGTGACATGGGTAAGGTGGAGAGCCAAGGTGGGGTGGGTATGGTGGAGAGCGCTGGTGAGGCCAGTAGGATCAGTGGGTGGGGTTAGTGGTGTGAGGGTGGCATGAGCAGGGTAAGTGGGTTGGGTGGGTTGGGTAGGGTTGGTAGGTGAATGGGTGAAATTGGATGATGGACAGAATTTGTTGGTGGGTTGGCGGATAAGTGACTTCCAGGACATGGCAGAAGACGGACGTGTGTTGCCAGTCATTATTAAAATGCGAAATACATCTTGGGAGTGAATGGGTTATGTCGTTTCTCCGGTCAGAGACACTGTTTACCTAAAACGAGTAATACCATCCGATCTTAGATGTACAAAAAAGTTTAGTGATGAGAATGTTACTGCCATGGGAATGATGTGTCAGATTATATTATACATGACTAATCGAAAAAGTAACTAGTAATCGCGAGGATACTTTCCCTTACTGTGATCTGTAGGCATACTGTGACTCATTACACGATCACTTAACTCTGTCAGCAAACAATAAATCCTCCGCCACACCCTGCCATTTCCCACTCTCTTTTTCTCCTTACCATCCTCCACCCTCCCTCTGCCTGTAACTGAAGCACGATCCAAGTCAATCCAGCGTATCACTGTCTAGGATAATAATGTTACCAGATCAAACAGCCACGAGACAGAGGGGATACCACGGGATACCTTGCACATTCCCTGTCTATCCAGTCAGGCACATGGTTTCTCCAGATCCGCGAAGGCAACATACAACTTCTTTCCCTTCCTAGGTACTTTTCCACTTATCACTGATGAACTAATTCACGACCTATACAGCCTCCTACCTTCCTGAAACCCTCTTTCTCTTCTCCCTCTAATTTCTTAATCATTTCCTAACTGTATTGATAATTTCCTGTCACATAATTTTCCTAATACATTGAGAGGACAAATACCTCTATGACTCTCATACGCTTCTATCTCCTCATTCCCTTTGTTTAGGGGAACAGTTATGACTTTCAATCTTCCTGCACACTACCTTCTTACTTCGCCAGTCTCCCCATCTTCAATATCCATTCTATCACTATGTCTTCTTCATATTTCATCGTTTCCACTATGTACTGCATCGATTCCTGGGCTTTTCCCCTTTATGACCTTCTCCACTGCTTCTAGTACTTTCATTTTGGTGATATATTCTTCCTTAACCCACCACGTGCCAGCTATTTTTAGCCCTATGGGTCACCCCAGTGCCGGCCATTTTTCGACCATTTTTGGGGGGGCAAAAATGATAGATGTTGATGTGGAAACAACGAATTTCGTCGTTAATATGCTCACCGAGGCTCAGAAATGGGTTTTATTCAGTCCGGCACACTCGTATACAGGTATAGCCGCTCTCTCACTCTCACTATGTACGTGAGAGAAAGCCGTTTTCTATGTAGAGTATACTCAGGTATTTATGCTGGGAAGGTATAGCAATGTTCAGTACACTTTTCTGATCACTTATTACTTCAGCATCTATCACAATATGCATGTCTTTCTCACTGTGAATGCATTATCTTACACTTACTTGAAGATAGGTACAACCTGACTTCATTACGTACAGTCCTGGCACTTACAAGAAAGTATTTACAACTTGACTTCATTATATAGTCCTTACACTTACAAGAAAATATTTACAACTTACACTTACATGAAAATATTTACAAAATGCTTTCATTATGTACAGCACTGGGTGAGGCACACAGGCAGAGTGAGGCAGAGCGAGCGTGAAGGGGGGAGCAAGTGAATGTATGGCCTTGACAGCCTGGGGGATGGTTGAGGAGCAGTTACCTTACATGCCTACCAATTTTTACTCCCTAATCTTGAAAAATGTAGTCACATTGACGTTTTTTATTTTAGACCATTTTAAAATGGCACTGGCACTGAGCACACAATTACGTCAGACCGTTTTAAAACAGAACTGGCACGGGGCGGGTTAAAAACCTGTCCCCTTGTCCCAGCTGTTGGCAACCACTTATATCTACACAACCTTCGTTCTCTGTATTCAATAATTCCTTAAAATTATCCCTCCATGTGCTAACTTTTCTTCCCTTTCCACCAACATTCTGCTATTTTTCATCTTTCAGTTCTCTACTGCCTCCCTTATCATCCTGTCTTACCTTCTTGACCTTATTCCAAAACAGTTTCCTACTTTCCACCCACTTGGCACTTATTTTTTTCCATATGTCTTTTCCACTCTTCTCTTGCCCTTTTACTAGTGTTTTCAGGAGTCTCCTCTTCTTTACTCATAGCTTTTTTTTTTTTTTTCATCTCTCCACATTCTTCATTCCTCTACTTCCCATCCAGTCACTGCGTGCTTTCTTCTCTGCCATAGCCCGTTTCGCCTCTTTATTCCACCATTGTGTTTCGTGTACATCCTCACTTCCTTTCACTCCACACATAACCTCACACGTTGCACAAATTTTTCCATAAGTATCTTAAACATACTTTCCATTTTTTCCATCAGCTCCAAATCATATTTACCAAGTAGCTCCTCAGTTTCTCTCTTGTATTCCTTTTGTTTTTTCTATATTTTATTCTCCAGCAGGCTATCTACCCATTTTGTAAGAACTCCTAACATTCTCATCCTCTGTTCACCTAGCGTTTTTGTACATCTATCTTGGACATTATTATGATGTGATCAAATACCCAACTACAAAAATAAGAAATAAGAACCATATATAAATGCTTTAGAACATAAATCAAAGTTTATCTGTCAGTGGACGGCAACCCGTTCCTATGCTATATAAAATCTTCTGACGTGCGCATGAACAAAAGAAAACGAAAATTCATCCATAAATGAAATAGCATAGAGGAAAAGACATGGGGTAACTGAATAACAATATCTGTCCTCAGAGAAACGTTGGTGATAGTTTATCTCTCAGCAAACGCAGAGCCACTTCTGAGCTGGGTAAATCCGCCTGGCGGTCAAAAAAAAGAAAAAAAAAAAAAAATGTTCGAGCGTCGCAAAAAGATGAACCCCCAACTTTGGCTACATACTTACTGGAAAGTATGCACAAGTATTAATTAGAACCATGAGTGATCTATAATAATAATATTACACAAAAATTGATATATATATATATATATATATATATATATATATATATATATATATATATATATACAGTATATATATATATATATATATATATATATCGTTTTCGTTTCGTTTTCGTTTTTGAAGGCTCCAACATGCTTGCATGCGTCGGCCTTGGTCACCTAATGGCAGCTCTCCATGTCGCTCGATCTCTGGCAGCTCTAGTCCCTTAAACATGAGGTCACATTCAATGACCTCGTCCCAGGTCTTTTGCTGTCTACCTCTCACTACCCTAACCCCAATATTAACACTTCCCACTCTCTGCACCCCCATCCTCTCCACATGCCCTAACCATCTCAATCTACCTCCCCTCATCACAACACCAATACACTCCAGTCTCGTCCTACCTCTCAACTCTTCTATCGTTAACCTGGCCCTCCTAGGCTTGCACTCAAGGATGCCCTGCACATCCACCTAATCATCAGTCAATCAATATACCCATAGAAAGGGAGGTAGCCGAGACAGGACGACACACTCTCAATTTACTCATCCACACACACATATTCATTTGCATCTTAGCCCCAAGGGGAGAACAGACAGATCCTCCCCACACCACACTGCATGAGGGTCAACTGCGTAGTGCAATCACCGACATCTGCAGCAGGGCCTGACGCCAGTGCTGGTTTACCCCTGCCACATCATAATGGACCCATCCCCTTATCCGCACCTGACCTGATCAGCTGATCAGACCAAATGCGGGAGAATGTCCCCTCAGGATTGCCTCATCATTTATTCATTCACAGTTTCTCTCCAGTCATTCCCATCATGCGCTGCCACTCTTCCTTGTTCAACAGACATCCCACTCGCATCCAACGCTTTCTTCACACTGTCCCTCCATCCTATTCGTGGTCTTCCTCTCAGCCTTACACCTCTCAAAACCAATCCCGTTATCTTTTTCACCAATCACTCTCCATATGCCCAAACCATCGCAACACCCTCTCCATATCCCCAGTCACTCTCCATATGCCCAGAAAACAGGACAAAGAACTGACTTGTGAAAATTAAGCAATGATTACTTTATTCGGCTTACTTCGCCGATTCTCTAAGGACGAGAATTTATAAACTTTCTCAACAGTACACAGCAGAGACCAATTATTCACACGTGCTGTTTATTAGTACTGTTGGCCTCTGGAGAAAGTGACTCCACCCCTGACAATCAATAACTAATCCTATTAATGATAAACAGGTTCTTGCTGGTGCATTAACTCCTAGATGGCACAACGGATTTTAAGCTTAATACAAAAGGACTGGCCTAAGTACCAGTTATGAATAATGCAAAACGTTTAAGCAGAGTAGGAGCTGCAACTAGAATAAGCTCAATGTGGAGAAATAAAACACAAGTATACATTACATTAAGCTCAAGAGAAAGAACTGTTAATTTTTTTATTACAATGAGTTAAATTTAATTTACATGTTTCAAAATGAATTCAAAATAAGGAGAACACACTCACTCGCTCACTCAAAAGCTAAACTCTCAAGCCTAGGAAAAATGAAAAAAAAAATACTGGTCAGAAAAGTGGGCTAAGCAGAAACTGGGCATCGTTGCTGAGGAAGGACGCTGCCACGCTGAGCCTCTCGCCGACTCACGCTAGGTGAGGATCAGGAACTCGCTGTACACACACTACTCCAAGCTGGGCCAACGACCTAGTCCCACAGCGCTCTAATCATGACTGATTCAAATTGTGGGAGACAGGCGAGTGTCGGGCCGCACTTGCTAACGGCCAACGAGTGTGAGCGATACACACCCGCAATATCACTCAGCGGAGGTGCTAACATCGCGCACAAAGACGATCACTTATGACAGTGAAAAATTGTTCTGTAAACACTCCCGATCGGGTGAATACGTGGCGGTTGACTGAGTGATACATACTGGGATTCCACTAGAATTCGCGGTTTCCCACCAAAGTTTAATGTCACGAGTTTATTTAAATACTGAATCTCGCCAATTCGTGACATTACGCCCCATAAAAATGATTTTTTTTTTTTCTCGGGAAAAAAAAAATTTCAATGTACATACTTATAAATCCAAACTCAGTCGCACAAGATTCACACTGTGGTGTGTGTGTGCTATCCTGCTACAGGAGAAAGTCACAGTCGCCAGTGTACGAAAAAAAACTCGTATTTACGAATAGAAGCAAGCTTGAGGAAAAAACTCCTTGACAATGGTGAAAAATCCTGTTCTCAGGTCAAACTGAGCGAAAAGTTCACTACATTTACATTAACAACTAATTGTTATGTAGCGTGGTGTATGTAATACATGGTGTACGTGTGACAGTTGTGGTGTAACTGTACCTACGTGTAAAATCATGTAATACACGTGGAGTATGTAATACATGGTGTAGGTGTGAGAGTTGTGGTGTAACTGTACCTACGTGTAAAATCATGTAATACATGTCAATAGTAAATGATGACGATGAGGCAGAAGAGAAGAGGCGGCAGCATGCGTCAGGGATGATCAGCTGTTCTGCACGGCAATGCTGCACCCGCCAGCTGCACCTGTGAAAGCAATCAAGGTGGAGCATCAAAAGTGTCATTTCTCTCTCTCTGCCTAGCAATCAGTACTTATGTTACAAAAAGTACACTATTTACATTATTAACCAGGAAACGTAGTCAAGGCATCTCTGCAGGACATCAAACGCTGACCCAGTTTACTGGTTAAACCCTATACCTAATTTGCGAATAGACTGGGCTTTTGTGCAGGACATCAAACACTGCAATTCGCTAAATTAACCAGGGAACGTGGTCATGAGTGAAAAGACTGGGTGTCTGTGCAGGACATCAAATGCTGCGATTCACCAGTGGAACCCAGTTTACTGGTTAAACTAACTCTACACTTACGATTAATGACAGGAAGCTGAGAACCCCTATGTAATCTCGGGCAGGTCACATTTTAACACCCACAGTGGATGTGAACACTCATGTGGATAATGTGCATTCTCCGGGAATCCTCTGAGAGGCCCATAGCTCGAGACGTTCCACAAGGTAATTCATACACAGCCTCGGACTGTCTCTGAGAGGTTCTCGAACTTCCCCCTTAACTTATGGTACATATGTATGTACAGGCCCTGGACATACTGTGTCCTGTGGGGCCAACGGGTGAGACATCAGGTCTGCACCCACTTCACCACTGCGCTGTCTCTCAACTGACTCAGAGACTACAGGTGTAGTTTCAAACGGCACAGAAAGGACATGTCCCTGATTAGTGGTACGTGGACGCACATTGCAGGAACGCACGAAACTATCTATCTCTCGTCCCATCCCTGGCCAGAAAAAAGTCAGCACGGATATGGCCCTGGGTTTTCCTTTTGCCCAGGTGACCTCCTGAGGCTGAACAATGACCCCATTCTAACATTGCTTGGTGGTACTTGGCGGGAACGACGAACTGCAGTTGAGCCTCGCCCTGGGGTATTTGTGACTCAAGGTACAGCCATCCTTGTTTGTGAAGGAACCTGGCTTGACCTCCCCATGAATACTTTATCACTCTACCCTTTTGTTTCTTCCGCATGGCAGCAAGTGTTGGGTCAGTGTGTTGTTCTTGAACAACAACTTGGCTACACATCAGATCTTGTGGCGATTCAATGGTCACTGGAGTGACACAGTTCGGAGCCTCAGCCATGGCTCGTGTTACTGTAGCCGAAGTCTGAGTAGTGTCATCTTCAGTGCAACTATCCTTGGCACAGAGAATATTGCCTATGATAAGGTCAAATAAAGGTTCTGGCATGACAACCGCGAGTGTCATACCAGTGTAAAATGTAGATATCACCTGGATACGTGCCTCAGGGAACAATCTCACTGATCCATCAATAAGGTTAGCTTGGATCTGTCGACCAGTGTACTTCTCAGGCCGAACTAGACTCTGCCTGACTGAGCAACCTGAGGAACCATTGTCTCTCACGACCTTCACAGGAATGCCTCCCACAAACACTGGTTGAACAAGGAAGGCACTGTCACCTGTGGGAGGGCCTGTGGAGGAAGCAGCCAGCCACTCATGAGGCTGCTGAATAAATGATGCAGCAAACATGGTGCCCTGAGAACTTGATGCTTGAGGGGTTGTACTCATCGTCTGGGGATATGGGGCATTGGCCATTTGTGGAGGGGGTTTCACTGTCGCTGTGGGACCAGTGAACTGTGCGGAAGTACCCGTACTGGTAGGGATGTGACCACCGTGCTGCTGCTGAGGAATGAAGGATGCGTTCGCCTCCTGCCTCCTATTCACTTGAGCTGGTGCTGAAAAGGACAGTCCCGATGGTCGGTGCGTGGCTGATACTGCTGCTGGTTAGGGTACCTGTTGTACCCCTTCCACTCAGGTTTCTGGGTGTTTTGTCCCTGGTCCTTCTTCTGCGGTTTTGGACCTTGGCCATTATTCTGAAAACGACCTTATTGCTGGGGTTCAGTCTGAGACAGTTTCCCAGATTTATCAGCTTTCCTGTTCCAGGTATGCTGTTCGCAAGTTTGATACCCGTATGCAGTGAAGAATGCATCAGCCTTCTCCACCATTTGGCTGGCATCCTTTACCTGGCAGATCTTAAGCTGAGTCATAAGTTCAGTAGGCCACGACTGTTCTAGCTGCATGCACAGCATAAGGTCGATTATCCCCTCACACGTGGAAGGAGTTTCATCTTTCTCCATCCACTCATCTAAGTAAGCAGTAAGCTGGTCAAGAAACTGAACAGCAGTCTCTTTTTCCTGTAAACGCGCCCTCATGAACTGACTCTTGGCATCATCAACTGTGAGACCATACGCTTTGACGAGTGTGGCCTTCATCATCTCATACGTGAGATTGTCTCCACGAATTCTATGGAGAATATTGAAGGCATGGCCCTCAAACAGGCTAAGAAACTGAAGCCGCTTAGCTGCATCATCCACCTGGTAAAGTTGAGCCATGTCTTCAAAACGAGCTATGTATGGCTCGATTCGCTCGCCTTCCTTGTATGGGGGAAGCTTGATGTGTGGGGTCGCCATAATATGTGCAGGGATGGCGCTCGTGGAGCTTGGGCCAGCTGTACCAGATGTGTCTGAAGCCAAGGAATCTCGCTTGAGCTTCAACATTTCAAATTCATGTTTTTCGCGTGCTTCTCGCTCGGCACGTTCTTGTTCTCGTTGTTCACGCTTGTATTCATGTTCTCTCTCACGTTGTTCTAACTCGTGTTGACGTTCTCTCTCGCATTGTTCTAACTTGAGTTTGCGTTGTTTTAGCTCGTGTTCGCACTGTTCTCGCTCGTATTCACGCTGTTCTCGCTCGTTTTCGCGTTGGATTCTACGCTCTTCACGAGCATCACTCTCGCATTGCTGCTTGTGACTAAGCCGAGAGAGGACCTAATCCTTTACTTCTGTGGGGTCTGTAAGCCCCATATCTTTGGCTTCCTGTACTTAGACGTTGGTAGTCATGATGCTAACTCAATCTAAATGAACTAGAGACTCAGTACCGACTGCAATTTTGCAAAGAAAGATGCCAATAATCGAGAATAAACAATATAGGCACAGGTTAGTGGTGACCAGTTTTATCTAATTAAACTGGTAAAAAAAAAGAAAATTATACAAACAACTGATTGTGAAAACTATTACGTAAATTAATAGAACTGAATCAATAATCACCAGTAAGATAGTGTCTATAGACTTTAATGATAAATACCTAAGTATGAGTGAGTGAGTATTGTCTCGTGAATAACTTTAAAGCTAGGAGTTAATATCCTGGAATGAGGTCGCCAAATGTCATGGGGTTTTTGAGCATAAGTAATATTAAATAATAATATTGAATAATACTTGAGAACGGGACAAAGAATTGACTTGTGAAATCAAGCAATGATTACTTTATGCCGGCTTACTTTGCCGATTCTTTAAGGACGAGAATTTATAAACTTTCTCAATAATACACAGCAGACTAATTATTCACACTTGCTGTTTGTTAGTACTGTTGGCCTCTGGAGAAAGTGACTCCACCCCTGACAATCAATAACTAATGCTATTAATGATAAACAGGTTCTTGCTGGTGCATTAACTCCTAGATGGCACAACGGATTTTAAGCTTAATACAAAAGGACTGGCCTAAGTACCAGTTATGAATAATGCAAAACGTTTATGCAAACTAGGATCTGCAACCAGAATAAGCTCAATGTGGAGAAATAAAACACAAGTTTACATTACATTAAGCTCAAGAGAAAGAACTGTTAATTCATTGATTACAATGAGTTAAATTTATGTTACATGTTTCAAAATGAATTCAAAATAAGAACACATTCACTCGCTCACTCAAAAGCTAAACTCTTAAGCCTAGGAAAAACGAAAGAAAAATACTGGTCAGAAAAGTGGGCTAAGTGAAAACTGGGCGTCGTTGCTGAGGAAGGACACTGCCACGCTAAGCCTCTCACCGACTCACGCTAGGTGGGGATCAGGAACTCGCTGTACACACACTACTCCAAGCTGGGCCAACGACTTAGTCCCACGGCACTCTAAGACTGATTCAAATTGTGGGAGAGAGGCGAGTGTCAGGCCGCACTTGCTAACGGCCAACGAGTGTGAGCGATACACACCTGCAATATCACTCAGCGGAGGTGCTAACATCGCGCACAAAGACGATCACTTATGAAACAGTGAAAAATTGTTCTGTAAACACTCCCGATCGGGTGAATACGTGGCGGATGACTGAGTGATACATACTGGGATTCCACTAGAATTTGCGGTTTCCCACCAAAGTTTAATATCACAAGTTTATTTAAATACTGAATCACGCCAACTCGTGACACTCTTACTGTACATTCCTGGACACAACCAAATAGTCCATCAATGCTCTATCAACAACGCTTCCACCCTTCTGTCCCATCCATGTATACTTATGAATATCTCTCCTCTCAAACAAGATATTTCCAATCACCATCTCACACTCAACACACATCCCTATCATTCGTTCCCCATTTTCATTTCTCCGAGGCATACCATGCATACCAATTACATATTCAGCTGCTACATTTCCCACTCTAGCATTCCGATCGCCCATCATTACCACAAACATTGGCTTCAGAACTCTGCAGACAGTCATCCACATCATTCCAGAAAGATTCCCCCTCTTCTGCATCCTTTTCGCCACCAGGCCCATATGCACTCACAAATACCCACAACTCACGTGGTACTTGCCCGTGGCGACCGAAGCCACTCCCAGGTACTCGAGCCCCGTGAGGGGCCGAGGGGGTTTGCAGTGGTTTGGCCCCCATGCTGTCCTTCTGTTCTCTTCGACAGCCTCTGGGGGGTAGACCCACGATGAAGACGCCACCGCTCCAGGTCCATACAGAACAAGGCCCTAAAAATAATCACAGGCTGCACAGCTACTACACCCACAGACCACCTACATCAAGAAACCAAAGTCCTCAAAGTCAAGGATCACCTAGACATGAGAGGCACCCAGTTTCTTGCTGCAGCCTCCACAAACCCACAACATCCACTACAGTACATGGCAGCACATCCACCCACACCAAGGAACATCAAAACAACACCCAGCACACAATACCATACACAGATACTGTCATCTCTTCCCCCTCCCCCACCTCAAACCAGCTTCCAGAAGCATATCCACACTCAGATCACTTGCCACTCCATTCAGTCACTTAAAGACAACGCACAGCTACATGCACGGCCTCCTGATATCCACTCTTCTGAATCCTATCTTCTTCGTGAGGACAGGGTCCACCTGGCCAGGCTGAGATGTGGACACCATCCAGCCCTCTTAAGCTACCAGAAGAGGTTGGATGACTCCGTCGCTGATGCCTGTTCAGGATGCAACACAGCACCCCATACTATTAAGCACATTGTGGAAGACTGCATTGCACACAATCACCTACACCAACAACACAACATACACTCTTTGAGAGCTCTGTGGGAAAGCCCGGTCTTGGCCATGGCCTTCCTAAGGGACTCGGGGCTGTTCGGCCAGACCGCCTAGGGAACAACTACTACTACTACCCACAACTCACGTTCAAATTTCGTTTTCACCCACATCACTCTCGATGACACCTCCTTCCATACAGTCACACACTGCTGCACTTCCGGGCTCACTAACAAGCCCACACCTTCTCTTGCCCTTCCTTTATGAACACATGACATCCTTCCATTCACACTTCCAAACTTAGACTCACCTTTCCCTTTCATCTTTGTTTAACTCAAAACACATCCAACTTTCTTCTCACAAACATTCTCCCAGTCTCCTCCCTTTTAGCCTGAATCGTACTACATCCACGCACCTTCATAGACCCAATCTTCAGGGTACGGGGATAACTTAATCCCCCATCCCTTTTTTTTTTTTTCCTTTCTCATTGTAGGAAAAAAAAAAACTGAAGAGGGGGTCCCTAGTCCCCTCACTTAATCATATTTATATAAAATTATGTATATATATATATATATATATATATATATATATATATATATATATATTATATAAATATGCAAGGAAGAAGGAATCAAAGGTCACGAACCCGCAAATTGTTTCCTTCAAGAACAAACAAAAACAAAATAACAGAAAACCAAATTCAAGATCCGTTCATTTCGAGATGCCTGAACACACTGCGTTTGAAAGGCTGGAAATCATTGACAGAAGGAAATACAGACAAAGGGAAACAGTTCCAGAGTTGACCTGTTGCATACATGAAGGACTGGGAGTAACAGTTAACTCTTGCATTAGGGAGTTGGACAGAAAAGGGATGAGAGTTTGTTGCTACGAGCCCGTTGTAGGAAGGATGCAAGCAGACAGTTCAGAGGAGCAGTGACCATTGCAGTAGCGACAGAAAAGAGCTAAAGATGTAACAGTGCGGCAATGAGACAGATGTTGAAGGGAGCAGATAAGAGGAGGAAAGTTAATGAGATGAAAAGCCCTTGACTCCACCTTGTTAAGAAGAGCTAAATGCGAGGACCCTCCCCACACGTGAGAGTTGTATATTTATAGGAGGTGCTACCAAAGTTTTCAAAATTTGACCAATGAAGGAAAAAAACTTACATCAAGTCCTAATCTCCACCATCCCCTTCAGAGTATTCTCCTTGGGCGTGCTGACCGATCCCAGGCCTTCTCCCACGATCTAAACAAGTCCGGGAAATCCTTGAGCATCAGCTTATTCAGGACCTTCTGCGATTTCTTCCTGGATATCCTCAGTGATGTCTAATCTTTGTCCTTTCACCATTTTCTGAAAGAGGAAAAAAAAACTCAGGCGGCCAAATCTGGTGGATACGGGGGATTGGGGACAACCGAAATGCTTTATGATGCCAAAAGGTGCTGAACAACCACGGCTGTGAGCGTGGATGCATTGTCATGGTGAAGCACCCATTCGTTTGTGCGCCATTTGTCTTAGCGTCTTCGTTTCACGTCACCAAACAAAATGCGCTGGCAAGTTCCACACATTAGGCTAACATTTTCACAGACATTGTGAATTGTCCTCCTGCTGTCTTCAAAGATGGTTACATGAACTGTGGCCACATTGTCAGGAGCTGAACTGGTGGAAGGGCGACCAGAGCGTGCATCGTCATCTGTTGACGTTCGTCCGTTTTAAAATGCTTAAACCAGTCCTGGGTTTGTGTAACCTCCAAAGAATTGTCACCAAATGCGTGGACATGGTATAAGTTTCTGCTGCCTTCTTCCCAAGTTTCACACGACACTTGATGCACACACTTAGCTCTTTCACATCCTCCATTTTTGAGATAACAAACTTCGCATAGTAGCCCAAACATAAACACACACACACACACACACACACACACACACACACACACACACACACACATATGCAGCTCACTCATCCACCCTACACAATGCCACTTGACACAGCAACAAACAAAGGGTGCTTGCACTGCCACCTAGCATCCACACATCGTACGACAAGCGGTTTCCGCACTGCTTTCAATTTGGAGGAACTCTTGGATAGTCTCTCTCTCTCTCTCTCTCTCTCTCTCTCTCTCTCTATATATATATATATATATATATATATATATATATATATATATATATATATATGTCGGACTCACTGTTTCATTTCTGCAACATTCGCGGCCTTTCCTCGAATTTTCTCTCTATTGATACACCGCCTCCCTTCCTCTGATCCCCATTTTCTCTTCCGTACTGAGACTGAGTTGTCTAAGTCCACTGACTGCAAACCCTTCTCTGTATCCTCCTACTTTCTCTACAATCACTAGGCCAACGGTGCTGTTGTGTATATGTACGCAACATATCTTGGTCTTGTGTTCCTGAACGTGAATCTTCTGCATTCTCTATTCTGTGGCCTTAGCTATCCTGCCATTCTCGGACTAAATATATCAGTGATGCTTACGTATCCCCTAATTTTTTTTTTTACAAACTTACATCTAATATTAAACATCCTATCAGTTTCTCCTTTCTTGGAAATCTCCACCGAAAGTGATTTCAGTGCTCACCACAATCTTCGGCTCTCCTCTCCTCTCCTTTCACTGATCCACGTGATGAACAAACCTACATCTTTTCTATCTTTAATGACTTAGAGTAACGTACAGAACCCTACCGGTATCCCCGACTGCCTTGGCGAGAGTTCCAAAACACCTGACATTTTCCATGCAACTAATCCTTTTGCTTATACTATTAATCTTTTCTCTCCTTTCGGCTCGTCCGTTCACACCCTTTACACCTTAACCTGTCCCATCACTCCATTAAAGCCTGTGGACCCTCTCGTGAAGCGGCGGCTGTGGCACATTGGAGCTGCTGATTGGGAGGCCCGAAGGCAGTACTTCCTTGATTTTAATTGGAATGATTATTGCTTCCATGGCCAAGAGCCATCTGAGAGTGCCTCCTGCATTATGGAGGTTATTATCTGGGTCATGGAAACATACGTTCTTTTCTCTTATCCTGTGACTAGTGGAGAAAAAAAATAAAAAACTTTGTTTAATCACTTTTGTTCTAATGCTGTCCACAACAAGGAAATGGCCATCAAAAGATACTGGATCAAACCAAACCCTGAATCTGGTATCTTTTCTCTTTCTGCCCGAAATTGTGTTAAGTCTGTCCTTCGCTCTTCTAAAAATAATTTCATTCATATGAAATGCTCTAAACTCTCAAATTCAAAATCTTCCCGCTCCTTATGGCACGTTGTCTTAAACCTTTCTAACAACATTACTTCATTATCCTTCCTCCTGTATTCCGCTCTGATGACTCTGTAGTTGTTTTCTCTGCTGAAAAAAAGCACAACTCTTCACTCAGACACTCTCCTCCAACTTCACCTTAGACGATTCCGGTGCTGTTCCTCCATCATTTCCCGCCTCTGACTTCCTAATGGCTGCCAGTAAAATGTCTTCAACTGATGAGTTTTTGCCATCATGGGCCTCAATACTAACAAGACATACGAGCCTGATGGAGTCCCTCCTGTTGTCTGCATGAACTGTGCATCTGCGTTTATACCCTGTCGAAGTAAATAAGCTCTTTTGCCTTTGTCAACTTGTATCTTTCCTTCTTGCTGAATGTTTGCTCTCATTCAGCATGTCCCAAAGGAGGGGAACCATTCCCAGCCTTCTAACATTCCTCCAATTGCTTTTACATCTGTATTTCTAAACCTTTTGCAACTATTCTTAACAAAAAGAATACAAAATAAAGCACCTTTCCTATCATAATCTTTCCGATCGTCAGCATGGGTGCCGCCAGGGACTCCCCTCTGACGATCTTATCGCCTTCATTTCAGACTCCTAGTTATCCTCCTTTCGGAACTTTGGCGAAATCTTTGCCATTGCACTTGACATCTCAGAGGCTTCGATTGAGTTGGGCATAAGTCTTTAATATCCAATCTGCCCTCTTATGATTTCTGTCCTTCTATCGGTGTCTTCATCTCTTAACTTCCATTCTGGTCGTTCTGCAGCTACTGTTTTAGACAGCCACCGTTCTGCTCATAGGGCTAGAAATAGTGGTGTTCCTCAGGGCTCTGTCATATCGCCAGCTCTCTTCCTTCTTTACATCAATGACCTTTAAGAAGTACATCTAACTCTATCCACTGATATGCTGATAAGTCCATCCTTCGTCTTTCCATCTGCTTCCCATAGCGTCCATCTCAGCAGTTACTTCAGTTAACAAGGGATGAGGCTATGGCACACTTAATGTCTGACTTGGCTCATATCTCTGTGGTAATAGCAATCTTGTTTTTAATGCATCAAAAACTCAGTTCTTACATTTTTTGACCTGTCAAAATCTACCACAGGAATATCCTCGAATTTTAAACGATATCCAACTCAATCCTCAATCATCGTTGAACAAACTTGAGGTTTCATTCTCACTGGATTTATTATGGAAACAAAATATTACCTTTCTTGTAAAGTCTGCTTCCAAGAGATTAGGTGTGTTAAGCCGGATTCACGTCTTGTTTAACCCTGCGCAGTTGTTGACTTTATACACGGGTTTTACTCATCCCTGTGTAAAGTACAACCCTAATGTATGGGGAGGTTCCCCACATAGGGAACTTCTCAATGAGGTGGAGTCAAAGGCTTTTCGTCACATTAGCTCTCCTCCTCTTACAAACTTCTTTCAACCTCTATCTGTTCGCCACACTGTCCCATCTTTATCTCTTTTCTGTCGCTACTTCAGTGGTCACTGCTCTTCTGAACTGTCTGCATGCATCCCTACACCACTATGGCGGGAGCGTAACACCTGTCTAGTAGCAAGCTGTCATCCCATTTGTGTGCAACTCTCTAATTCAAGAGTCAACTGTAATTCCTAGTCTGTCATATCTGCAACCAGTCACCTTTGGAACTGTCTCCAACCATATTTCTTACTGCCTATGACCTCAAGTCTTTGAAATGCAGTGAGTCCAGGCATCTCGAAACGAACGGATCTTTTAGCTGGCTCTCTCTTATCTTTTATATATATATATATATATATATATATATTGTTACATAGCCTATGATTTCATCATCCTTTGTGTAATTTTAACGCACAGTATGCTGCATGTTTGATCACGAGCGTGTTCTGCCTCAGTTCCCCCCTTCTACCGCTATAGTAGAGTAAGTCGTCATTTCTGGAGTTCAGAGCAGGATTGTCAGCTCTTTGTCCCCATGGCTTCATTTGCGCGTCCTTCTTACAAGTTGTATCAAGCTCTGCCGGCCCCTATATAATGAGCTCAGTCTCTGCATCACTGCCACTTAGATCTGCTCCTCATTTTGTTCACATCTCTGTCCTCCCCTGTACAGATATTATTATTGTGAGTGCTCAAGAAATCTCCAAACATCTAGCAGCTGTGTGTAATTTGAGTTTAACTATTGTATTTTTTCTTGTACTGTGTAGCATAAGGTTAATTCTTAGGCCTAGTGAGGTTTTTGATTAATGTTGGGTTTTATGTCAGTCATTTTTGATAATAGTTTGTACCTGTAATAATTTATCTTGCATTCACTGAGCATTACCTGGTGTATTTTCATTTTATCAGGGCTGACTTAGATAAATTTACTCTCGCTAATTTCGTGTTAACAGAGGCTATTGCAGTTAACCATATATTTAACCTGTTTATTTGCCATTACATTATCCTTATGAGTCCTGAATGTTTTGTTGTTAGTTTGAGCATTAAACTTTAACTTGTAATTTTACCTAACTCTTTTGTTTTGAACCTGGAACTTTACGGGACAGTAGTGATTTTTAGTATTCTCACTTAAAGTGTAC
Source organism: Coenobita brevimanus (assembly GCF_032717465.1). Taxonomy (NCBI): domain Eukaryota; kingdom Metazoa; phylum Arthropoda; class Malacostraca; order Decapoda; family Coenobitidae; genus Coenobita; species Coenobita brevimanus. The sequence continues at coordinate 32,692,593 of NC_137033.1, read as the reverse complement.
ATTATCTTTCTCTGTTCCGTAACATAAATTTGGCGACCTCTTATCAGGATATTCAGGATATTATCATAAGGATATTGCTCGACATTTTGTGACTGTTACTTATTCATGATGTCTACTATTACTACACTTGATGAAGCCAGAGATTTTTTGTCAAATGTGCAAACAGTGTGTGATGTAGAAAACAGAACAAAGAATGAACTTAAGCTTGTTGCTCAACAATTGGGAATTGCTGTTCGCTCTCATCATTCTAAAGATCAAATTGTTGACATGATTAATAAAAACTTGTTTAATGTAACTCCTCGAAATGAGCAAACGCAGATTGAATTAACTAAGTTACAGCTAGCCCTGCAGGAGTCTCGTGCTAAAGAGGCTGAATTTCAGGCCCGTTCTAAAGAGGCTGAGGCACAAGTTGAAATTGCTAGGATTCAGGCAGACCATGAGTATCGCATGAAACAAGGTGGAACTGGATCATCTAGCTCTGATGATTTTGATGTGGCTAAAAATGTTAAACTTGTCCCTCCTTTTAATGAATCTGATTTAACAAAGTATTTTCAGTTGTTTGAGAGGGTAGCTACAGGTTTTAATTGGCCCAAACAGAATTGGCCAGTACTCCTTCAAACTGTTCTCACCGGTAAAGCTCAAGTAACTTATGCATCTTTGCCTCAGGATCAATCTGATAATTATGATGTAGTTAAGAGCTTGATTCTTAAGGCCTATGAGCTTGTTCCTGAAGCCTATAGAGTAAAATTTAGGACAACTTACAAGCAAGATAAGCAATCCCATGTTGAGTATGCAAAAATCAAAGAAGATCTGTTAGAGCAGTGGTTAAATTCTAAGAATGTGGATTCTGATTTTGACAAATTTAAGCAGATGATTTTGCTGGAGGACTTCAAAAGGTGTATTAGTAAAGATGTAAGCCTATATCTTGATGAGAAAAGAATAGATAATTTGTCTGATGCTGCAGTTTTAGCTGATGAGTATGTTCTCACTCACAAGAGATATTCTAGAGAAAAAGGGAAAGCTGAGAGTAAGTACGTTGCCTCTACTCATAGTACAGGTAACAGGAAAGAGAATAAGGATGATGTTTCTCAGGAAGTAAATACCAGCTTCACCTCTAGATTTCAGAAAAGTAAATGTACTTATTGTAGTAAGCTTGGTCATACTACGGAGAGATGTTTCAGGAGACAGCGTGATGTGAATAAAAAGGAGTCTTTAAATATTCAGTCAATTGGTCTAGTGTCCACTCTTGAGAGTTCCCAGAATTCTTTAACTGAGTTAACTGAACCTGCTTTGAGGGGTAACTTAAATTCTCATGATGGAGCTCCTCTTTTGAGCAGTAACGTGGATGACACTCTCAAGAGTTCATGTGCTAATTTCCTGTCTGATGGTTTTGTCAGTCCTCTGGACAGTAATGACAGGAAATCAGTTAAAATATATCGTGATACAGGTGCTTGCCAATCCCTTATGCTGACCAGTGTTCTAGGCTCTAATGTTAATTCCTCTGATGAAACTGTAATCTTACAAGGTGTAGGGAATAATTACTTCTCTGTCCCTCTGTGCAGAGTGAATTTAGAGTCTGGTTTTGTTAATGGTTCCGTTATGGTTGGGTTGGTTGAGACACTCCCAATGTCAGGTGTAACTTTCTTACTTGGAAATGATATTGGTGGAAGTCAAGTGTGTCCAGCTCCTCAGTTGTCTAGTGAGCCAGTGGCTGCGACCCAGGATTGTGATGTCCCTGATGTGTTCCCTGCATGTGCTGTCACTAGGGCTAAGTCTAAAGTTACTGGTGATTTAGAGGATAATAATGATGATGATGTTATCCTAGCTGACACTTTTCTTGCTAATTTGGACCACTCACCAGATGAGGCAGTACCCCGTAGTGTTGATAATTCGTCTCGTCAAGAGTTGGTTGAGTTGCAGGTTGCTGACCCTGAGTTGAAAGGTCTAGCTAACTCTGCCTACAGTGAAAAAGAGTCAGCCGGTGCTTCTACTTGTTATTATGTAAAGTCAGGAGTACTTATGAGGAAGTGGAGACCCCCAACAGCATCAGCCGACTGTGAATGGGAGGTTGTACATCAAGTTGTCATCCCTCGTGTTTGTAGGCAGGATATCATTAGAGTGGCTCATGATTCCAGTTTGGCAGGACACCTTGGAGTGAGGAAGACTGTGGCACGCATTTTGAAACACTTCTACTGGCCAGGTATCTTCAGGGATGTTTCCTGGTATTATAAGTCTTGTCACACCTGTCAAGTTGTGGGGAAGTGTAATCAGACCGAAAAGGTTGCACCTCTAGTTCCCATTCCTCCTTTTGAGGCGCCTTTCACCCGAGTGTTGGTGGATATTGTGGGCACTCTTCCTAAGACTTCTTCAGGATTTTCTTATGTGTTGACCCTGATTGATATGGCTACTCGTTATCCTGAAGCCATTCCACTTAGAAATATCTCAGCAAAGAACGTGGTTAAGGAAATGCTAGGGTTCTTCACAAAGTTTGGTCTGCCCAAGGAGGTACAGTCAGACCGGGGAAGTAATTTCATGTCAAATGTTTTCAAGCAGTCTCTGAAAGAGTTGGGCATCACCCAGATCACGTCTTCAGCTTACCATCCCCAGACCCAAGGAGCGTTGGAGAGATATCATCAAACACTCAAATCGATGCTCAAGAAATACTGTTTGGAACATCAGAAAGACTGGGACAAAGGTCTTCCATTTGTTGTATTTGCCGCAAGAGAATCTCCAAATGAGTCACTGGGCTTCTCACCTTTTGAACTACTGTTTGGCCATGAAGTAAGAGGACCCCTTAAGTTACTCAAGGAATGCTGGCTGTCGGAGGAAGATGACGTCAACCTGCTGGAGTATGTGATGAAGTTCAAAGAACGGCTGTCCACTGCTTTACAGCTGGCGAGAGAGAATTTAGGAGCTGCTCAGGAGAAGATTAAGACTTGGTATGATAAGAAGATCAGGTTACGCCACTTTCAGCCAGGAGATCAGGTTTTGATTCTGCTACCAGTTCATGGGCAACCTCTTCAAGCCAAGTTTAGTGGTCCTTATTTCGTGGAGAAGAAACTCAGTGATGTCAACTATGTCATCGCCACACCAGATCGTAGAAAGAGCAAGCAACTATGTCACATCAACATGCTAAAGTTATATCACAGGCGGGACGAAAATAATCCAGTCTGCACTGTAGCTGTTCCACCCGAGTCTGCAAGTGAAGCTCTCCCATGCAGTATGAGCCTGAGTGATAGTTTGGGGAAGAATCCTGATATCATGAATGATCTCCAGACTAAGCTTTCTCATCTAACTCCCGAGGAAAGGCAGGAGTTTTCGGCATTACTGCTGGAGTACCCGCAAGTGTTCCATGCCACTCCAGGAAGAACTACTGTTTTGATGCATGATGTCGAGGTTGGAGACGCAAAGCCAATTAAACTGCCTCCTTACCGTGTGAACCCAGTGAAAGTTCCTCTTATCCAGAAGGAGCTTGGCTACCTGTTGGACCACAAGATGATTGAGCCCTGTCAGAGCGAGTGGTGTTCTCCTTTCACTCTAGTCCCTAAGCCAGGTGGGTCACAGAGGCTTTGCATCGACTACAGACGTGTTAATCAGATAACTAAAACAGACACTTACCCTCTCCCTCGTGTGGAAGATTGCTTAGACAAGATCGAAAAGGCTAGGTACATAAGTAAGTTTGATTTGTTAAAGGGATACTGGCAAGTACCTATGACTGAACGTGCTAGGGAGATCTCATGTTTTGTAACACTTGGAAAGGCTTTTGCATGTTCGGTAATGCCATATGGTATGAAGAATGCACCAGCCACATTTCAGAAGCTCATGAATGTTGTAACAGAGGGTTTGGCAGGGTGTGTTGTTTATATTGATGATGTATTAATCTTCAGTGACAACTGGAAAGATCATCTATGCCATGTCAGTAAATTTCTTGACCGTTTAGTTCAGGCTAATCTTGTAGCTAATTTATCAAAGTGTGAGTTTGGTCAAGCTAAAGTTCAGTACCTTGGGTATGTAATTGGTGATGGACATGTTGCACCACCAGGAGCTAAGGTTCAGGTTATAAGTGATCTTCCCAGTCCTAAAAGTAGGAAAGAGCTACAAAGATTTTTGGGAATGGTAGGTTATTACGGGAGATTTGTTCTTAACTTTTCTATTCTTGTATCACCACTTACAGACCTACTGAAAAGGGGAGTTAAATTTGTCTGGACCGATAACTGTGAATCCTCTTTCAACAAACTTAAAGCTATTCTATTAAGTCAGCCAGTGCTCGCTACTCCAAATTTTGCTAAGCCTTTTAAGATGGCTGTTGATGCAAGTGATACAGGAGCTGGGGCTGTTTTGCTGCAAGAGGATGATCAGGGTATTAAACATCCTGTATCTTATTACAGTAAGAAGTTCACTCCACCTCAAAAGAACTACTCCACTATTGAGAAAGAGCTTTTGGCCTTGATTTTGGGTTTACAGCAGTTTTCATTTTATTTGTGTTCTGGTTTTGACCCCATAGTCATTTATACCGATGACAACCCACTGAAATTCCTTAGTAAGTTTAAAGATAAAAATCAGAGATTGACAAGATGGAGTCTATTTCTTCAGGAGTATTCATTAGACATACAACATGTCAAGGGGAAAGAAAATGTTATTGCAGATTGCTTATCTAGACTTTAGACAGATTGTTTTAGAGTAATAAGAAATTTCCTTTGTAAATTTCTTTTTCTTTGTGGGGAGGTGTTACATAGCCTATGACTTCATCATCCTTTGTGTAATTTTAACGCACAGTATGCTGCATGTTTGATCACGAGCGTGTTCTGCCTCAGTTCCCCCCTTCTACCGTTATAGTAAAGTCGTCATTTCTGGAGTTCAGAGCAGGATTGTCAGCTCTTTGTCCCCAAGGCTTCATTTGCGCGTCCTTCTTACAAGTTGTATCAAGCTCTGCCGGCCCCTATATAATGAGCTCAGTCTCTGCATCACTGCCACTTAGATCTGCTCCTCATTTTGTTCACATCTCTGTCCTCCCCTGTACAGATATTATTATTGTGAGTGCTCAAGAAATCTCCAAACATCTAGCAGCTGTGTGTAATTTGAGTATAACTGTTGTATTTTTTCTTGTACTGTGTAGCATAAGGTTAATTCTTAGGCCTAGTGAGGTTTTTGATTAATGTTGGGTTTTATGTCAGTCATTTTTGATAATAGTTTGTATCTGTAATAATTTATCTTGCATTAACTGAGCATTACCTGGTGTATTTTCATTTTATCAGGGCTGACTTAGATAAATTTACTCTCGCTAATTTCGTGTTAACAGAGGTTATTGCAGTTAACCATATATTTAACCTGTTTATTTGCCATTACATTATCCTTATGAGTCCTGAATGTTTTGTTGTTAGTTTGAGCATTAAACTTTAACTTGTAATTTTACCTAACTCTTTTGTTTTGAACCTGGAACTTTACGGGACAGTGGTGATTTTTAGTATTCTCACTTAAAGTGTACATTATCTTTCTCTGTTCCGTAACAATATATATATATATATATATATATATATATATATATATATATATATATATATATATATATATATATATATATATATATATATATATATCTAGGAGGGAACAGTTTGCGGATTTCTAACCCTTCGTTCCATCTTTATATATATATATATATATATATATATATATATATATATATATATATATATATATATATATATATATATATATCATCAGCCATTACAAGTCCACTGCTGAACAAAGGCCTTCCCCAACCTTCTCCAAGAATTCCTTGACTTAGCCAATCTTTGCCACATTTTCCCTGCAAATTTATGTATCTCATCTCTCCACCTCCTGTCTGGCCTTTTTCTACTACGCTTACCATCTCTTGGTGTCCAGTCAGTGAGCCTCTTGTTCCATCGATTATCCCTTGTTCTTGCTACATGGCCTGCCCACCTCCATTTCTGTTCTTTTATAACTTCTATAATATCTTTGACTTTAGTCTGCTGTCTCACCCAAGTTGATCTTTTCCTGTCTCTCAAAGATATTCCCAACATTGACCTTCCATTCCTCTCTGAGAACGAATTAATTTATTTTCCATCGATTTTGTCAGTTTCCAAGTCTCACAATCATAAGTCACAGCTGGAATTATACATTCGTTATATACTTTTCGTTTCATACAAACTGGCAAGCTACTTTTCATAATGTCTCTATGTTTACCGAAAGCTTTCCATCCAGTTGTAATGCGTCTTTATATTTCGATATCATTATCTTTCGTTAATTTTAGTATTTGTCCCAGGTAATTGTACTCCTCAACTTCTTCAAGAATTTCTCCACTTATTCTTATGACGCTCTTTGGTGTTTGAGGATTAAACATTACTTTAGTTTTACTCCGGTTCATCTTTAGCCCTACTTTAAGACTTTTTCTGTTCAGGTCATTTAACATTTCTTGGAATGTCTCTGCTTTTTCTGAGATTAGGACAATGTCATCTGCAAATCTTAAATGGTTTAGCTTTTCTCCATCTATGTTTACTCCTTTGTTTTCCCAGTCTAGCTTTCTGAAAATACTTTCTAGGCATGCTGTAAATAACTTTGGTGAAATTGTATCTCCCTGACGCACGCCCTTCTCAATCTTAATTTTTTCTGAGTCCTTATGTAATTTAACTGTAGCAGTTCCCTCTTTATATATGTTTTCGAGCAGTTTTACAATGTTCTCATTCACTCTTTGTTCTCGCAATGAATTTATAATTGCTATGTGCTCCACTGAGTCGAAAGCCTTTTCGTAATCAACAAAACCTAAGCACAGTGGTTTATTATATTCTGTAGTTTTCTCAATTAGCTGATTCATTGTGTGCAGATGATCAGTAGTCAAGTACCCGCTTCGGAATCCTACCTGTTCACGAGGTTGATTTTCCTCCAAATTTGTAGCTATTCTGTTTGTAAGGACTTTAGTGAAAAGTTTGTAAATGACTGATAGCACGCTAATGAGTCTATAATAGAGTTACTAACGTCTTTTGAGTCGCCTTTTTTATAAAGTAGAATAACAATTGCATTACACCATGTTTGGGGAATTTTCTTCTGTTTTATACATTGGGTAAATAAGTGAGCAAGCCTATTTTGTACTTCTGCTCCTGCATCCAACAGTAAATCTGCTACTATTCCATCTTCTCCCAGAGCCTTCCGTCTTTTCATATTTTTAAGAGAAATATTTACTTCGTCTGGTGTTACCTCAAGTATTTCACTTGTGTCAACAGAAAAGTTAGGTATTAGTACTACTGTCTTTGATGCATACAGTTCTTTGTAAAATTCTTCAACTCTCTTCAGCATCATATCTCTGCATTTAATAGCTTCACCGTTTTTGTCTTTTAGTGATGTAATTTGTTGCTTTCCAAGTGCCGTTTTATTTCGGACCTGTTTCAGACTTTTTCCTTTTTTGATGATTTCTTTGATTTGATCCATGTTTCTCTTTCTTTTTTCTTCTCTTTGTCTTTTGTTGATAAGCTTGTTTAATTCCGCTCGTTCTATTTCATCTTTCTTTGTTTTTACTTTCATTACCTTTCTTTTTTTCATAAGCTCAAGTGTCTTCTTTGAATACTTCCCGGCTTTGGTTGTATTAGGTTTTCCTACTACCTCCGCTGATTCTTTTAGCACTTTTGTTAGTCATTCAGCTCATCAATGTCACATGCAGCATTACTGAGAGCCTGAAATCTGTTCCTTATTTCCAACTGAAAAGCTGCTTTGTTTTCACTGACTTTTATTGGGCATATCTTTTTGTCTTTAATCATCTTCTTTCTTTCACTTTTGAAATTGAATCTTGCTGTGCAACCCACCATTCTATGGTCACTTCCAATATTTACTTTGTTGACAACTGTGACATTTGTGATTGTGTTATTCTTATTTGCCATAATGAAGTCGATTTCATTCTTTGTTTCTCCATTTGGGCTTCTCCAGGTCCACTTTCTCCCTGTTCTTTTGTGAAAGAATGTGTTCATTATTCTCATGTTAAACATTTCTGCAAAGTTTACCAACATTTCTTCTCTTTCATTCCTTTCTCCCACTCCAAATTTTCCCATACATGCTTCACTGTTTTTTGATTTTCCAACTTTTGCATTGAAGTCTCCCATGAGTATAGTATAGGTGGTCTTTTCTTCTTCCATAATCTGGAAGATGTCATCATAGAATGTTTCAATTTCTTCATATGAGCTCTGAGAAGTTGGAGCATATACTTGTATCACTTTCTGGGTATATTTTTTGCAGTCTAATTACAACCACTGCTGCTCTGTCAGATGCACTGCTGAATTTAACAATGTTGTCTGCAAGATTTCGGTTAATTAGAAATCCTACACCACTAACTCTTTCATTTTCCCTTCCTCTGTGGTAAAATAGGTGGCCACTGTCATTTAGCTGAATTACTTTTTCTTCTTTTCTGTGGGTCTCACTCAAACCTACAATATCCCAACTAATGTTTTCCAGTTCATATATATATATATATATATATAGAGAGAGAGAGAGAGAGAGAGAGAGAGAGTGAGGTGGAGGGGGGAGAGGGAGGGGGAGGTCAAGGATGAGATGGAGGGATGGAGTGGAAGAGGTATATGAGAGAGGGGGGTTGTGAGCTGGGCACAGGGCAGTGAAATGGCGGGGGACAGGGCGACATGGAGGCTATTTGTTTGTGGCCACCCCTTACGGGATTTAGGCGTCTGGCAATAGATGGATAGAATATATATACCTATACCCAGTATATATGTGCGTCAAGCTGAAAAAAAATCATCTAATATTTTTACAGAATGCCTTGAACGTATTTCCAGAGAGCTAGAAAGGAAGAACAAAGGCGTAAATAAAGACAGCGGAGGCTTACACCAATTAAGATTTGTAGATGACATTGTCCTAAAATCAGACAGGAGACACAGTGCAAGAAATGTTAAATGATCTAAACAGAGAAAGATCAAATTATGGCAAAAGATGAACCAGGGTAGAACGAAGATAATTTTTAATCCAAATCCACGAATGAATGTCATCAAAGTAAATGAAGAAATTCTTGAAGATGTTGGGGGATACAAATAATTGGAGCAAATACTAATACGAAAAAGAAATTAATCGACACATTACAGTTGGGTGAAAAGTTCTCGGCAAACATAGAAACATTGTGAAACGTTGCTTGCCAGTATGAATGAAACGAAAAGTATATAACGAATGTATGTTTCCAGGTTTGACGTACCGTTGTTGGTCCCTGGAAACTTGAAAATCAATGGAAAACAAACTAATCCGTTCTCAAAGAACAATGGAGAGTCAGTGTTGGGAGCGCCCTGAAAAGACAGGAAGAAATCAACTTGGGTGAGAGAGCAGAGTAGAGTCTAAGACATTAGCGAAATCATAAAAGAGCAGAAATAGAGGTGGGCAGGTCCTGCAGGAAAAAACCAGGGATACCTAATGGAGCAAGAGTCTGGCCAACAGGACTCCAAAAGACTAAGAGTGGTATTTATATATATATATATATATATATATATATATATATATATATATATATATATATATATATATATATATTGCCAGACGCCTCAATCCCGTTTGGGGTGGCCACAAACAAATCGCCTCCAAGTCATCCTGTCCCCCGCCATTTCATATCTATATCTATCTATATATATATATATATATATATATATATATATATATATATATATATATATATATATATATATATATATATATAAAACAAGTGCTGAAGAGATGATATAGAGAAGTTTGCAGGTAAAACCTTGCAGAGACTGGCTCAGTCAAGGAATTCGTGGAGAAGGTTGGGGTAGGCCTTTGTTTAGTCTACATATCCGTTGATCCATCTATACCAGTCTGTAGCTTTCTAGAGGCTTCGTGTATCTGCCTACCTATTTACCCACCTGTTCAAAGCTTTAACTTCTTTTTTATCTACATGTCTATCCCCGTCACCCTGGCCAACTATTGATACTTATACCTAGAAACCGTAAAACAACATAAACAGTAACTATAAAAAATTATATTGGTCTCGCGAAAACTTTCCTGATGCCAAGCAACCAAAACAATTTTCTCATTTCAAGCTTTAATAGCCTCAAGTCTGATAAGTCTATTAGTATGTGTATTACCTGTATGAGCAGTAGACTGTAGCACCAGTCGAACAGGGTAGTACTCCCGAGGTTGATGGCAAGCTGGTGATAGGGAGAGCTGGAGCTCCCGTTTCACCAGCCCTCAGGACTTGATCCTGACCATCTCCCTTTGCTGAACATTTTCAGTGCATTCATTTACACAGAGAGTAGGCCAGCATGCTCTCATAATACCTCTACCTTCAACTGTCTACACCACATTACATGCGCATAACATATCACACCTATTCACGTCTTTAGTAATGGCCGCTGCAATTTTACTATCAAATGAGGTGGTACCTCGGATTGCCACCACCGGCAGGGTAGGGCTGGCAGCACAGGGTCCTCCCGGTCACCATCAAGTGACTGTGCCGGCAGCGACTGTTGCTATTTCCGGGAATGCTCGTCGGCGTAGAGGTGGCAGTGTGGCCTTATTCTTTACCAACATCCGCGGCCTTACCACAAATTTAAACTCTGTTCATTTTTTCCTTCAGTCCATATCTCCTTTGGCCCTTTTCCTCACAGAACCACAAATCTCACCCTCTACCGATATATCTCCATTTTGTTTTCCCAGTTACTATCTCCTTACAAACTTCCGTAACAAGGGCGGCACCTGTTGTTATATCAAATCCCAATATGCAGTTCACACTGTTTTAAACTTCACTTCATCCAGTTTTGATTACTCATTATATAAATTAAATTGTCAAAACATTACCAAATATATTTGTGTAGTTTATCATTCCCCCAATGCTTCTTCGGAACCCAGTGTATTTGATTCCATATCCACTCAGTTGAGTAACCTTGACCTTGCCCTTGGCACCGAAATTACAATTTTGGGTGATTTTAACATACACAATGTTGAATGGTTATTGCATTCTGCCCGGACTGATGACGCTGGTCTAGAGTGCGAGCTGTTTGCGGAATCGATTAATCTCACCCAGTTGGTAAAGCAACCAACCAGCTGGAATACCTGATAATTCTGCCCATAATGCCCATCTCTTGGATATATTCTTGACAAATAATCCAGATCAATACATGAAAGAGGTACTGTCACCACTTGGATCCTCTGACCACAATCTCATCAAAGCCTCATTAGTTAACCCTCCCACACCTCCCCGTTCCGAACCTGTCAGGGTGACCCGATGGCACTTTGACAGGGCAGACTGGGATGGATTTAGAAATTATCCTGCTGATGTTCCATGGCAGTCTTTCTTCTCTAGTGATCCCAATTCTACCCAGTCCCACATTTGCGACTTAATACTAGCTGGTATGGATTTATTCATACCAAGTCAACAGTTCACTAAAAGATCGAACTCTCCAAAATGGTTTGATGGCAATTGTGCCAGAGCAACAGCCCAAAAGTCATTAGCATATAACTCTTACTTAAAATCAAAAACACCTGCATCACTTTCCCAATTTAAAATTGCTAGAAATCATGCAAAAGCTGTATTAAATCTATCTAAATCAAACTTTCTTCAAAAGCAAGCATCAAAATTACTTAACAGCCCTAATGACAATAGAATATTCTGGTCAGCTCTTAATTCTTTCAATAATAACTTTAACAAGTCATCTTCCATTTCCCCACTAAAATCTTCAAATGCCAACATTACAAATGACCCACGTGGGAAAGCAGATATCTTTGCCAGTACCTTTGCCAGAAACTACCATAGACGATACCAGCCAGAATGTCCCAGTACTGGAACTTGCTTCTCCCGAAATAGCCCCACTTAAAATACAGCCAAGATACGTAAAATCCATCCTTGACAATTTACCTACCAACAAAGCTCCAAGCCCAGATGGAATTCCGCCAATTGTTTTGAAAAAGTGTTCCCCTGAACTTGCCTGTGTCCTAGCTAAATTATTCAGACTATGCATACGTACTTCTTTATTCCCAAATTCATGGAAAGAAGCCAATATCCACCCAGTTCCGAAGAAAGGAAGTTCGTCTGACCCCTCCAATTACAGACCAATAGCTGTCACATCTTCTCTTGGTAAGGTATTTGAAACTTTAATTAATAAGCACATTGTTAAACATCTTGAATCCAACAACTTAATTAGTGATAGACAATACGGTTTTCGCCACGAAAGATCCACCATTGACATACTCAATCTCTTAACTCATACCATCCATCAATCAATTGATCTTCTTGGAGAAACTCATGCAGTAGCTCTTGATATCTCTAAAGCTTTCGACAGAGTATGGCACCGTTCCCTGCTGTCCAAACTCCCTTGCTATGGACTAACGTCTTTTATTCCTTTGATTTCTTCATAACTTAGTGACAGGAAAATAAGAGTAAAAGTAGATGATGTATATTCAAATTTCCACTCGATTAACGCCTGCGTGCCGCAGGGATCAGTTCTGGCGCCAACCCTATATCTGGTTCATATTAATGATCTCATATCTGTCACCCACAATCCCATTCACTTATATGCAGATGACTCAACAGTACATAGTTCATTCACACTCAGATATCCATTTACAAAGTCTAATATCTCTACCTCTCAACTCAGTACAGCCATCTCCATAAATCAAGATCTATCTACAATCGATGAATGGGGACAAAACAACCTTGTCTCTTTTAATGCTAGTAAAACTAAATATATACAGTTTACTAACAGACAGATATTTCCAGATTCGTACATTACCTTCAGTGCTGCTAATATTCCCATCTCCAAGAGTATTGAAATTCTTGGTGTCTCACTTAACAGTGCCCTCAGCTGGACCTCTCATGTCAGATCACTTGCTAAAACCGCCTCAAAGAAACTTGGATTATTGTACAGAGTCCGTAACTTCTTCGCCGATGAGCACTTAGCTATAATTTATAAAAGTCATGTGCGCTCTCAGCTTGAATATTGCTCACCCTTGTGGAATGGTTGTGGAGAGGTTGCATTAAGACAACTAGACAAAATTCAGAATAAAGCTGTTAGAATCATTAACAACCCTGCCATTACATATAAACTACCTCCCCTGCAAGTAAGAAGGAATGTTGCCTCCCTTGCATTATTTTACAGACGAAGTTGCGTCCATGGTGCCACCTCTCCATGCCTTCCCTCGTGCTACACGGGCATCTGGTAGTGCTCATGACTGGAATGTCACTCAGCCATATTGCAGAATTTCTGCCTATCAGAATTCTTTCATTCCCCGAACTGCATCTCTCTGGAACTCGATTCCCCAGAGTTGTTTTCCTCCAAATTTCAACCCACAACTGTTCAAGTCTAACTGTTACAGATATTTTATGAACAGAGGACACCAGTAATCTGGTGTATGGATTATTTTTTTTTACTCATTTGTTTTTCCTTCCTCCGTTCTGTTATTTAAAAAAAAAAAAAAAAAAACTGTGTACATGTCGACTTATTAGTTTGTCTATCTGTCTACCTACTTACCTGTCTACTTAAATACTTACCCACCAAAAAACGTACCCATCTAAATACCTTCCCACTTGTCTGGCAGCCTGTTTGTTTACCTGCATACCTACCTACCTAATTGTCTGTTTATCCATGTGCAAGCAATTTTACACACACACAAAAACACGCACACACAAAGGCAGTAGTTTCTGTTCTGTCCAAAACCTTTTAAATGCAAAACATTCCCATACTGCTTTATCATTTGCTGGGTTCCTGGCCCCAAATCTGTCAAAATTATCAATTGTTCCATCAGTCCATGCATCCAGCTATGTATGTTTACATGTACATATAGATTTATCAATTTTCTTTCAGTCTGTCAGTCTCTCTATCCTTATCAGTCAATTAATCCGTTCACCAACCTGCTCGTTATCAGTTCATCTGCCTTTTTATTTATCGACCAATCTCTCCTTATAATCATCCATCCGTTTGTCTATTCAACAGTCATCTATCCAGTCGTCTACCTGTCTATCTATCCACCTTTATATCAATCAGTTGGTCTGTCTGTCAGTCTATTTATCAATCTACTTAGCAACCTACCTACTTACCTATTTAACTCTCCGTGTTCATGGGCAATAGCATGTAGAAAAAAAGTATTATTTTCCGCTGTTTCCTCCCCTTCTGGACGTCAAGATAGCTCAGATCACTTTCTTATTTGATGCTTCCATCGTTCGAGTCCGATAAACCTCCTAACTTTAGAAAGGTTTTCTTTGATTGGCTGCAAGTTTTGGCAGCAATTTGGCCGTGACCAAAATATTGTAGATGTTGTGTCTGGATTAAGTCTGTCACACACACACACACACACACACACACACACACACACACACACAGGAAGAGTCTCGATCATCCCTTTTCAACCATACAGTAAATACCGTCCTCCTCCTCCTCATCATCATCAGCAGCAGCAGCATCTAAATTATCGTCGTCCATCATGATCATCATCAATAATCTCATTTTTTTTTCTTTTTTATTATCCTCTTTTTCTTCGTCGTTTGTATCGTCACATGCATCGTCTTCATTTTCCCTTACCTTGCCAGATGATGAAAGGATTGTGCTGGCAGGATTGTTTATGGCTTTCTCTCATTCACTCATAGGAGAAACGTACCATCATCATCGCCATTCTTCACCTGCCTACTTTTTCCTCTCCTCCTTCTCCTATTCCTCCTCCTCTACCTTCTACGTCTCCTACTTCTCCCTCCCCCCTTTGATCCTCCCCCTCATCCTCTTTCTCTTCGTACTCATCCTCCTTCATCTCCTCCTCCTCCTCCTCCTCCTTCTCCTCCTCCTCCTTCTCCTCCTCCTCTTCCTCCTCCTCCTCCTCCTCTTCTTCTTCTTCTTCTTCTTCTTCCTCCTCCTCCTCCTCCTCCTCCTCCTCCTTCATATTATCTTCATAATCTTGCCCTCATTAGCGCCCTGGTAGAAAAGAAGTCAAACAAGGACAAAGGAAAGCAAAAGCAACAAATCTGTTGGTCCTGTCACGGGTAGAAAAGCAGGTAGGTTCCCATCCCCCACCCCCAACCACCAAACCCTCCAGCTGAAGCCGGCAGGCAATCGTGAGAAGGACACTATGCAGCATAAAAAAGTTGTCAAGGAAATTTTATAGGAAAGACGGATTGGAAATCTTATTCTACTGTATTTACCTTAAAAGGAAAGGAATATTAAGTCAACAATATTTATCGACGTTGTTCTGCAGTTGTATGAACAGTTTGAATATACAACAGAACTGTATTATTCTGGAGTGAACATGCTTAGTTGGGGGTTAGAAGACAAATACTTATCGAAGTGATTTTTAAAGGTCATTACTGCATCATAGTTTACTACACTGAAGGGAGGTTGGTTCCAAATACTTAATATTTTAATAAGGACAAAAATTCTTAGTTTCATGTGACTGAAATTGCACGCCCATAATTTTGTGTCCATTGCCTCTAGTATCATTGGAGCGATCTACTGTGAAGTATTTACCGACAGCCATATTATCGTGTCCTTTGAATATTATGAATAACTGAATTAAATCTCCTCGTAACCTGCGTTTAGTTAAGGTAAAGAGACTCAGGGCTTCTAAGCACTCCTCGTATGGTTCTTTTCTCAGTCTAATTATCATCTTTGTCACCCATCGTTGTACTCTCTCAAGTTTCTCTTTATCGTTTTTGTTATAAGGCGACCAGAACTGGACGCAATACTCTAAGGGTCGTATTATAAAAAACAAGAGTTCAGGAAGTCGAACGGCGACGTTCAGTCGTCAGGCGTTCCTGTGCGTCAGTCATCCTTACTATAAAAAATCTGGACTGGCGAAACCCAACTCAGGCATTTGAATGTCGCGACAGCCGCTAGACTGGCCGAGAATACACTACATGAGTGCTAACAGCGCATGAATTTTGAGTGTTCCTTCAGCTTAATAAAACAGTCACACTGCTAACCCGTTATGGACTGTCATTTTTACGTAGGAATTATGTATTTTTGTGTTGTAATTGGAAAAAAATGGGCATAAAATCGTCAAGTTTCACCCAATTTACTCCAACTTTGATATGTGACATCTTTGACTAGATATCCTGTTGTGTCTATACGTCAGCACTAAAATGACTGCCGGGGACGGGTTTGCTGTGCCTTGGCACCGCTTCTTTTTATATAAATATTTTTAGCATGAAGATTGCATTGCATTTTTACAAAACTGGCGGAATGGTGACATCCACTGCAGCACCTATTCAAGAGGGATGCAGTAACACTCATAGATTTTTTTTATTTCAGAAGTTTCTCTCAACACCTATCATACAGCCAAGACCAGCAAACCATGTTGGACAATATAGATTATTAGATATGTGTACTGTCATAGTTATTCATTTAGATTCTATACATCTGGCTATAGTGTTCTTTCATTATGCTATTGCCACCTTTAGGGCCGGCCCAAGCAGGTGCGGGGCCCAATGCAAGGAGTAGGGGCGGGGTTCCTCTGATTTTGAATGTCAAACCCCATGCCCCCCCAAATAACACAACTTCATAGATATGCTTAATGCATGGACTCAGATATTAATGCAAATGATTCGTTATGAATCAGAAATGTAAAACAAAGATTCCTGCACCACCATATCATGGAATATACAATACCTATAAGATACAAGATACAATATAATATACAAGATACAATATAATATGCAAGATAGATATAATAGATATATACAGCCAATACAGTGATAAACAGACAGTGAGCATGTTCTGGATCATATCTTTTTTGCCTTCATCCTTGAGATTAAAAGATTCATGCTTCAGTTTGACATCATGCACTGCTCCAGTGCAGTTTTAACTGTTGTTATGTAACTGAACCTTACAGAATTATCTTGCGGAACTTAATGCCTGCAAAGTCTCTGATTATTTCATTGCAGTCTAGCTGAGATGAAACTTCATTTTCAATTGAAAGTATGGCTAGGCCATTTAGACGATTTTGTGTATTGTTGACTTCAGATATGTCTTAATAATCTTCAACTTGGAAAAACTTCTTTCATCTGATGCCACAGTAACAGGAATAGTCAGCAATATCCTCAGGGCAATCCAAAAATTTGGGAAATCTACATAGCTGTTCCTTTTAGAAAGGAAGCTTAAGATTTCGGGGGGCTGGGAAGCGATCTCCTCTGGAATAACAAACTTTAGAGCATCCATTTCTTCTGCTAACATGTAACCGTCAATATCTGAGGTGCCACTTGCGGTGAGACTTTTCTCCAAGTTGGCTGCATGCACTCTCACTTTTGCGTTGGTCTGGTTGTGGAAAGAAAATAAGAAACCAAACAAAGCATCATGTGAATTCAACTGCTGGAATCTTTGTTCCATGGATGAAACTGCTCTACCAGGAATGAGATTGAAACATCCAATTCTGAAACTTTCATGTGGACTCGGAACTGGCTCATCTTGAGCTTCATACTGAAATGTTCGTTTCTTTCTAAGAATTCTGTTCTCTTTAATGACAGGTTAAATGTCCATATCATTGGCTATCTCCTTTGCATCAGCAAGAGCATTGTCAAATCCATTAGTTCTGTATTTTTGCATCCACGCAATAGTTCTCTCCATGCTTTTGACTGCAACAGAAAGTTCAACTGCGTCACCTTGTAGCTGTTTACTGACCTGATTGACCTGAAAGAGGATAGCATACCAAAATACTACTGAAACAATGAACTTGAAATTTTGAAGCTCACTGCATAGTGACATAGCCTCACTGCAAGCTCTGGGGTCATTTGATTCCTCAGCAATATCCACTAAGGCATCGTAAAACTGAACAATTTGGTACCTCACAGCTTTGACACTGTCAGTACGACATTCCCATCGGGTTTCACTGAGAGGTTTCACAGTAAAGTCCTTAACATGTCTTGTGAAAATTGCCCATCTCTTAGTTAAAGCAGAAAACAAGACATACAGCCTTTGAAGGATACAACAGGAGGTCATTCCCTCTGGGCACGTCTTGGCAATATCCCTCAGTAACAAATTGTAACTGTGGTATGCACAGGGTGAAGAGAAAGCTCTTGGGTTCATTTCCAAAAGAAGAGCCTGAACACCAGACTTATTGCCTCTCAGGTTAGCACCATTATCATAGCCTTGGCCCCTGATATCTTGTAAATTGAAACCCAGTGTCACTAACTTGTCAAAAAGAATATCTAGAAGACACTTTCCTGAACTTTCCCTCACCTCAATGATTCAATAAAATGCTCATATATTCCAACAGGAACGGTGAAGCCATGAGATACATATCTAATTGTCAGAGACAACTGCTCTTTATGACTAACATCTGGAGTACAATCAAGTATAACAGCAAAGTATTTCGAGGCCTTTATACGGTCAATAAGGGTCTTCTGGACTTTGTTACCCATCAGCTGAATCAACTCATTCTGGATACGCTTGCCAAGGTAATGGTCATGGATCTCTTCATCCTTGATTCGTCGCAGGTGTTCTTAAATGACAGGATCAAACTTGGCAATCAGTTTGACTAGGCCAAGAAAATTACCATTTATAGGTTCAAAGAGTTTATCAACAGATCCTCGGAAGCCATGTTATGTTCTGAAACTGAACAATAGCAAGGAGGCGCTGAAAAACATTTTGCCACAGTAGCTTTTCATCATTGATTCGCTGCTGATGAATTGAATTCAAAAAGCAACCCTTCTTTAGTCTTTGCTCAGCCTCAAACCATTGAACACTTGCCTGCAACTAAACGCACACTAGCATTGGACCAGTCATAAAACCCATCAGAGGACAGTGCGGCATTAACACTGGAAAAAAAGCTTACAACAAAAACAAAATATTTGATTTTTTCTAACTGAATACACCAGCCATTTTCTTTGCGTCACCTCCCCATTTGATAATTTGTGCTGTAGGTAGGAATTTGAAAATTTCCTGCCTGCTGCATCTTTGGGGAATTCATGGTTCAGACCTAACTTATGTGGACCCTTTGTGACCAGAAAATCTCGCTGAGCTGTGGAAAGAATTTATGGCCAAGAGGCAGGATCCTCATAATTTTCAATAAAGCTAACATCAAGGCTGCTGTCTTTCCTCTTGAGTTCTGATCTATGCTGCTGAGGCAAGCTAGATGATGATGTAGCTTGTTCAGCAGTGTGCACAGAAGGAGCTGCAGGAAGACTAGGCAGATCTTGGACCTCCATGGCTTAGGTCTCAGTGTCATTCTTTTTAATGACAAATTTCTCCATTGCTCCACTGAGCCGTTTGACTTCATTTTCTTTTGCTGCCTTTATCTTCCTCTTTTCACTGCCACTCAGGTAGATTCTGCCAATGTTATGCTTTCTTTTCGGCATCTTTTTGCAAGGGGGGAGGGCTAAGATTCTTTAAACAATATTTAAATTTTTCAAAAAGATTTTCTTGACAAGTGTTAAATTAAGTGCTGTTAAACACCTGCCGTTAGCAGAAGATGAAGGGATTTTCGGCCGGGGAATTTCTTAACCAAAACCGCTAACAACTGGTGTGCTACAGTCAGAGAAAAGAACTGCTAAACATTGCTGTTATCAAATGGATCCAAAGACAGATGTCAGCAAAAATACATAAAGGCCTGGGTCCTAAACTCCTACTCTTGGATGTCACAATACCCACAGTCTGCTCACGTAACTGCAGACTGAATACAGGCCTGATGCTTATAATCCCAGCAGAAATTCATTTAATCATTTAAGGCAAATATTTCCAATAGAAATTTACTGACTATATTTGACGGAATCTTTTCATAAGCCCGATCAGGATCTCACAAGAAAACTAAGAAACCTAGGCCACAAGCCGAAATCACTTGGCTCAAGGACTCAAGCAGTTAGCACTCATTAATTCAGGAAAATGCATGCATCACAAATTTCACAGATTAGACCTCTGATAAACAACACTATCAAGACAATCAGTCAAGCCAAGAAAAAACACACACTTCTTGAAAACGTATTGAAGAGATAAACATGAGGAGGAATGTGATAAATCTGCAGAGGTCACTCATCTAACTTCGGGCAGAGCGGGGCCCTAAATGAGCACTATGAGAGAGGCGCGCCGCGCATGGCTGGTGCATGCTTCATAATGCTCAATCAGGGGCCCGCTCAGCCGCAGACATGTCAAGTGCGTTGCGCCACATTATCCTCTATCAGGGGCCCGCTCGTAAGGCGTGGGGCTCCTAAAGGCTATTTTTTTTTGGGGGGGGGGGGAGTGCAGGGCCCCTAGAGGCGCGGGGCCCAGTGCAGTTGCATCGCCCTAAGGCCGGCCCTGGCCACCTTCCGTATCTCAGTTTTTATGAATATTTGCACTCTGGCACAGTAATTTTATACTCCTCTGTTATTCACATTCTTTATTAACTTGCCCTTCAAGCAGAATGCACTGATTTCTTAAGCTACTTTGTATAGTATTTTACTTCATTATTATTATTATTATTATTATTATTACCCCCGTTTGTTAGATAGGCCTTACCTCTTTTCCCAGAAATTATCCCACCTCTACAATAGTGTTATCGAATCTGTTACATATAATTCAAGTGTGCTGCTGTTCTGTTTTTCTAGCTTTCTCCTAAACTGTTCATAAGCTTGATGTTAGTCTGTTTCACTGAACATTTATCTCATTGTTTCATATTTGTCACGATCACAGCGTAACTGCTCTTTTGTCAAATATTTCCTACCTTTCCTACACGCATCTACTCCTCCATTACAGTAACTGTCATTTTCATGTACAGTAATTAACCATTATTTGTATTATATATACATGGCACAGGCCATTTCCTTAGGCCTGCAGCTATTTATGCGATAGAAAAATACCTCAGGATGTTGTGGTTTTTCTTTTTGTAAATCTCATGAAATAATCGGCATTGTGTTACTAGAAAAACTAATATCAAAGGTAAAACGCTTATGCTCACTTCTGAATGCTTGATAGAAACTGGTAAATATGTTAGTTATCATCCTCTCCAGCAAATTCATTGTAACTTTACCTAACTTTACCTTCTCCTAAATCAGTTCAGTAATTTATTTTAGTGCAAAAACGAACTGCATATTTCAGTGAAGAACTTAAGTGAATGCATATATTGGTTGTTTACTTTTTGGTGGCTGAATCGGTAAAGAGGCGGCCTGCAGTATTAATGGACCCAGGATCGAATCCCGACTGGGGCAGGGAACAGTTTAAGGATTTGAATTTCCTATACAGCAGACTTTCCTGATCTACCAGATAACTCGCCGACATGTAAAAATACCCCCGCTAATACCAATACACGGGTCCTGGATGAGACAGCCCTAGCATGTATTCAGTATGGACGGTGGGTGTTAGCGCCGAAGTGGTGACATTTGGAGGTGTAGGAGGACTACTGGGCCTTGGGATAGGTCACTGCCCCCAAGAAATAGGCCCTGCTGTCTTTGCCCGGAGTCGGACACGTAAAAAATAAATAATAATTATTATTGTACAGTATGGGAACATTAAAACTGGTGAAAAATACACGCCTAACTAATCGTTTACCATCACTGGCCTAACTTTAATATCTATACCGCTAGTTTCTGCAGTGCAATATAATTCTGTACATATACTCTTCTTTCACGTTATATACACATTTTAACTCAGATATGGGGGAAAAGTGGTCCTGTTCTCAGCAAGACTCTGACTTTCACTGATTATGTTGGCAACCACTGCTGCTGCCATCAGTCAACTATACTCTACACTTAGACTGCAAGTAAAATACTTCAAGAGGCACTTCATAGAAAAAGGTCAAAATTTTCATGATTTTTCAATGCCAAGAATGTCACACAAGGACTTTGTTGGACTGGAAGCAGAAGTTTATAGGCCTGTACTCAAATATTGGAACTACAACACTAAGCTGGCTAACATATGAACTTTAATACTGTTGTCATCTAAAACAGGTATTGAGAAATTACACAGGTAGTCTGAAATTAGAAGCATAATTTACTGTATTATCGTAATTCCAAATATTGTTTGCCGTGCCACCACTTCACCACCACGAAGTTTTTTTTACTCGTATCCCTACATGTCAAATGGGGTTGGTGGAGGATTAGTGCCCCTCCCTGTAAAACAATTAACTCTAAGCCCTTGGCCACCCTATCTGGGATACATGGCGTCTGGCAATGAATGAATGAATGAATGATTTGTTTACAGAAACGTATAGTCTTGTAATTTTTTTCTGAAAAGACCAGTAGTTTTCATATATTTCAGCGTACCAAGGAAAATTTTATCCCTGAATTATTCAGTGTTTATAATACAAAAAAAAAAAAAGCCATCGTATTTATGAATATTTAAGTTTGTTTACAAGAAAAGGGGGGTCTCTGCTGGTGTTTATCCCACAGAATGCAAATCGAGAGCTTTCTTCATAAAGCGCACGACAACTAACACCGCCATAATTATTAGATAGAACTGTAGTTTTATAGTGTAGATATTTTGTTACTCTTAAAAAAATAAAAAAGGTTGTTTTGGGGGGAGGGGGGGTATTTTCAGTTTTCTGCTCGCCATGTTTGACACTACACTACAGTATGTAATGCCAAATTGCTTTTTTTTTTTTTTTTACGTGTAAAAATAATGCAGTAATGTTTTTTAGAAAAAAAAAAAAAATATGCGAGGGACAAGGAACCAAAGGCCCCCAGCCCGCAATTATTGTTCCTTCCAAGAGAAAAACAAAACACAAGAGAGAGCCAAATTCAAGATCCGATCATTTCGAGATGCCTGGACACATTGCGTTTGAAAGAGTGGAGATCATTGGAAGCAGGAAATACAGACAGAGGTACACAGTTCCAGAGTTGACTTGTTGCAAAAATGAAGGACTGAGAGTAACGGTTAACTCTTCCATTAGAGAGTTGGACAGAAAAGGGATGAGAGTTTGCTGCTAGACGGGTGCTACGCGCCCGTCGTAGAGGTGGAGGAATGCATGCAGACAGGTCAGAGGAGCAGTGACCATTGAAATAGCATTAGAAAAGAGATAAAGATGCAACAGCGCGACAAACAGACAAAGGTTGAAGGGAGTCAGTAAGAGGAGGAGAGTTAATGAGACAAAAAACCTTTGACTCCACCCTATTGAGAAGTGCTGTATGTGGGGAGCCTCCTCACACATGAGAATTTTACTCCACACAGGGGCGGATAAAACCCCTGTATAGAGTCAACAATTGTGCAGGGGTAAAGAAGGAACGGAGTTGACCTAGGACACCTAATCTCTTGGAAGCAGATTTTACAAGAGATGTAATATGATCTTTCCAAGACAAGTCCCAAGTAAATGAAACCCCAAGCATGCTCATGGATGATGCAGGATTAAGCTGAATATTATTAAACATTAGTGGGTATCCCTGTGGAAGATTTTGTCGGGTTGATAGGTGTAAAAACTGAGTCTTTGATGCATTAAAAACAACCAGATTATTTTTACCCCAGTCAGAGATGCGAGCCAAGTCAGACATATTTTGGTGATCCTTAAGAAGACACCTTATTTAGCAGTTTCCTTCTCTTTTTTTCTTGCCTTTATTTTCCGATTGGGTTTTCAGGTGTGTTTTTTTTTCTTTTAATTAATCAAACGAGCAAATGGCTTTTAAGAACCTTTACAGACGGACACTATCTTGCTATACGTGAAGACAAACGGACGACGTCTTAGAACGCTGTTTTTGAGCAAAATTACCGTTATCAGTGCCTATTTATAGAGACCTAAGTTTTCGTTACTTAACCTACTCTTATTTTTCCTAACCTTACCACCTATTTTATGCTAACCTAACCAACCTTATTCTGACCTAACCTCAGCTATACATTATGTAATCATATTTTCCTTATTCATTAATGGGCCCTCTTCATACCCGAAAATGCACTTCTGTGCACCTTTATAAAGTTACTGAATAATTTAAAGGTAGGTATTTTTTTTTAAGATGTAGTCCTATGGCTCCTTGAGGATTACAGATATTTTTGGCGACACTTCCCAAGAACCAGTACATTAATTATGCACTGTAGAGGCAACCGTGTGCTGTCCGCGGCCTTTCTACTTGGGACTACGGCTCGAAGCCTCATTTCCGTGCACATTAGTGCCAGACGGTCCCCGATTTGAGCAGCTGATTAAGAAGTGCAGAAAGTTAGTGCAAAATCTCTGCGTAGCCTATTCCCTAAAGGTCTTACTGCAACCACAATCACTGCACTATAGGCCCAGCCAAATGCCTCTTAAAACCAGTGAGCATTGGCCAACTTCTGAAATAGTCTTGGTAAACGAAGTGGAAAGTTTTTTAATTATCTAGGTTCATGGACTGGGAGGTCCTAAAAGCCATAATACAGAGCTCATTAGTACTTTACAAAAGCCATTTTATTTGTCCATCCGTTCTCTTGGTTGCATTCCTCATCTACAGGTCTACTAGATATTTCCGTTTCCAAGTGACAATCAAGTTCAAACTTAACCGCAGTTCTGCAGGGGATTGAAAGGAATATTGGAGGGGATTTAGAAGAACTTATGGTGGCTTTAGTGTCATCAACATCTACATTATTACACAGATTACAGCACATTGTTTATGGTACTGAGAAAAAGTAGAAAGAACTAGTAATAAATATGTACAAGCTTATTGTATATCCCGAGCTACCACAGATATTACGGTAAGCATTCAATATTTTACAAGCACAAAATAATAAAGAGTATTAAACATTTGATATATGCAAAAAAGGTAAAACACACTAATGGTATTAGGTATATAAAAGTATATAAAAAGTATTTAAAAAATCTAATGGTAAGTATATATAGGCTCATCGTGCTTATGGTCTGTGAAAATCCAAGTTCCAAGCCCTGAGTCAGACGGCGGACTCGCTTGCCGCAGAAAATCACGTTATTAGCATTCCAGTGTTTATTTCTATATTTTATCCTCCTGTAACTTTCAGTACTATTTCACGCCATAACCAGATGATGAACGCCTGGCTTGAACTTCAGATTTATTTATGGTGCGACAAAAAGGAATGCCGGATGCTCACGTTCGTAAAAACTCGCACTGGCGTTTGGTTTTTTAGTACAACCCTAAGTGTGGGCGTAGTAGAAGAATTAGGCTATACAAGGAGAGGATCATTTTTCCTGATTTGTACTCGAATGCTCTACTAATGTGGCATAAGAGCCACGGTCCGAGTCCAAGAGATGGCCAGAGGTGTTTCCATCGTGTAGACGCCATCAGGGGCGTAGGTGGACCTCCTACCCTGAAATGTTCTGGATTAACGGAAGCCTAGCCACGGGTCTCTACCCTCGGAAGCGGGTAAAGCTGGAATGGGCTTTGTTTTTTTAATCTACCTTCATCATCATCGCCATGTTCTTCTTTATTGATTTCGTCATATGGTGACAAGAATAAACAACTACAGTATATGACGAAATATTATTAAATGGGTGAATAGAAAAGTAATATACTTTTCCTAACAGAATCAAGAGGAAATCTCACATGCCCACCACAGCTTTACATCCTAATGGTATTTCTCGAGTACTGTTAGCCACAGTTATGTAAATGGTCTTGGAAACTGTAACAAAATGCACCGAACTACACGTGAAAGCTAGAGAGAATGTAGCAAAGAATGTGTGTGTGTGTGTGTGTGTGTGTGTGTGTGTGTGTGTGTGTGTGTGTGTGTGTGTGTGTGTAGTAGTAGTAGTAGTAGTAGTAGTACTAGAAGTATTTGAAGTAGTAGCAGAAGTATAGTGGCGGTGGTAGCAACCGCACGCTCGTCTGAACATGAACCCAATAGACTGCAGGCCTAAATAAGGACAGAGTGCACCATATATTGTAGAACTGGTGGTGTCAACAGACTTGCATGGAGGACCTGTCCCGAGGATGAGGTCACGAGATATTCCAGCCCGAGCGAAGACACTATACTTTTTTTTTTTTATTGAGGTGAAGATGCACTTGACAGGTTGGTGATGATTGGTTGAATGCAACATGTCCGAATAACTCATTTACTAACCCATATTTCCCCCCTCAGGTATAAGTTATCAAATAATAATGCTAACGAGTAAAGAGATTATGAAATACTGTTGCATTCAGCCAATCACCACCAATCTCTCATGTGCATCTTTGCCTCGATTAAAAAAAAAAAAAAAACTGAATTGCTGGAATCCCAAACGGCCCATACCACTCCCCGTCCCTCAGAGATAGGGGAATGATTGGTTACAGCGTCGACACAAAATTGCACTCCCGGAAATACACCCTTTACTTTTTCCTTCTAGAGGGCCTGCCTGAACTCCAGCCAGCCAATCCCTCTTACTCCTCTAAGCAGGAGACATAGAACTCAGTCATGGCCTACACAGACATGTGTGATGCATAAGCAGCATGAAGACTATTTGCAGACACTGGCAGGTTGAGTGCAGCCTCAGCAAGATGTGGTTGTATCTCGACTGCTCAGGCTTGTATCCACACTTCACAGTGGACATGTGATTGCAGCAACACACAAAGTACAATCACACATGTAACACACACACACACACACACACACACACACACACACACACACACACACACACACACACACACACACACACACATAAGAAACACACTATATAGGTTTTACAGCTAAACATTATAACACAAAGGCTTACAAAATTATAAAACGCTCTCCACACACTTATCCCTGACACAGCACTGACAACAGACACATGCTCACCAAAACGTCCAACATACTACACGTCACAAACTGCACTACAGTCAGAGAAAAGAACAGTGAGAAGGTGACTTCATTACCTTCATACACAAACCCATCCATTTCACAAATACTACACAACATATAGAACATCATGTACCCAATGACACCACCCGAAATATAACATCGACAAAAATCAAGATACACAGAGTAACATACAACAGTCTCAACATCTAAAACATCAATATACCTCCGCTCATATTATGGCCTCTCAGGAGACACTGTATCCCTCGCTCAGTTCAGGAACGACCCCATTATAAACACTCAAACACATGACAGCTGAAGGGGCCCCTTGTTCTAGAACAGCTTTAACATTCCAACATTCTACATAGTCACCACATACCAACACGACTTAAACACAGAGGAAATGAGACGGTGTCCGCCGCCATCAATCTGTGTACCCCTGCACTAGCCATGCAAATTTTCCAGAAAATATTCCAAGATCTCCCACCTGACCACCTCATCATCATCATCATAATTATTACACACAATAAAAACGAAACCAGACAAAGAAAAGATAGTCTTAACGACATACAAGAAGAAAAACTGGGCACAGTATACTCAGGACATGGAACTAATTTTTAGGAGTTTTACCACAAAATCTTTTCATTAGTTTTAATAAAACTGTTGTTACAGTCAGCAATTATCATACACCTTGTACCATCACAAAAAAAAAAAAAACAAAAAAAAAAAAATCAGCCCTAACTTTTTCCCTCAAATATCTTGGATTATCAAAAACAGAAACATTTTAAAGGGTAAAAGTCAACTGATCCCTGCACAATGTGAACCCTGCAGAACCTATACAACACCAATGAACTTATAAAAACATATAAATAGAGGAACTGAAAAAAAAAGAAAAAAAAAACTTAGTGGACATTTTTGATTAACGATAGGGCAGCAGCAAATTTTGCAAAATAATTAAAAACATTCTTTTATCCAACACCACATCTTCGCAACCACATAAAGCCCTACTGACCAATAATGGAATCATCCCTACTAGGAAGGAACAAGCAACCAATCCAATACGATATTAATCATTAATAAGCCACCAAAGCAAAAACGGTCAAAACAGAGCCATCACAAAAAAAAAAAAAAAAAAAGACTCCGAAAAAAAGGTACACACATAACACAACCTCCATTCACCTGACAACACACACAGGGAAAAAATATCTGAAGCAATGGGTTCTTATCAGCTTTAAAACATCATCACAACACATCTTGACTTTAATGATATAGCGAACTTCTCCTGGACTCAAAACCACACCCTTGATATCTGAAACAAAGTAATCATGGTCCACATACTCAAACAGGAAAATCTCCCAGCAGTCCCACAGCATGCAGACAATTAAACACAGTCTGCACATTGCGTAAATTCATGGAAAAGATAACCTTAGAGAACATCATCCAACATTTCCCCTATCTGTCTCCGAACATGGATTCTAAGCTACACACTCGGCCACAACCCACCTCTCTAAGTTAACTCTTACATGATTTTTGGAGGCTCAACTTACGACGATTACGTGACAGATCTAGTATTACATTGCGATAGCGTAGAGTGCATTGGTGGTTCGGCACAAGGTGGTGCTGTAGGTTAATACTATTGGCAATCTCTTTGTTAATTTAAGTGACTCGGAGACAGAGCCGTTCCGAAGCCGTCCCCTGGAAGGGCTCGGCATTAAGGATAGTCATTTGGAGGCAACATGATTACTTGTGTGTGTGTGTGTGTGTGTGTGTGTGTGTGTGTGTGTGTGTGTGTGTGTGTGTGTGTGTGTGTGTGTGTGTGTGTGTGTGTGAAGGGGTTAAATCATCTTGAGATTGCATGAATAAAGAGACAAATGCGACAAAACAACTCAGGGTTAAATGTATAATCACTTTAGGACTCAATAAAATGTCATAATTTTGCTCTAAAATCCAGAAACCAGACTGGGAAATTACTCAACTCGAAGAAACGAGAGGAAACCGAAGTTCTGAATGGAATCTGAGGCACAGGATAGGAGGGCGCCGGAGAGAGAGATAATGGACCGGCAAAAACCTGCAAGGGAGAGAGAGAGAGAGAGAGAGAGAGAGATGGGAGCAGGCGACGGCAAAAAACAAAACAAAAAAACAAATGGAAGTCCCCAGGAAACGCAATGGAGATGAAACATATATAAGCATTAGTGGGCCCTCCAAATCGCCCTCCAAAATATGTTGTTGGCTAAGGTACAAGTTACCTACAAACTAAATATGAAGATAATTCTCAAAACTCTACGAAATTCAGTCACCGCATTTCAGAAAATCCAATCGATGTTAAGAAATATATGGTGGCTGGTATTCGGTCATCCTCGATCGAATCCTCATCAAAAGTACTTGGCTTCTGGACATTCACAGAGTTGCCATTTCCTGAAGGTCTGGTGAAAATTCAACAACTAAATCGAGATTATAATGGCAACATATATAATATATATATATATATATATATATATATATATATATATATATATATATATATATATATATATATATATATATATATATATACACACAGACAAAAACTATATCGCCTTGTCTTGTCAAAGGCAGACAGTAATAAGAGAGAGAAAGAGAGAGAGAGAGAGAGAGAGAGAGAGAGAGGGAGAGAGAGAGAGAGAATCTAAAAGAAGAAGCATTTGGAAGTCTTCAGGGAAGGCAAAAGCAATTGGAAGTCTTCAGGGAAGCCAATGGAGAAAATGAGAGAGAGAGAGAGAGAGAGAGAGAGAGAGAGAGAGGAAAAAAAAAACACCTGCAAGTCTTCAGGAAAAGACAAAGGAGAATTCGGTGCCCCTTAAATGATTTTCCTCGTGGGAAAAGAACGACACAGTAAAAGACAGTCCTGGAAAACCCAATTGCTGTGGACACATTCAGACCAACCTAAACTGTGGATTTTCTCATGCCTAACGAAATTCGAACCCTAATTGAAGGTTTGCTCATCCGGAAGTTCCAAGTAAATGAACTGAGTCAGGCAGTAGTGTATTTTATTCACTTTAACTTGGTCTGAAAATGCCATCCCTCCATCTTCAATGCTGGCGGCATCAAGGAATTTGGAAAAGAAAATGGAGCTAGTCCCGAAGTAGCGCTATGAAAATAGATGTATAGCAGTGACATTAAGTTCTCGGTCACTGTGAGATTAACCACAAAAGGACAATAATCCGAGTCACGTTAAGGTGAAGGAACTATTCTTGCTACCGACAGAGAATTTTATTTGGCTTCGGAGAGAAGTCCGGCGATGCAGGACTTACAAACAACCTCCATTAACCTCTCCTGTGTAGTGACTTTTTTTTTTTATATTTTGTTTTTTGATCTCCAAACTCTATTATTAAGCTACTGATGTTTGATAAAATCTTAAATAACTTCTTCATTGCAAGAGATGAACACAGGTTAACTGTTGCAATAAATTGCGTTTAGTATGGTGATTATGATGGAAAAGCTGTCATCGTTGTGATGGCAACTTTCGTTTTTCATTTTTGCTTTTATTAGACCATTTTATCGCTCTACAGAGATCACGAAGTTTTCTAGCACCTCACCAAAAATCTATCTGGTAATATTATTTTTTCATGTTTTCTTTTCTATTCTGATGGCTCTATCGCTGTTTCTTTTGCTGATTATTCAAATCTGTATGCCCAAACTTGTTTTTTAATTCTGATCTGGACGATTCCGGTGCAGTTGCTCAATCTCTCCTCCTTTGCCGGATTTCTCATTCTTGTCATTATTTTTTACTTGTATTTCTTTTCAAAAGATATACTCCTACCCTCACGTCAATAAAATTAAGCCCTACGATTCTGATGAGGTTTCTCCTGTTGTTTTTAGAGAAGTAGGCACTGTGCTATTGTGCTGACACCTTGCCTTGCCAAACTTTTTTTCATCGTTATCAACATGTGCATTTCTTTCTCGCCAGAAGCTTGCATTCATTCAGCCTGTCCCAATGAAGAGTGATCGCTTCAAACACTCGAACTATCGCCCAGTTGCTGTATTGTCTTGCATCTCCATAACGTTTGAATCGATGTTTAGGAGGATTTTGAAATACCTCTCACAACCTCTGTGATCACCAATACGAGTTCCGCCAAGGACGATTCACAGATGATATTCCGACCTTCCTTTCTCTCTCTTAGTCATTCTTCTTTCGGGACATTGGTGGAGCCTATGTCATTTGAAATGACATCCTAAAAACTTTCGATTGAATTTAGTGCGAATAAATAATTTCAAAACTGACATCTTTCGGTTTCTATTCTTCTCTCTGAACCTTCGTTTTATTGCTTTTTTTCGGTGTTTTTATATTGTTGTAGACTGACGCTGTTCCTTTCCTATGGCCATCAACTGTGGTACTTCTCAGGGTTCTATTCTACCACCATCTCCCTTCCCTCTATTCATCAAGTATCTTGTGGGCTGTACATCTAGTCCTGTCCACTTTCACAACTACCACTTCAGCAGTTATTTCAGCAATCTCAAGATGATACAACTGAACAGTTGGTTCTGACTTGGCTACTATTTATGGCTGGGGTAAAAGAAACCTAATTGCATCAAAAATTCCTTTTCTACGGTATGTCTTTAAACTCACAAAAATCTCCCGTACGAATATCCCTTAATATTACACAATATACATATGAAACTCATTTCTTTCCAATCTCTCGATATCCTTGGTATTTCTCTCAGGACTTACCATAGAAAGAGCACATTACCTCCCTTGCATTCACTTGCAAGAGACGTGTGTGCTAAGCTGACTATGTACAGTACTTTCTTTACCCTTAAACAGCTGTTCACTTTGCACAGGGATCCTATTCGCCCCTGTGTTGAGTACACCTTCTCTCTCTCTCTTTCTGTGTGTGTGTGTGTGTGTGTGTGTGTGTGTGTGTGTGTGTGTGTGTGTGTGTGTGTGTGTGTGTGTGTGTGTGTGTGTGTGTGTGTGTGTGTGTAGGAGGGAGGCTTACAACATACAGCTCTTTGAAAGCAGAATGGAGTCTAAGGCTTTTCCTCTCATCAACTCCCCTCCTCTTACAGACACTCTTCATCAACCTCTCTCTCTTGTCCACAGTGTTGCATATTTATCCATTTATTCCAGGGATTTCAGCTGTACTGCACTTTGAACTGCCTGCTTGCATCCCTCGTTCATTACAGATGCGGTGCAGGAGAGGGACACCTTCGCGTGCTGGCATCAGTATAATCATTCGGCTCAAGTGCTTTGCTGTACAAACACCAACTACTATCAATCACCCAAAAGAGGATGTTAGACTGCAGAAGGGCAAGTTAAGCCTGCAGTACATCGGGTTTACATTTCGGATGACTTGGAGCTGCAACTACTACCGGAACAATAAAGTCTGGCAGTGCACTTTCATCTCTTTTCTTTCCAACACTGTATTGCAAGAGTTGGCTGACAGTTTGAGACCTTCGTGTAGGCGGCAAGTACGGTAAGCTCTGGAACTTTTTTCCTCTGCCATTCTGTCGTTAAACATGTGACCTTTAGTCTACTGAAAGCAAGGTGCCTTGAAATCTCGAACTGGATGCATCTTGATTTTTTTTTAATAGTAAGTGACACACACACACACACACACACACACACACACACACACACACACATATATATATATATATATATATATATATATATATATATATATATATATATATATATATATATATATATATATATATATATATATATATATATATATATATATATATTTGTAGAAGTCCAGGCTTTAATTCCTTCTTCATTCCTTGGCACAAGCAACATATGTCTTCCGGAACACATGCTGTATTATACAACCTTCATTAACCACTTCACTTTTAGGCTGCTCTCATATGTAGAATTAAATCGCTTGGTAACAGGAAGAACTGAGCAAAAACGACTCTTTAGTTGACAAATGTCGCCTTCTGAGTGAAAGGATTACCTATGACCTTACTGAATCCTTTTACCACTAGGCGGCACTACTAAACTGGCGGGAGGGCGAGCGCGCTGGGGCCCCGAAGAGACAAGAGTGGCTTGACCGAACGCAACAAATATTCTTTAGACGTAGCAGTTTGTTACTAATGCTAATAAAGTTTTTGTCGTAAGAGTTCATATTTATTCATTATCCATAGTTTTTTCTTTAGATGCCTTGTCCTTACACATTCCCTTAACCCTCTGATGGCACCGTCTTGTTCGCTGTTTTATTCAGCCAAGAATTAGAACCCTCAGTATGCCGATATTGTCACCATTTACCCTCGCATGGTCGGGACAACTCCAGTACTCTATTTCTCGAGATTGCGAGACTATAATGTCAGTTGAGTGAGTCATAGGAACCTGTTGAATGTTACTTCGTCCTCGACCTTCAACTGTTGCTCGTAAATTGAATTAGTCAAGAGAGAGTAAGGGCAATATACTTTTCCTAGCAGATAGAATTTAAGATCTCTTACATCGTCAGAGTATTAAGAGAGACTCTTTTTAGCTCCTAGACGACGAAGGCCACTCCTAAACTGAATGTAATTATTGGCAGCGGCAGGAATAACATATTTTTGGGACAGCAAGAATAAAACAGATAAGGTTTCTACTGTCGTCTTGGGGTGGCTAGAGGGAGCATAGGGGTGTATGGAAAGGGGGGAGGCCGTGAACGGAATAGAGATGTAGGATCGTATTTTAGGTGGCACAGAGTCGTAACACCTTTCCCAACGCGATTTATTTTGCAACTACATCTGAGGATCGTCCTGTATGCCACTTACATCGTGTTAATATAAACAGTTTGCACCAGAGGCATAAAAGAGGATATTGAGGTATAATGCACAACGAAAACAAATAGAAAGAGGCTTTACGTAAACTCCATAGCCACTTGGAAGACAACATGTCATGTGCGATGACATTTAAGGAAGGACAGTGAATATTCCTGTCGAAGAAAATAGTCCTTAAGTAACAAAAATAAAACACAAAAGACGTTCTCAGGTTGATGGGTGTAATTCTTGCTCTCTCAAGATGATTATATTCAGTTCAAGGGCGACACATTACAATACTGAGGCTAAATATAAGCTTCCTTAACCCCATCACAACGATTACATCTGTATGAGCGCTTCTTGTTATCTCCAGACGATCTTATTTTAGCTGAGGGGAGATCTTTCACGTTGATGTGGTTATATGTGCAGCCCTCATTAACCTGTCATATATTTATTTTTTAATAAGTCCATCTCTGGACATGGGTTTCACAGCCTGCTCCCAAGGCCCAGTAGTCCTCCTACCTACCATACACCTCTACATGTCACCACTTCGGCGCCAACACCCACCGTCCATATTGACGCTAGGGCTGTCTCATACAGGACTGGTGTATTGGTATTAGCGGAAGTATTTTTACGACATGTCGGTGGGTCTTCTGGTAGATCAGTAAAGTATGTTTTTAAATTCAAATCCTTAAACTGTTCCCTGCACCAGCGGGGATTTGAACCTAGGTCCGGTAGGACTGCAGGCCACCACTCTACCGACTGAGCTACCTCTGTCCTGATTTGATTAAAATCGACTGGTAATAATATGATAGAAAAGCCACCAACTTGAAGAATAACCTGATTCACTAACTTTTTTTTGTACTTTATTCATGCTGGCTCCAGACGATGTTTTTCAACTGCGGACATACCTCTTGTTGAAGAGATTAATGAAGGCCTCACCAACCCTTTCCAGTTCGACGATTCTCTTCGAATCAAAGTCAGATCGTTAGATGATTCGGTGAATAACGCACACAGCGCGACGTCGCAGTGAATGGGTTAATAATTCTGATGGGTGGGAATAGTGATGCGTTTTTTACTACCCTTTTTAGGAGTTTTCTGTCTGCCATTTCGCTTTCTCACAAACTCTTCGCCCATGACGTCTTTTTTTCCCTGTCAATATTGGACTCTCATTAAGGAAAAAAAATCTCAAAAAGTAATTTTTAATTTGCTACTAACAGGTGATGTTATTCTATTTGTGAGGCCATTCTACTTAAGAAAAGTTGAATGAAGAATATTGCTAACCCCATCCAGTGTGAAAGGTCTCACGAAAATGGAATGACATCACCTGGAGATAGCAAGGCTAAAACAACAATGATGTCTTCATGTTGCTGTTGTTGTTACAACCCCAAGCTCATCTCGTTCTGTATTCAGTGGACCACAGGTGATCGGCGACTTCGACTAGTTTCTTTCAAAGGTCTTTTGGTGAGGTTACGTTGAATGACTGTCTGTGTTGTGATTGTGTGGTGCATGTGATAAGAAAGTGTGTTGCGGTATGGTAGGACGTATGCATTGCATTGTGGGCAAAGTACATTGCTTGTAAGTTGTATTTTGTGTTGACAATGTAGCAGGGACAGCTGCGTGTATGATGCTGCTTTTTGAAAGATGCTGGTAGACTGGAGGTCTTGCTTGGCTGTAGTGGCTATGTGTTTATGTATATGTTTGTGAACTGTAGTGTTTGGTGGAGGAGAGAGAATGTTGCTTGGATACTTTCTGTAGTGTTGGCCAATTGTTTCTTGTTTCTTTGTGGACTGGGGTGAAGCAACATGACGTTACGAGGATGGGATGGGTCGTGAGTTGAAGCAATGAAATGTGTGCATCTCATATTTATATAATCTTTGATTTAGAAGTATTCTTTCTTCTTATGTAAGCAATCTGTATTTCTGGTTTTGGTGCACCCAGTTATTATTCTTAAGGTGTGGTTCTGTATTTTTAGAAGCGTATCCATATTTGTGTTTATTAAGGATGACGTCCAGTCTGAGTTCGCATATAGTAGTTTATGATTAGTCTGACGAATTATTTGTAAAATGTCATCGTGATTCTTTCTGTTTTCCGTAAGTAATGCTTGTGAATGTTTTCAGGGTATTAAGTTCGTGAAGTTGCTCTGAACTGATGTTACTCTTGTTTGAGGCATGGCCATGTGTTTGTCCAAAGTAAATCCAAGAATTTTGGAATGTCTTTCCAGCAGGATCTGTTATCTGGACTGAAGAGGGTAATGGGTGTTATGATTTGTGAGGCAGTAATTCTGTTTTGTCCCAGCCAATTTTCTATTGAGATTATGTATCGTTGAAGCTGAGCAGTTGCTTATCGAGGTTTGGAGTCGTCAGTATGGGCACCACTGTTACTGAAGAGGGAGGGGCTGGCGGGTCGTGAAGCAAAATGTTGAATAATGAGCTTGAAAGAAAAATCCACGGATAGTAGTCTAAATTTTGAATTTTGGCTTTGGTAGAGTACCTATGCTTGTCTACCTGAGAAGAAAGTGGCCAGCTTTTTTGGTATTGTTTTTCCTCCATGTTTGTGTCCAGGATTTTATTAATTAGGATGTGTTTTGGTATTGCGTCAAAGGCTTTGTTTAGGACTATACCTGTTAAGGTGGTTCTTAATAGTGGTTGTTTCTTGTTGAAGCCATCATGGAAGAGCTGAGTGAACTGAGCAGTGGGAGGTGGTTCAGTGTTTAGTTATGAATCCATGTTGGTAGTCATAGAGAGGGATGTGGGGATGATATTTTTTAAAACTGTCATTCCATGATTATTTGTGGTGTGCAAAGTCCTGATATTGGTCTGTATGAATCGGGAATGTTGGGTGGTGTTCCTGGTGTGCAGAGCTGTTGGTTGCTTTCTTCCAGGTATCAGGGATTTGATTGTGAGTCTAGAGAAGATGAAAATTGCAATGTAGGAATTTATTGTACTGGAGCCAAGATGTTTTAAGAGGATGTTTAAAATGTGATCATGACCTACTGCTTTGGATTTGTTTGTGTGTATTTGATCAATTGTTACCCGTCCCCGCCTCGGAGGGGCTCGGGAACGGGTACTGTTTTCACTTGGTATGCATGTTTGTTTCTTTGTTTGTCTGTCTGTCTCTTAACTTTACGCGAAAACTACTGGTGCGATTTTGATTAAAATTACAGGGATGATGAGCTATGACTTTCTGATCACCTGAATAAATTTTGGACCAAACTGAGCCAAGGCTCAGGCTGTAGGCCCCCAAAAATGTAAAAAAAAAAAAAAATAGGGGTAAGAAATAGTTTTTTTTCGCAATAACTCCTTTCAAATTCGTCATATTGACATGAAACCAAAACCTAACGGTGCATTTTTCACATCCGCATCCTATAACATGCCTCATTACATCAGAGGAGTCACCCCCTAGTTAGAGGTAGGGTGGTCAATGTCAGATAGGTCGGGCCTTAAATATCAAATGGGCATAAAATTGTCAATTTTCACCAGATTTACTTCACATTTTATATGTGATATCTTTCACTAGATATCCTGTTGGGTTTATACGTCAGCACTAAAATGACTGCCGGGGACTGGTTTGCTGTGCCATGGCATCGCTTCTTGTTGTACTTGTTGTGAGGTTAATGAAGCTAATTTTTTTTTCTTTTTTTTTAAGGCTCTGTTTTCAGGATTTCTGCTTTCGAGGTTTATTGATGTATAGCTGTTTATTACGTTGTTGTTTGTTCCTTCTTGCTGGAGATCCATAAATGATTGCTTACACTCAATGAGTTGGTGAGGGGCAGGTTTTGGATGAATGGGGATTTGTTATTGTTTACCAAATTTTGCTGCTGGGTATCCAAAAAGTTTTTTTTTTTTTTTTTTTTTTTAGTTTTCTCCCTCATGTGTATCAGTAAGCTTATTCATAGTGTTGTATAGGTTCTACATGGTTTCAAGTACCGTGGTGGGCTGTCTTTTTCTTAGCTAATTTGTGTCCTTGATAACGTATATTATCTGAGGGGAATGGTTGAGGTTAATGTTTTTGGTGTTGCCACTAGGGATAAGAGATCTGTTGGCTTACTGAAATAATTCTGTTCAGAGAGATAACTTCATCAGTGATACCAAAAGAATCTATAGTACATACCTGTAATGCTCGCTCTTGAATGAGGTATGCCCGGATAGCCTTTTTGATGATGGTGATTGTCTCTCTCTCTCTCTCTCTCTCTCTCTCTCTCTCTCTCTCTTTCTCAGGGTTTCTTTTCACAGTGTGTAGTATGGTAATAAGAAGATGGTCTGATGGTCGATCATATACTATTTTCCAAGATGTTTGAACGGCTACTGCAAGGGTACATAGGGTGATGTTGCGGTTGGGGAGGAATGCCGACTCATTGCGTCTTGTGAACGTCGTATTGGTGTGTGGTGGTTGTTCAGAATGTTCAGATGTTCCATTTATCTTTGAACAAGGGCCCCTCAGCTGTCTTGGGCAGGTGTGTTTAGTCATAAGGGATCTTTTGGATTTAAATCATCTGCATTTATTGCATCAGTGATGTTTTGGAGTGGAGTGAGGGGTGGGATGTATCCTGGAGGATATGATGTGAGTGATGGTGTGTATATGTTGACAGTGTAGTGTGAATCATTGTGTATTTTGATTTCTTTTTATGTTAATTCAGTAGTGTTGTCTTTCGGTACGTGCTGGTCTATTCTTTCGGGATTGTCTTAATGTACTAGGGTGACGAAGCCATCATCATCATCCCTGTTGTTTCTTCTGCCTTGTCTAACTGTAGTGTAGTTTATGAAGAGTGGAGTGTTGGACCTGTTTGTGAGTTTATTTTCATGCATTGATGCTATATCAGTGTTGTGTGTGTGAAGAAAGTTATGTAGTTCTATGGTCTTTCTGTTCATGCCGTTGATGTTTATTGTAATGTCTTTACCGTGTGTTTCTTTAGTCTAAGCATGTGCGGTTTGTTTTTGAGCTGTTTGTGTTGAGTGCGTCATATGTGTACAGTGTGTGTGTGTGTGTGTGTGTGTGTGTGTGTGTGTGTGTGTGTGTGTGTGTGTGTGTGTGTGTACCTTGTTGCAGTGCCACATATCGATTATGTGGTGTGATGTTTGTGTGATGGCAGACCTGACCAACTGAAATGCAACCAATTTTTACAGAGGTTGTTCTCAAATGCCAGCAGCTGTTTGCAGGTGATTTGTTTGTTACGTTTCTGGTATATGTTTCTGTGCAGGCCAGGATTGAGCTCGATGTCTCCCGAGAGGAGTACGATGAAATGGAAGGCCAGTGAAACTGCAAGCCCTCTAGAAAAAATCAAGAATGTATCTCACGAAGCACGGTTTAGTGCGACTCTGCAGAGGGTTGGGATGATGACTATTTGCAGGACCATAAGGAATCTTCGCTCAGGTTGGGATGCCTCCATCTAGGCTCGTCGACGCCACCACGGGAAGATGGCCCTCTCCTGAAAGCGTCCATATTCACGTTAAAGTGGTTAGACACTTCACTAGGATCACTTTGGTGTTAGTTCTGCCTACTTATTCCTTTATGTTTATCATTCTTTTTCAATTTATGTTCCACTGTCTTCCTATTTTTCCCAGCCTTCCTGTCATCAATTACTACTCTTCCTTCGACTTCGGGTAGCTCTACACTACACTGAGTGGGAAGCCAAATGATTTCCTGTAACTCAGGAAACCATTGACAATGTTGGGTCGTAATTATGTAGCCAAATAACGAGGTGACGTGGAGCCTATTATGATATCCCTGTTAACCGGGTCTAGACGTAAATGAGATGTACACCCATGAACCCAACCCCCACACTAAACCCCGCGCCTCGCGGTGGCGAGGCGCTGTCAGCTGCATGGGAATATCGGTTCACTGCATGTGATGGTCTTACAGGTGCGGTTACTTGCCAGCGATTGATGGGTCTACCCGATCAGACACTCCGCGGCAGCACAATAACAACAAGGATCATGTCGTTTTTCTTCTAGTTTTCACACCACCAAACGACAGTGTCTTGTTAGAAAAATGCATCAGGTACTGAAGGGTGAGATTCAACCTGTTCAGGTGCACGAGTCTCTCCAACGACGAATAAAACCAACTAGATACCAAAAATAAAATGGATAAGCCAGTAGATGATGGCAGGCTTTTGTATTCAGTGTGTACACACAAAGGAGGATCCTTATCTGGTTGGTCTAAAAATACCATCTCTTGCCCCTCTTTGGACGCAACTATACCACCCAGACAACAGGAATAACTCGATACTTGCATGAGCACAAACATAAAAAACTTAAAAAAAAAAAAATTGTAATGAATCCTTCCATATTATGTACTGATTTTGTCCGTAATACACTTATTTAGTGATTTCAAACCATTTTAGAACCACTGAAATCTTTTGGAGGGTAAAAATATGGATATTTCTTAATTTTTTTTTTTTTTTTTTTTTTTCAGTGCTGCTAAGTCTTCACTGGCGGGTATGCAGTAGTTTTCCGAAATACTTCGCGCTTCCTTGCGAAGCACAAGATGGGTTTAGGAAGCCAAAAATTGCATTGCCAGGTTCGACAGACGTTTCCCTTCAGTTTGGTATGAAAAAAAAAAAAATTGGTTTTCGAAAATCGAAAAAATGGTGCTAGGACTGGTCACGGATCCCAACAATTTCTGGTCCCACGCCCATGGAGGGGCTAAGCAGGTTGTTGCTAGGCAACGAGTAGTTGGCTAGCAGCCAAAACCTCGTGGACACAAAATAAGTCATAGGCTAGTCAGTGTGTCCAGATTTGGTCGGAATCGGTTAATTCTAAAGGGTAGAAGTGCCTGCCATTGTAAAACAAGAACACAACACTACAAGAAAAAGTTACTGACAATGAAAGAAAAGCATTCAGGAGCCGAATCCTAATTGCCCGCCAGAATATGCTGTTGGCCAAGCTAAGGCGTGGCTCACCCCGGGGGGCCAAGGGGTGGCGACCCACCAGGGGGACTGGGGGGTGGCACCTCCCCCAGGAGGGACTGGGGGGTGGCACCTCCCCCAGGAGGGACTGGGGGCGGGCCTTCACCGGGAAGGGGCCGTGAGGCAGTGCCCCCCGGGGTTGCCGTGGGGAGGCGCTCTTCCGTGAGGGCCGTGAAGCAGCATCTCCCCAGGTGGACCGGCCCCTCCCTGTACGGGGCCATAGGGCGGTGCCCTCTCGTAGGGGATCGTGGAGCGGCGCCCCCCTTGACCCGGGGGAGGAGTACCCCCGGGGGAGCTCGGTGGTGGTGGCCCCACTGGGGGGGCGCCCAAGCAGGGGGCCCGGGGAGGCATCACCCCGGGGGGGGCCTGGAGGCTGCACCCTCCCGGGGGGGGCGGGGGCGGCCCCCCTGGCAGGCAGGGGGACGCCATCCCTGGGGGGCCGAGGGGCGGCGCCCCCAGGGGCCGGAAGATTTTGGCCAAATCTTGATACCCTTAAGGTTTCATGTTGATAGCTCAAGTTAGTCATGAGATATAATGGAGCTAAAGTTGGGTGATAAAAACTACTTAACCTTTGGCAGCCATTTTGGTGACCTTGACCTTGACCCTGTGTCCCCATTTTTAAACTCGTCCAAGATTTTGGCCATATCTTGCTACCCTGATGGTTTCATATTGATAGCTCAAGCCGTTCATGAGATATAATGGGAACACACACACACACACACACACACACACACACACACACACACACACAAAGAAGAGGGCAAAACATTATCGTTCCGCCTTGGTAAAGGCGAGCGATAATAGGGGCACAATGAGAGCTAGCCAATTAAGCATCCTCTTTGTCTTTCGTTCATCACATATAATACTGAATGTCCATTTCGCCTCTCGTTAAAACTTCCACGATCGCTTTCTCTCTCTCTCTTTCTCTCTCTCTCTCTCTCTCTCTCTCTCTCTCTGAATATTACCATATTTAGATTTCACACGGTCCATCATTCTTTATTTCTTCATATTTCCCCTTCACCGTCAATACCTTCAACCATCTTCGTATCCAAACGCTAAAAGCTCAACATTAGTGTTGTAACCTGTGTGTGTGTGTGTGTGTGTGTGTGTGTGTGTGTGTGTGTGTGTGTGTGTGTGATAATATAAGAACAATAGGACGAGGAACAAACTTCTTGGAAGGGCTAACTGACAGCCAACGGGCTAGCCTCCTTTTTTTTTTTTTTTAGATCATTAGGCCTAAGGTCACGATTATATTGTAAGGAAATTTTAAACAGGTTGTGGGCTACCTGATTTAAAATTTGTTGAAGGTGTTCCGTGTAAGACCAGGACAATGGTTCGATTTGAAAACATCCAATCAAAAGCAGAAATCACAAAAAATGGTCAGTGGCCCATTTCATATACCTAGGTTAATTTATGACATTTTGACCCAAATTAGACAAAACGTGGTAGATGGTAGAACAGTTTAGAGTATGGCAAGTATGAAGGCATTCAATGTTGAGAACAGCTAGCCATAAGCGAAGACCACAGAAAATGGTCAAATTTCCACCTATGTGTGTGAGTGAACAAAATAACCAAAGCAACTTTAAGCAACGTTGGGTCTGGTTAGTACTTGGATGGGTGACCGCCTGGGAACACCAGATGCTGTTGGCATAACGTTCTCCCTACGTGTCAAGTGGGGTTGGTGGAGGATTAGTGCCCCTCCCTGTAAAACAATTAACTCTAAGCCTTGGCCACCCCGTTTGGGATACATGGCGTCTGGCAATGAATGAATAAATGAATGACCCAAATTAGACAAAACGTGGTAGATGGTAGAACAATTTAGAGTAAGGCAAGTATGAAGGCATTCAATTTTGAGAACAGCTAGCCATAAGCGAAGACCACAGAAAATGGTCAAATTTCCACCTATGTGTGTGAGTGAACAAAATAACCAAAGCATCTTTGATCCAGTGTAGACAAAAAAATCTGGAGCAAAGGCTGATGATCAACTATGGGTTTGACTTGTCATCTTGAGCAATATCTCAAAGGTTAGTGTCACATAGAAAAGTTAGTTATCTTACACAGTTTTTAACGACTTTTGAGCAAGCTTGTTGCAAGGTTTCTAAGTTAGGCTAAGACGAAAGGATTCAGTTCTGAAAGCAATCATTCATATGTCAAGATCACATGGTAAATCTACTGCAAGTGTTTGCCACAACAATTCAAACAGTCTAAATTTGATTTTAACCTTTCATGGTGATAGTTCCGAGGCCCAACCAGCGATGGAGAGACTTGATATTAAGAACAATAGGTCAAAGGTCATGGTCACATAGCAAGGTCATCTCGAACAGTTTGAATCGGATGTAGATAAAGAAAAAAAAATATTGGAATGATTATGAACCATACAAGAATTAGGTAAATCTGTTTCGAGAATAATCAGCTGTAGGTCAAGGTCACAGGACAAAGTCGAAAGCTCGCCCTGTACACCAGTTGCAGGGTTCGGGTGTTGCGCTCTCCGATTGTTGTTTTCTGTTTCTTCTTTTTTTTTTTTTTCTTGTTTTCTACGTCGGAACACTAATAATCTCTTCACCCGATGTGGATAAACCTTTGGATAACTCTATATTTAGTGATAAGCAATTTGGTTTCCTGTAACCCAGGAGCACCTTCAAAACGTTGCGTGGAAACCACATAGCCAATATACTGATCCCCGGGAGTTAGTATGGTTTCCCATAAGATTCTACATATCAAGGAATGATGTGAGTTTATTGCTCTTATCTTGCTCGTCGGTGTAAGCAACTGGTCATTCTCGCTTTGAATG
The DNA here is from genome assembly GCF_032717465.1 of Coenobita brevimanus. Lineage (NCBI taxonomy): Eukaryota > Metazoa > Arthropoda > Malacostraca > Decapoda > Coenobitidae > Coenobita > Coenobita brevimanus. The sequence continues at coordinate 32,649,587 of NC_137033.1, read as the reverse complement.
TCTGAACTGAGCACTCCAGCTCCTGGCTCCTATACTTCTGTTGGGGCTATAAATATGCAGCAATGAAATGAGACATCCTCTAGTTTCCTTCCACTTGTCGCCTCTAGCTTTGTTTTCAACTCCCTATTCGATTTTATTCCGCATCTCATTTATAATTTTTTTTTTTTTTTTTTTACCCCCAAAGCCTCCAACAACTTAATCATTACATATCTGTAGTTATCTATTATACGTTACCTTATAATATATTTACTCCTTACGCTCAATGGTACAAGTAGATGAACAAAAGAATATGATGCAGTTCGCGAAGAAGTGCTATGGGGTGGATGTACAACGGCAGCATTAGCATTTTCTGCCACTGAGATATATGAAATAACTTCCAAAGAAACGAAAATCTGGCCCAAGGAAACGTGAACGGGGTTTAGTTTGTCTTTCATTCATTCGATTCGTATCTTTATGTCATCGCTTACTGGTAAATTTTTGTCTGTCATATCCTGTTTAAAATTTCCCATTCTCTTTCACCTTCCACAACCCGAGACAGACAATTGAGACCTATAGGTCTTCCTCCCGTTATCACCTACTGAAAAATGCTCCTATGGCCAGATCTTTTTAAAGCTAATAATTCTATTTTTTTTTTTTTTTTTACCAATTTCAATCCAGCTTCCATTTTCAAATTATTTCCTTCCATTTTATTTCAAAAATACTCCACTTTCCTTCTTTTACTTTTCATAGTTCCGTGACAAAACAACTACATTTCCTTTTTCTTTCAACTATTCGACTTGTGTTTTATTTAGTCTCTCGTTTATATATATATATATATATATATATATATATGGTTCTATGTAAATTCCACCCAAGTAAAGTTCACCCACGAAGATTCCTCCATGAAAATTCCACACATGCCAATTCCACCCGTGCTAAAAAACTTAAAGGAAAATTCCATGCATCTGTAATTCATTAATTTCATCAGTCAGATATAACTTACAAAAATTAGAAGTTATAACTTCGTTATGAGTTATTTTATTTTATTAACTTAAATTGAGTATGGGCAGTGTTCCTCAGAAAAGCCATCTTGTTATCACTGCTGTGACTTGATACCAAATTCTTTATTCGTGAGTTTATAGTCTGGTATTTCTTGCACCTCTTAATTGTATCACCTCTTCGAATGTGGGCAATTTTTGTCTGAATGATAGCTTCTTCTCCACCTAGTGCCTTGCAGAGCTTCCGCAAATTTGGGTGTGTGGATGTGACGGATGAGCGAAAAGCGTTGTGAAAACCTTTCACTGCGTTGTTTGTCCTTGGGAGGTCGCTAATGACACTGTCTCTAACATTCCACATCTTTATGGGAAAAAAGTGGCTGATCTCTCCTTCGATGCGCACCTCGTCCCCACGTAATTCCAATGGAGGTATTTTAAAAATATGCAATATATTCAACAGGGATGTCATCATCAGACAGTTCCTCGAATGCATCAGGAACATCAGCAACAGGCAAGAAAGCCAATGCAGTGAAGCATTTCATGTTAATTGCTAAATTTAAGTATGTACTGTATCTCACTCGCTTACCAGTGTCACATACTTTCTGCCAACATGACTGACCTAGGTGGAACAAGTACCCGACAGACCGCCCTCATGTTATCCTACTGCAGGAGACCCTGGTCCCAGATAGTTCCACTTTCCGTCTCTCGGGTTACACCAGCCATCTCCCCCCGTACGTTCGTGGCGTCACACGAGGATGTGCCGTTCTGGTACAGGACCACATCGCATACACGGATTGTGACCCTCCTCCTTTCTGTGGATCTGATGTGGAGGTCCAGGGTGTGGTTCTCCACCTGGCGACATCGTCCTTGACGGTATACAACGTATACCGAAGTCATGGGGCCTCTTGAAAATGGGAAACTTGTTCTCCCAGGCTGCCAAGCATGCTGTGTACATCGGGGACGACTTTAACGCCCACCACGCCCTTCTCTCATCGCCTCTTCCGTCCAATGAAGCAGGGCGGCACATCTCTTTGGTACTGGAGGAGATGGATGGTGTATCCCTTTTGAACGATCCTGGAGTTGTCACACATATAGGTGGGGGCTGTCTCGACCTGTCTTTTGTGTTGTCCCCCCTAGCAGGCTCAGCGAACTGGTCTCTCCACCCCCATCTCACTAGTGACTATTTCATGGTCGAAGTCACATTACCGATGGCTCCACTTCCACCTTCCCCTCTCCCTCCGCCTAGGTGAGATCTCTGCAGGGCTGACTGGTTGGCTTTTGCCCATGCATTAGCTGCGGTCTTTGAGGCGTCTCCTCTTGCCACGGACCTCAAGAGTCAAGCGGATCAAGTAGCCCACGCCTTTTCTCAGGTGGCCTCTCTCACTATTCCGCTGCAACGACGATCCACGCGGTGCTATCGAGATGGCTGGATTTACTGCAACAGGGTCAGGGAGTTGAATAACAGGCTGAATGCTGCACACAGGCAGTACTGGCAGCGCCGTACATCTCCACACCGTCAGTATCTGGCCGCTGTTACGCACCATGTGACGTCGGAAAAGTGCCACCTTAAGGAGGAGGCGTGGATTAGATGGTGTCGTACTTTGGATTCTCACTTCACTCTCCGAGAGATGTGGAGGAGAATTCAGTCCATCTTTGATCCACGTCCTCCTCGCCTGCTATCACACCCTGACCCTGATGAAGCCAACCGTCTCGCACAGCATTTTGCGGACCATTCTGCTTCCCACAATCTTCCGCAATCTGCCCGGGCCCTACAGGAGCAGCTGTCGGCTTCTCGTGTCACCGCTGTGCAGGCTGCTTGTGCAAGACCTGACCCCGCTAATCATCCCATCACTAGCTGGGAGCTTCATATGGCACTGTGACACAGGACCAACACTGCACCTGGGCTCAATGGGCTTGCTTACTTGCTACTATCCAATGCTGGAGATTGTGGTAGTGAGAGACTACTTGATCTGTTTAACCTCTTGTGGTCTGAGGGCCGTTTGCCAAGGTCGTGGAAGACAGCTGTCATCCACCCGATTCCCAAACGTCACGATCCCGGCGCCATGCACCCTATCTCCCTTCTTAGCTGTGTAGCTAAGACGGCAGAAAGGGTTGTGCGTGCTCGCCTTGCCTGGCATCTGGGACCGTTGCACACGAGGACTTTTGGGTACCATCCTGGCAGGAGTGCTTCCCACTGCCTCGCTTCTTTCCTCGGGGAGCTTCGAGGTGGACGGGGGATGGCTGTCTTCCTCGACCTCGAGAAAGCCTTTGAGCTGGCGAGCCCCCTTGCCATTCAGGTAGCCCTTGCAGACTGGGGAGTCGGGGGTAGACTCCTATCATGGGTGGGGGTCTTTTTTATGCACAGGACGGCTGGGGTTAGATTTCAGGGGCAGACCTCCCCTTTTTACCACCATCATAATAACACGCCCCAGGGGAGCGTACTCAGCCCCTTGCTCTTCAATGTCCTAGTAGAGGGACTACTGGCAGTAGACTATGGCCCCAGTGTGACACTGCTTGTTTATGTGGATGATTTGGCACTTGCCTTCTTGAGGGGGGACTACACCAGCTGCTCTTTCCTGGCTGCACGCCAAGTGCAGCGAACTCGGACTGAAGGTCAACCTCGAGAAGACCAAGTGCCTACCTTTTGGTCTCCGCCCTCCGGACCGTCCTCTCTTGCTTGGTGGCCGCAGCATTGAGCTTGTCACACTCCACTGCTACTTGGGGGTCTATTTTGATACTGGCCTTATGTTTGCCAAGTATGTTAAGTACCTAAGAGAGCAGGCTGCCACCTGCACTTCTGCTCTCCGTTACCTCTCTCACCGCAGCCTCGGGGCATCTTATTCTGTATTACGGACTTTCTACATTCATGCCATCTGCTCCATTGTAGATTATAGTGCCATATGCCTCACTGGTCTTGCCCCACACACCTCCCAGTCCTTGGTTCTTCAAAATGAAGCTCTCCGAGTTATGCTGCATGCTCCACGCTGGACCAGGTTAGTTAACCTGCGGCTAGAGAGTGGGTTTCCATCCCTTGTTGATGGAAATGCTTTGCATGCAACAGCTGAGACGCTCAGGCTAGTGCACCACCGTCCGCATCTGCTCATCTCTGTTCTACTGCAGCAACTAGCAAGCAGGCCCCCTGACCCACTCCCCTATTGTGACTGGGCTCGTGCCTCTATGGCTGTACTCCATGACTTGGGTGTGGCTTCAGAGGTGTGCAGTGACCCAGATCTCAACTGTCCGGGGTACTCGCCTCCTTCTCCCTGGTCGCCTCCCCCTTTCACCGTCGTCTATCCCTCGGAGTCTAAGCCTCGCCACTCCATTCCAGCCATCCTCTGACAGCAAAGTCTCAGCAGCATCACTACTCTTACCTCTATGGCCTCAGCAGTCTACCATACAGGTGGCTCAGTCTTGTCTGATGGTTCAACGGGAGCAGCTTCAGTTTCTGGAACACATATAGAATCCTGGCGCATCTCTTTGGGGGTCTCTGCCTTTCAGGCTGAGCTGGTGGCACTTCTCGGTGCCTTGCGCCATGCCTACCAACAATGACATCAGCGTGTCGTTTTACTCACTGACCCACTCTCCTCCCTTCAGTGCCTGGAGTTTCTCTCCCTAGTATCCCATCAGTTCTTACCGCTGTCTATACGGTCTCTTCCCTCATCCAACAGCAAGGTGGCTTAGTGATTTTTCACTGGGTCCCAGGGCATGTTGGGACAGAACTGCATGTGCAGCCAGCTCCCACACTGGAGTCACATTTCCGCTTCGCCCTTGTGCCTCCCGGGTTCTCTCGTTTGTGGCTGCACTATCCCCAGGCGTACCAAAGATGACCACCAACTTTGTATTGCTGAGGGCTCATGCTCGGCTGCCTGATATGCAACGGCGACGTCATATTCTCCTCTTTCCATACCGAATGGTTTACCCAACTATATCCTAGTCAGAATCTGGCGTCTCCGCCTGGGCTTCCTGTGCTATCGCCAGGTTGCAGGCTTGGATCCTGAACTGTGCCCCCATTGCTATGTGCGGTCCACTGAACCACTCTGCCATTATCTGCTCAACTGCCCAGCAACAGCCCTACTTCATGCAATGACTGACGGAGCCTTTCCTTGCACTGGTGATGATATCCTTAATGCGGCTCGGGTTGTTAGCAGTGTACCCTACCAGAGGCTTTTACACACAGTTCGGGATTATCCCCCTCCTCACTGTGTTTCACTTTGTTATTGTCTTAGACTTTTTTTTTTTTTTTTTTGCCTATCTCTGACAGGCTCTCAGTTTGCCCGTGTCCCACCAAGTGTGGGCGAATATCAACAACAAAACAAAAGCACCCGATAAATGAAGCAGATGGAAACACTGAGGTGAAACCATTCTGCATTGTCTTTTCAAAGTCCATCATACAATCACTAAGTTGAACACCTGGGCGAAATCAAGAAGTGTAGAAAAAAAGTCGTCTATAAGTCACTTCATGTTTATCTGGAAGCTGGGCAAACAAATGTGGAACACAAGATTCTCCGATAACTGCATATAAGGGTGCGTCCACACGTGCCCTCGAACATATGTTGACAACGTGGTTGGCAACAAGTCTGGGTACATGTATGCAGCAGTATTTGGACAGATGTATGCAAACATGTTTCAGTGCAGCTTCGAACACTGGCAGCAGAGGCGATGGGATATGAGTGTCCATACCAAGCAGGTGAGACTTCATCAGGATGTTGCCAACATGTTCTGGACGCTGCTGTTCCCAACATGTTTGCAAATGTCCACTAAAGCGCTGCCATTCTCATCCATCTCTGCAGGCACACCCCACTCACCAACTACTCCATCCACTTTCACATTCCCTACTTTTCTATTCCTATCTCCAATCAAAAACACTATCTCATTCCTTTCAAACCTTTCCATGCACACTTCCACATTTGTCCAGAACTCTTCTCTCATTCTACTTGCACGGTCTTGCATTGGCGCATACATGCACACAATCGCCCACATTTGTAGTCCAACTTTCAATCTTACCCATACAATCCTTGAGCCAACTGATCCATACTCTTTTATACTCTCCTTCCATCTGTTACTCACAACAATACACACTTCTTCTTTTGCCCACTCATTCTCACCTACTCCCGCGCATATACCCGATCCATACCTGCATTCTCTCACACTCTCTCCTCTCCATTTAGTGTCAGTTAATTCACATACATCCACTTTCGCACCCTCAAGCACCTGGACAATCTCTTTTTCTTTCACGTCATCATTCACATCCCTTACATTCCATGAAGCTATCCGCACCATGTCCTTTGTTCGGTCCTTAGTCGTCACCTTTTGGTCAGTCCTGGTCCGAGGCTTCTCGTTCGAATTTTTAGTTAGTTGTTTTCCGGGAAGGGGCAATAACCCTCCTCCAACCCACTTGTTGTCACGTACTTTTATAGATATGCTGATATCTTCAAGGAAACGGAAACACAGAAAACCTGCCATTGCCAAGAGCAACTACAGTATTTCTGTTAAGTTCTTTATTGGAGAGGTTAGCAACAGAATCTGGGTTTTCATCTCTGTTCCAATCGCTGTTTTCAGTAAGCAAGTTTTATTTCCTATCAGATTTTATGTACAGTTGGTGACGCACTGCTTTTTGTTTATTGCAGCAGCAGTCCAGCAACTGCTGCTTCCATTCTCTTAGAACAGCATTATGAAACGCCCTTTCCTTTTGTTTTGTGATATGAAAGGCTTCTCTTGTTTCCTGCTTGGCAATTTCAATGTGCTTCTACAAAATGTTTTGAAGGGTGGCGCCGAAAAGGCGATCAGACATCCGTAGAACTCGAATTCGCAGGATAGATGTAGGTATTACTTGTTCACTGAGGCTTGATAATCCCCTCCCACACCCTATTACCCTACTTTAAGAACTTAATCCTACGACATTCCTCAATTGTGGTTACCGTACGGTATATAATTCACTGTTATCCATAAATTTATATATGAAGAATTATGTTTTATGTATGTAATATCATTCATTTTATAGAAATAAGGATGAGTGTAGAACACTGGTAGTTGTCAGCGACTTAGTCAGCTCCCTGGGGACTTTCCCCTCCCTCTTTCAGTATAAAAATGAGAGGTGTACACCACCTCCTTTATTTTGCTATCCCCTGAATATGTGAATGCACGAAAGCGCTCAGAATATTTCGTCTTTCTTTTTCCTTGTGGATATCTATCTATCTAATTTAGGTATATAAATAAATATATATATATATATATATATATATATATATATATATATATATATATATATATATATATATATCACCATCAGCCATTGAGTGTCCACTGTAGGACTGGCGTATCCCTACCGAAGCAGGGACAATACAGCCAATGTCTCTCTACCCAGTGGCTTAGGCTGTCTGGTAAAGACTGTATGTACTGTAGGGTGAGAAGTGCTTGTTAGTGTAATGGTAATGTTAGAGTGGCTTTGGATGTGTGTGCAGTCTGTGAACCAAGTGCAATCGGCCCCCCTCAAGCCGACTGGAAGGCGGTAGCTCAGTCGGTAGAGAGGTGGCCTGTAGTCCTACTGGACCCAGGTTCAAATCCCCGCTGGGGCAAGGAACAGTTTAATTATTTGAATTTAATAAAAAACAGACTTTACTGATCTATCAGAAGACCCGCCGACATGTCGTAAAAATACCCCCGTTAATACAAATACACCAGTCCTGTATGAGACAGCCCTAGCATGTATTCAGTATGGACGGTGGGTGTTAGTGCCAAAGCGGTGACATGTAGAAGTGTATGGTATGTAGGAGGACTACTAGGCCTTGAGAGCAGACCGTGAAGCCTATGCCCAGAGTCGGACACATAAAAAAAATAGTATGTGACACTGGTTCAACCAGAACACTCCTTATGTACGCCAAAGTAGTAAGTGGCTCGGTGAACGCTTCCCAAAGTTTTTACAACTCTGGCGGGAGGTGAACCCGCATCCACTAGCGTGCGAGACTCACACTCTACCGCTGTACCCCAGAGGCTCCATATATATATATATATATATATATATATATATATATATATATATATATATATATATATATATCATTTCCCAAAGTTTTTGACTTAACTCCCGGGACACCCTGTATATATATATATATATATATATATATATATATATATATATATATATATATATATATATATATTGCTAGACGCCATAATCCCGTAAGGGATGGCCATTTGACTTTGAGTTATTTGTTTTGCTGGGAGGGGCACTAACCTCCACCAACCCACTTTTTGACACGTAGGAAGCACGTATGGTTTGGTTAAATGGTTACCACCCAGCGTTGTAAATGGTTTCTTGGCTTACAGGAAACCATTTAGCTTGTCACTCAGTGTAAAGCCACCTGTAAAGGAAAGAAAAGCAATAAGAAGTGACAGGAAAGATGGGAGAAATAGGAAGAGTGGAGAGTAGGCACAGAAAAAGAATGATAAGGCTAAGGAAGAAGTAGGCAGCACTATATCAAGTGAGTGGATGATGGTCGCCACCACCTACCACTCTCTCTCTCTCTGTATATACAGTATATATGGGTACATACAGAGAGAGAGAGAGAGAGAGAGAGAGAGCGAAATTCTACTCGAAACATTCAAAAATCTCTCTTTTGCCTCTCACAGTATGATCTTTTATTAAGCCTAGTTTCTTTTACCTGCCATATATATTTTATTCCATACCCGATATCATTCCTGCCTCGATTCTTCAGTATTGCTAACGATTGTGTTTTCTCATAAATAATTTTTTTTAGAATGCTAGAGTTTCTCTCAGCTTTTTACTTGATTTTAGATTTTATGTAATCTTTCATTTTATATATTTTTCCTTACCACATTCTCCATAAATGGCAATCATAATTTTATCCTGTCGATTTTATAATTTCGTCTGTCTCAACATATGTCGTAATGCTCCACCTTTAGTATTTTTTCCTACTATTTTCAGAAAGGAATTCAAATTATTCCTAACATTTTTTTTTTCATCAGTTTCTGCTCTGAATCTCCTAAAACCATTCTTTCACCTATCAAAACCAGATCTTTACACAGCCTCTCTTCGCCTGACTCTCTCTCTCTCTCTCTCTCTCTCTCTCTCTCTCTCCACCACCCACGGTTTCTGGCGCCTCTCCAAAGCCATTAACCAGGAGCTCTGAAAGCCCAATTTTTGCAAGGCTCTGGATAAATTTCGGGATCGGAAACAGAAATCCATAGTTAAGATGACCAGGATCTGACAGGAGGCCGGGGGAAGGAGGGGGTAAAACGGGGAGGGAAAGGGAGGGGGATAAGGGGGTGGGGAGGTAGGAGAGGGAGAAGAGAGGGGGAGGGGAATATAAGGAAGGGAACAATTGGGAGAAGAATATAAGGGAGGGAGTAATAGGGACAAGGGGAAGTAGAGTAGAGGAAAGTGGGCAGGGAAGAGCAAGGAAGGGCAGGTTGTGAGAGGTGGAAAGGGTAGTTGGTAAGGGCATAGGAGCAGGGAAAGGGAGGTAAGGATGAGGTTAGGAGAGGAGAGGGAGGTAAGACAGGGAGCAGAAGATAAAGTCGGGGTGTAGGATGGTAGGGTACGGCGAGTAATCGGTGAGGATTTAGGAGGGGGGAGGGGGAAGAAGAGGCTACGGGGAGGGAAGGGTGAGGGTGGGAGGAGGAAGGGTATGGAGTAAGGTGGGGGTTTGGAGGGAGAGGGAGGAAAACGGGGTGACATGGGGGGGGGGCGGGGAGTGAGATTTTACATGGCGGCATCCGGGCCATGAAAGGCGTCAAGTTTCTACTTCACCTGACTCTCAAAGGGGCAATGATTCTGCTTAGACAGTACTTATGATCAGACAGTATTTGCTTTATTCTAGATAATTACGAACGATTTTATACAGCATAGTATATTTTCCGATTGCTGAAAGAGATGCGGAAGGGCTCATTTTCATTCCTTCAGTGCGATGACGTATTTTCAGATTATTTCTACTTTCAGTGATCTTACTTAGCATGGCAGTGTCATTGTAGTGAAGGGCTCAACGAAAGCTGTATTTAACCCCTCCATTAAAAAAAAAGAAAAAATCCTCCCCCAAGCTGAATGAAATGGTCTAAGGATAGTAAAAATATATTAAAAGTACGTCAGCATACTGGATGGGCTTTGGGGAGGCGGGATATACGGGATATATTTTAATTTGCCAACCTCTGGATGATTTTATGTCATAAGGGCTCATGACCCTTCAGTACATCCCCAGCAGGACTATGTATTTATAAGCCAAGGTGATACACTGGCACATGTGTGATATAAAGCTACTCGTTACTTGGGGACACTATAGAAACAGTAAACATAATGAAGACAGGATTAACACAAAATGAATAAAAAAGCACTCAAAGAGCAGATATCGCCGACAACGCCAACAAAAATTATGTAACCTATACCACTGATTTCTTCTTTCTTTTGAGGCGAATACTGTCAAGTTTTATACTGTCTCTCAATGCCACCACCTCAACCTGCCGTACTAAATATTTTCAGACAGTCATATACCTCCTCTAATGGCAATATAATGTATTATTTCTTGCATCCGAATCCGGATCCACCACAAAATCAAATAAACCCTTTCCTGACCCATTGCCCCTCTAAAATCCACGAGATTTAATTTAAATTTAATAAAAACTTTTAGAGATATCTTGTGCACGGACAGACACGAGTGAATGTATAACCTCTACCAACTTCGTTGGCAGAGGTAGTGAAGAATACACAGCTTGGATTGGTACAGTGGACAAGACTAGAGAGGACAAGTATTGAGTAAAGAGTTGGAAAAATAATACGAATAACTGTGTATACAACACATGAATAGCAGTAAAATCAATGATCAACAGAGTTAAGCAATGTTTCCAATGAGTCAAAGACGAAGGAAATTAGAATACTGGGTCAGAAAGTCACTTAGTTCTTCAGGGTGCGTGATAAAGACATAAAACACAAAATGAAAGGCCAGGATGTCTAAAGGGGTTAATTCATTAAAAACTGGAAATAAAGGAGAGTATCCTAACGCAAGAAAACGGCAGTCACATCGGACAGTCACTGAGTAGGTTTCTGCCTGTTTTATTCTAGTTGGTGAATATGCCTTAAAGGTGTATTCTCAAAGACTCTGGAAACATCATTACTCCTCTTTCATGGCGATTCAGTATGCATATTACACCCCGAATATCCTCATGTACATTACCGATACACAGTATGGCGATATTAAAAGATATGAATAGCATGAAAAATTAATGAGAAAGTGTAATATGCATAATAACTGTTTAATGAAGGGATGCTACAAAGCCTTCCCTCCCACGTACAACACATCCCATAACACTAAACACAGACCTGAGTATGAAACCTGGAAGAGGGTTGTATGACGGTGGGTTTGTGACCACATTAAGTGATGGATGTAAGGCTTTACTACGGAATGAGAGCAAAATGTCGAGAAGAGAAATGAATATGGAACGTTTGAAGAATGATTGTAGAGCATGTAGTGTAGATAGGCTTCGTGATAGGAGTGAAAATAGGCAGGCTGTTGAAAATGGGATAGAGAGACTGTGCTTACATACCTGTATTATAGTCTTATGAAGGGAGCATGCGCCATGCTACTAGGGAGATGAAATGGGTATACGCTAGTGAGCTTGAAGCTGGAAGGAATCGTGATGGGTTAAAATGAAATTGAACAGATCAGTTTTATGAGAGTGTTAAAAAGCGAGGTATGTAAGGAAGCTGATGTGGCTACAGAATATACAGGGTGCGCCAGAAACACCTAACGGCTTTTCAAATAAAATAACAGCATAAATATCAGCGTAAATATTTATTGTTTCACACAGACACATTCTGCTTGTTATGGAGAGATCATGTGAAACACTACTTCTTGAATATTACATTAGTTACGTGTCCACCATTAAGACTGATACATTCGTGTAGTCTGGCCGGAAAAGATGACATAACTCGCTGCAACATGTCTTGCGAAATCTCTAAAATGCACTAGCGAATTCGATCTTTTAGCTTTCTGATACTGGCTGGACGTGTCTCTTAAACTGTTTGCTTCACATAGCCCCACAAAAAGTAATCCGGTGGAGCAAGATCGGGCGAGCGGACGGTCCGGTTGAAGTTCCCAAAGAAAGTTCTTGGAGCGTATGTGAATTGAGGAGGACATTGTGAACAGGTTGCTGATGTCAGATGAGGCCCATGGAAATGGGCCTCATCTGACATGTGAAGTTAATTAGGCTTCTGAAGTTTACCCAGGACTATGAAGCCTCGAACAACATATGTGAGGCTAATTTCACTAAGCGTTACCACATGCGTACACTGTTTTTCCATTTTTTTCTGGATCCAACCTTATCGTTTCTTTGGGTAGAAAAAAGAATGATGATAATGATATATTATGGTCAACTACAATTTTATTCTGCTTAGGAGAGGCTGACGGTCGCCTAAGGGTAAATGATGTTCGGTTTTCATATTACAGTAATGCTCCACAATGATGAATAAAATATCTTTATCAATTTCGTTCTTGATATATTGGCCAAACGATTTCTATCAACGGAACAATGGCTTCATCTTCTCTAAGAATTAGTCTTGAATATAATGATTTATTTTGTTCCATCGTTCTTAAAACAATCTGTCGATTTAACACAGCTTAAAGGAGACGTTTCGAAATAAAGAGGTTAAATAAAAGCATTTTATAGATACACAGATAGATAGCTAGATAGACAGATTGACAAACTGATACAAACAGATAAATAGCTAGATAGATATATAGAGACTGATATACTCGTACAAACGGCCAGATAGATAAATACTGTAGATGGACAGACTTAGACAGATATATAGGTAGATAGACAGACAGATGAATAAATCAATCTATCAAACTATCTATATGTATAAGAAAAAGCCTCAGGCACATGTTAACGTAATGGATAGATTTCCTTGTTACAATAAGCAGTCCTCATTATAGGTCAGATTACCGGTATGCATTGCGCAGTACAGGCAAAATGTACCGGTAGTTATTATTAACCTCTACACGAAGAAAGGCTAACTTCTAAGCTGAGTAGAATATTGCTTCCCTGTCGCAAAGATATAATAATAAGGATGTACCATAGCCAAATTTACAGACCTGATAGAGAGAGAGAGAGAGAGAGAGATGTTTGCAATGAAAGATACCAGGAAAGGAAGAAAGAGTTTGCAGCAAAAAGAAAGGAAAGAATGAAAAGGAACTCAAGAGTGTGCAACACTATTTCACGTCAATGTGTTTAGACAGATTTTATCCAGTTTTAAACAACTTTGGAGGAGGATTCAAGGTAAGAAAAGGATAAAGGACTCCGATTTTGAGAATGAGTCATAGGTCATGATCATAGAAAAAGTCAAAAGTTAAGGGCACTGGAAAAGATCGTCAAAACGCTCTGGTGCGATTAGGAGCCAAGATGGTGAAAGGGTTAAGGATTTGGCAATTGTGATTTTTTTTAGCAATTCATGGTCATAGGACAAAATCACATACGGAAGTCAGCCGTTACGTCGGCCTTTCCATGGGACCTTGTCATTCGACGTATTAAAAAAAAAAAAAAAAAAAAAAAAAAGTCACCCCCTAGCCTAGTTCTTGTTTTTTTTTTTTTTCCAAATTTAGTTCAAATGTTTTTAAATGTTTTAGTTACTTTGTTCACACACAGACCTACGGGTCTAATTTTAACCTTGCCCGATGACCTAGCCTTAGGACTAATTGTCCGCAAAGTTGACTACCTTCGTTCTTGCTTTGCCCTCAACCCTTATAAAAGTTTGGTCCAAACACAATCATTACTGTTTAAGCTGACCTTCTTGGGCCAAATTTTGGTCCAAAACTGTGACCTTTGCCTTTGGCCTATTGTTCTCAAGCAATAAGTCAATCTCATGGCTAGCCTTCAACCCCTCCACCAGGTTTGGTTAAAAACGGACAAAAACTTTTTTTTACTTTTGTTCACACACACACACACACACACACACACACACACACACACACACACACACACACACACAACTGCTCTCGCTTTGCGGTCGCGGATATCAAAGTTTTAGAAGCGACGGGAAAGCGATCCAAATGATGTTTTTTTTAGTTGTTCTTTACTACCTCCAGGCGGTTCTGTACAACTCATGAGAAACTCTTAATCTCCCATAACTGGGGGAAAGAAAAATGTTTTCTCACCTGAGAAATGAGACAGAATCAGGTCTTTCAAAAACCATCTTTAGCCTCTTGAAATGGCATTATACATTATACATAGATTTATTGATCTTTTAGTCATGTACCTGTATCTTCTGATTATGACACAGTTATCTCAACATAGCTTAACTTAACAAGGCTTAGGTGCAGTAACACCATTAAATACTGTACAAAGTAGTTACAAAATTGTTACTTACTAGCTGCGTCTTTTGGGCGTCCTGAACACTAAGGCTAGTATGCTCGTCGGTTAAGGAAACTCTTTTATTTTGTTCCTTACATTTTGACACTCTCCTCAGTGTTATTTAAATCATTCTAATATCATCATCCTCTACATATATAACATGCAAAACAATATCAACCGGTTATATCCGGAAATCAACAGCTAAGGGACAGGTGTGTAAGCTTCCTTACGCGACGAGAATACGGACCAAAGTCACATGTAACCATTGCCATATACAGTGGGTTCTTTATTATGCTCTGGTCTCAGGCTATGTAGTCCCTTAGATTACATGATCCCTTCTTAGGGAGGTATTAAAATGAAAGTTAATAATTCATCTTACTGCACTTCTTCCTATGTTTTTTCCCCAATTTACCTGTCTTCCTACCTGCTTTCCTTCCTGCCTACCTACCACCCTGCTTACCTCCCTGCCTGCCTCGCCTCCTACCTACCTACATACCTACCTACTTATATACCAATCTACTTCTCTACGACGTTCCATACTATCTCCCTTCCTACTTACTGTATTATACTCCTTTTACCTTTACCTGGCATAGATGTATGTCCTTTTGAAGCTTATTTTACGAGTACGTAGATCGGTGGAGGAAAAAGACTATACTATGGTGCTACATCCTATCCATAGCACCTCTCCTTGACTAGGATCATATTTTAGTATTATTGTACTGTTGCAACTTAGTATTCAATATGGAGAGATGACAATTTCAGGCCATGTTATAGTAAAAAGAGAATATCTACTTACCTATCTACCCACTTACCTGCCGGCCTACCTACCCACCAGACTTCCTACCTGTCTCACTACTGACCTCCCCACCTACCTGTCTGCTTACCTACTTACCTGATTACCCATCCCCTTGCCCATTTACCTGTCTGCCTACCTCTCAACATATCTAAGTACCTACCTTCTATCTACCTCCTTGCCTGCACTCATTACCCAATAGGGTAATGACAGGTGTATGCTTAAAGTTTTTGCACTTTGCAAGTGTCCAGCAGGCTATCAGAATTGTGATGAGGGTATAAATTACTGCATTTTGAACGACCTATCCGGTAATACCAATGTTGTGCCTATACGCTAGACATGTTTTCTTTATGGCCTTGATTTTTTTGTGGGGGGAGGGGGGGGGAGTAATTTTCTCCATCTGGTTGTTCTGAGCATGTTTACTACTTTGACGAGGGGCACACCATCAGAGGGAGATGATTCATTTGATACCTCAATCTTCAGAATCAGTTAACTGACGTCTGAGAAGCGCCAAAGAATGGATAGAGACAGAACTCTCCTCTAGTTCAACTGCACTAACCCCTCCGTGGCCGCCGGCGTCGAATGACGTTTAGCCAATAAATGGCCGCAGGCATCGTTTGAGATTGGCCTATAAAAAACTGAAAAAATTTTTGGGAAGTGAACGAACATTCTGAATGTCTTCACACTGACCTACACTACAGTCCCATACACCTCATCAAGTGGTTCAGAGCCTGCCTCTGTGATGAGTGGATTTTCGATTTTTTCGCTCCTGGCCATACCTAAACAAACACAACTACACCCAGTATCTCGACCCAGACAGAACATATCATGTTTGTCCTCTCTTGCAAAACGCACACAACCACCTATTTACGATTATGAAGTAATACAGGCACATACAAAAAAAGACATGATAATGAGTGAAAAATACATTTTTGTCTTGGTAGCTTTACCTCTTTGCTCAGGTTTGCTGTAATGGTTTGGATCATTTGACGCAGTGCAACTTGTAGAAAACTGTGAAAACTTTCAGGAAGTGAACGAAAATCTGGGACATGAGACTGACCTTGACTTCACCCTCTCACATATTATATGTCAAGACTGTCAATTCACCACCTGCTGTCGTGACGAGTGGATGTAAGATTTTTTCATTTGTGGCCATGCCTAAAAACACATGGTTACACCCATTTTCTCGACCCAGACAGAAAATACAATCTTTTTCCTTCCTTGCAAAACACACACAACCACCGTTTACGAGACAGCAATATATAGTGAGAAAATAACAAGGTAAAATGCTAAAGATGAACGTAAAATGATAATGATGAACATGTTATTACGGAAAAAATACGTTTTCCCCCCATCTGTAAACGTTTTAATTTCTGCTTTGTATTTGTATTCGAAATAATTAGATTTAGTTCTGAAACTGCATTACGATTCTATTTTCAGCCATGCTCGTGGTGTGGGAGCTCGAAGTTGCGACTCAACTTCCCTATTGCTAATCGGATCTGACCCTCCACTTTATTCTCCCGTGGCAGAGTCTAGCCTTGGAAGACGTGTTTTTTTTTTTTTCATTTAGGACTGAAAATTCAACTCTTTCCCTCCCTTTTTCATGCATGGGCACAACGATAACATAAAAAATAACTCGAAACTACCATAAACATATTTTTTATCAAAAAGGTGAAAAAGTATTCATAACAATTTTTTTTCCGGCCATTCCTAACAGATTATGTACTGAAATCATTCGATATCATCATATATCATATATGCACATTTCAGCACCATTCGCATTGTTTTGGGAGGTAAAAAAAAAATAATAACACCTGCCCAGTTGCGTTGCGGCAGCGCCCTTGGTCGGCGACATTGGTTGCCTATACTTCTGGAACTTCCGCGCTCCATTGCAAGCCACAAAATGCGTCTAGGAAGCTGGAATTTGCACTGTTAGGTGCATCTGAACTTTCTCTTCAATATGGCAAGAAAAAACATCAATTTTCGAAACTTCAGAAAATGGCCCCGGCGTCGGCCTGGTGTGCACGGAAAATTCCGGGCCTTAGGCCACGGAGAGGCTAAAGCCCGCATACTTGGTTTCCAGGAAAGCCTGTGTAAGTAATTTTGATTTATTAACTTCTTGCATATGGTGGGGGTCTAAAGAAAGGGGGATTAAACAGGTTTTTAACTTTTGAAATCAGAGTCTGAAGTTTACTTTATTCTGGCTTCTGTTGCCAATTCTGAGAATACAAGAAATTTATTGACTTTCTCTTCAAACAGTACCTAGTTAGAAATAGTCGCTCACTGGCAATGAACTAGCGAGTACTGTTGGCATCTAAAGAAAGAACATGCCCCTGACAATTGATAATTCACCCGGGAACTTGGAAATACTAAACCAGGCTCTTACTTCATCTCCCCTAGCTTGTGCAAACAGGTTTATTGTGAATTACTATGAAAGAACTGGCTTAACTACTAGTTGTGATTCATATAAAAAAATGCAAGCTTGGAGCAAAGTAAATTAAGAACAATTCGGAAAAGTGAAACATGATTTTACATTTAATCAGGCTGGTAAGAAAAGCTGTAAATTTATTAATTACAACAAAATGAGTGCTTACGTTGTAAAGAAACTTAAAACATGTAAATTCGCACATTCACGCACTCAAGTAACCCAACACTTTCAAATCTGGAAAACAGAAAGAAAATACTGGTAAATGGAGAAATGTGGAGTCAGAGAACTGTGAGAGGACTGGTCGATCTGCTGTCCGCTGATCACTGCTGGTCGCTCCATTCTGACCTACATCGAGGATGGAGCCACAGAACTCTTAGAGGACTAGGTGATTCAATGATCAAGACAGGGATGGTCTCTGTTGATCGGTGCCCGTCACACTGTTCAGGCTACATCACATCCGTCCCCCTGAGCTGCCGGCCTGACTTCCTGTCCACACGCCTGATACAAAGGTGAACGTAAGAAGAGGGCGGAGCTTCCTTTCCCGGCGGTTGCAGGGCGGGGCAAATGGTATCTACATAACTAATTATGCTCAGTGATATACTAATGTCTGTGCATGTAAACAGTTACTTCTGAAACAATGATGAATATTTTGAGAATTTATTCCAATCGGAGTGCTGATGCAGGACTGTTATAACTGATTAAGTTCATTGGGATTTCCACTAGCATTTGTAGACTCCCATAATTATATATTGTCGCAAATTCATGACATTGGGTTTTATTGTCCTTAAATGTACCAAAATGGAATATAACAACATTGCACTTATAGCAGAAGAAACGTAAGTTACCCCCTCATACATCTCTGTGTTACTGAATGATAGTCGGGCCACTGACAATTGAATGTGAGCCTCAGGGTGACTTTAAGTGCCCACAATCGTCAAACCAGTTTTAATATTTGCCAACAGAATTTCTTCTGCATACAAACGGCACTCCGGACATGCGCCTTGGTTTTTGCCACAGGACATGCACAGCAAATTGAGATACAAGATGTAACTCTTCTACTGCTGGGTTACTTCCCTGGGCTGAATAAAATAGCGAAGTGATAACGAAAGAAAGTACAGTAAGTATTAGTCGTCAATAAATCGAATCGATTAAGAAGAAAGAAAAAAAAAAATAGGGAAAGGAACGTAATCTGTAGGAATTATAAAGAAAGTACAAAGGTTGAAACCGATAGCTAGAGGAATAGAAAAAAATTCTCTGCTAATATATATATATATATATATATATATATATATATATATATATATATATATATATATATATATATATATATATATATATATAAAGAGAACGAGAGAGAAAGAGGATAAGTTACTAATTAATTCTGATAATTGCCTAATCAAAAGGCAATAGATTTTCAACAGACAAACAAAACCCTGTAAGATAAACTGGCAGTTCAAAATATCCAAATGCTGTTGATGCACCTCCCTGTAAATACTGCTAGGTCTAGTGACTAAAGCACAAAATGGCAATGATTGAAGGCTGCGAAAAGCGCTTGCCTTGCAACACTCAATGCGGTGGGAAAGGATTCAAGAAAGATCTTCACCGTTTCCTAAATCGAAGTGTCATGTAGTTGCATGAGTGAAAATAGAAGTATAAACAATAAGTCTGTTACCCAGCTCCTACACCTCACTACAAGTATCGCTAGACCCGAAAAAAGCAAAACTAACTATCCCGAATACTGCTACACATGTTTCCAAAAATGATCTGCTGTAGTCCCGAGCAGGAGTATATTCAGAGCAAAAAGCACTCAGCTGGTAGTTCTAAGGACTACTGGGAAGAATTCGTAAAAGGTCAGGACCACTCCATGAAGTATTAAAACAACCTAATACTGAGCAAAATAAAGTTCATAATACTTTGTTAATACAGACCGTCCAACACAGCGAACACACTTAATGTGCAGCCAAAACGAGTCAACTTCCAGTATTGAAAAATATTAGCGTTCAGCTTCCACCTCTGGGGTCTGCTGACGAAGGGTTCATCAGAGTCTGTAACCAAATCTTACAAGTAATCCTTCTTATATACAACTAAAGCTCATGAGAGTTTTTAATATAACCCTTACAACACACAAGAAAAAAATCTGCCCGCGTTTTATCCAAATTGCCAGTGGGAAATCCATAACTTACTAAATTAGAAACCTATGCTGCTCAGCTTCCAAACCAGAAGGATCAAATGGCAACTATAGAGTTGACCGCTGCTTTACTAGCTAACTTGGAGCTTTATTTTTTTGCTGTCACGGAGGTCAGAGGGACAGCACTTTATTCTCCTTCTTTTGCCGAACTCTTTCCAGGAAGGATAGAAGTCTCTCTCTCTCTCTCTCTCTCTCTCTCTCTCTCTCTCTCTCTAATATATATATATATCTATATATATATATATATATATATATATATATATATATATATATATATATATATATATACACAGACACACGCACGCATCAACCGCTACCCACTTTGTTTCCAACAACGACCCTCTCCGTCGTTGACGTTGACAGATTTTTACCAAGTCTACCTATTTTCCACTTTGGTCCTATTTTCTCTATGGACTAATTTTCCCCATAGAGCTATTACCGATCTACTTCCCTCATGCAGGTATTTTCCCATTTAAATCTATTTTTCCTATGGACCTATTTTCCGCCAATGACCTATTTTGGACGATGGACCAATCTTCCCTTTATGGCCGTAATTTCCCTCCATGGGTCAATTTTCCCATCAATGACCTATTTTTCTTCCATTGGTATATTTTCCCCTTTGGACATATTTTCTCAATGGACCAGTTTATCCTTATGGACCTATATTTTTCGCAATGGGAAATACTGTAGAATCCGCACTCCAACGTACTTTCTTCTATGAACCTATTTCCCCACCTGAACCTATTTCCCCACATGATCCTATTACCCTATTATTTCCACTGAAACTACTTTCCTTCTTGTGTCCATTTTCCCAGGGGTATACTTCCCAAGGACCTCTTTTTCCACAAGGATCTCTTCTTTACGTGGCTGTTTTCTCTCCGTGGACATAATATTTTCTCATTACCAGCTCATACCTCCCAGCCTCCCAAATGCCCTGTCCACTTTGCTCACCCACTTACCCCCAGCTACAAGCCCATTCTTCCCACCCACCCAACTTCCCTGCCTACTTTGTTCACCCACCTACTTACCCACCGCACCCACCTACCCAGGCCACCCACTCACCCGCCCAAACACCAGCCCACTCACCCAAACCACCCACGCCACCCTCATTAGCAACCCACCTTCCTCACCCTATTGCTCACCCACCCACAAAACCCACTTCGCTCATCTTCTCTACTCTCAGCCACCTCGCTGACCCTATCCACCCCAAACACCTGCTCTCCCACCCTTTCACTCACCTACCCACCCACCCATCCTGCCTACCCACCAGGTCACCAAGCCCCACTTTGATGACTTGCACCTCTAAACACACACACACACACACACACACAAAGTTTCAGAGTAGGACTATGGATGAACCCGACTAAAACTATTGTTTAATCGAAATACGCCATAAAGCGTCGTGAAAATGATCGATGGAATTCTTGAAAGAGTTGAAAAGTACAATTACTTAAAAAAAATAAATAAAAAAATAACAAAATTCCATGACAGCGAAATGAAAATAGGTATTACAAATGGATGGTATGCTTTTGGTAAGCATAGAGACATAATGAAAAGTAGCTTGCCAGTATGTATGAAACGATAAGTATATAATGAATGTATAATCCCAGCTATAACGTACGGATGTGAGACCTGGAAGCTGACGAAATTGATGGAAAACCAACCAAACCGTTCTCGATGAGCAACGGAAACGTCAGTGTTGGAATATCTTCAAGAAACAGGAAAAGATCAACTTAGGTGAGAGAGCAAAACCAAAGTCAAAGACATTATCGAAGTTATGAAAGGATAGAAATGAAGGTGGGCAAGTCGTGTAGCAAGAATAAGGGATAACCAATGAAGTAGGAGGGTGACTGACTGGACACCAAGAGATTGTAAGCACAGCAGAAAAAAGGCCAGACAGGAGGTCGAGAGATGAGGGAGAGAGAAATTTGCAGGTAAACGTGGCAGAGATTGGCTCAGTCAAGGAATTCGTGGAGAAGGTTGGGGAGGGAGGGAGGCCTTTGTTCAGCAGGGGACTTCCAATGCTTGATATGTATACCGATATATATATATATATATATATATATATATATATATATATATATATATATATAAAACGGAACAGCGGAAAGAAAAGCAAATGAATAGAAAAGTACCCATATATATATATATATATATATATATATATATATATATATATATATATATATATATATATATATATATATATATATATATATATATATATATTCACACAAAATGGAAGTTACCGACATAGTGTGAAACTGAGATATTGTACAGAATGCCTCGGTATTCTATTGAATGTCTAGCATTTTGTGCAAAGTATGAAATAAGCTTATTTTATTCTGATCTTCTATACTTTACCTAAGGATTTACTAGAATGCCTAGGTATTCTATAGAATGTCTAGCATTTTTTTGTTGGGCAATGTATAATACCATAGACAATAGAGGGGTCAGGCTGGAATAATCTAGGTTTCATTGGTTAGGCTAGGTTATGTCAGGTTAGGTCTGGTTAGGATAGGTTAGGTTAATTGGAAAGAATGCTAGATTATGTTTATCTGAATTAAACTAAGCTAACCTAACCTTACTATCATAGCCTTATCTAACCTAAATTTAACCTAGAATACGTCAGCCTAACCTAACCGGATCCTAAATCAACCTGACGTAAATGAAATGAATGATTTCAAATTTTTTTGCAGCAGTTTGGTCGTTTCACACGTTGCCTAAAACAAACTCGGTAATCAACAGAATAGCTAGAAAATGTGTGCTGATGGTCTTATTTTATACCTTGTCTTGAAGTTTGGGGCATTCTATAGAATACCTAGGCTTTCTATACAATATCAGGTTTCCCACTCTGATGGTTCTGTAGCTATTTCTTCTACTGATAAAGCAGATCTCTTCGCACAGACTTTCTCCTCCAATTCCACCTTAGACGATTCCGGTGCTGTTCCTCCATCACTTCCCCCCTCTGACTTCCTCATGGCTGACATTAAAATTTCTTCAGTTGATGTATTTTCTGCCATTACTGGCCTCAATACTAACAAGGCATATGGGCCTGATGGGGTCCCTCCTGTTGTTCTCAAAAACTGTGCTTCTGTGCTTACACCCTGCCTAGGCAAACTATTTCGCCTTTGTCTGTCAACTTGTACCTTTCCTTCTTGCTGGAAGTTTGCTCTCATTCAGCCAGTCCCAAAGAAGGGTGACCACTCCCAACCCTCCAACTATCGTCCAATTGCTTTAACGTCCTGTATTTCAAAAGTTTTCGAGTCAATTCTTAATAAAAAAACTTTAAGGCATCTTTCCTATCACAACCTTCTTTCCGATTGTCAGTATGGGTTCCGTCAGGGACGCTCCACTGGCGATCTTCTCACCTACCTTTCAGACTCCTGGTCATCCTCCTTTCGGGACTTTGGCGAAAGCTTTGCCATTGCACTTGATATCTCAAAGGCTTTCGATCGAGTCTGGCATAAATCTTTAATTTCCAAACTGCCCTCCTACGGTTTCTATCCTTCTATCTGTGCCTTCATCGCTAGCTTCCTTTCTGGTCGTTCTATAGCCGCTGTCGTAGACGGCCATCGTTCTTCTCCTAGATCTATCAACAGTGGTGTTCCTCAGGGCTCTGTCCTATCACCAACTCTCTTCCTTTTATTCATCAATGATCTTCTAAGCTGTACATCTAACCCTATCCACCCATACACTGATGACTCCACCCTTCACCTTTCCATTCGGTTCCCGCAACGCCCATCTCAACAGTTACTTCAAGAAACAAGGGATGAGGCTATGGCACACCTAATGTCTGACTTGGCTCATATCTCTGACTGGGGTAAAAATAATATGGTTGTCTTTAATGCATCTAAGACTCAGTTCTTACACCTATCAACCTGACAAAATCTTCCACAGGTATACCCACTAATGTTTAATAATATTCAGATTAATCCTGCATCATCCTTGAACATGCTTGGGGTTTCATTTACTCGGGACTTATCTTGGAAAGATCATATTACATCTCTTGTAAAATCTGCTTCCAAGAGATTGGGTGTGCTAAGCCGACTCCGCTCTTTCTTTACCCCTGCACAATTGTTGACTCTATACAGGGGTTTTATCCGCCCCTGTGTGGAGTACAACTCTCCTGTGTGGGGAGGCTCCCCACATACAGCTCTTCTCAATAGGGTGGAGTCAAAGGCTTTTCGTCTCATTAACTCTCCTCCTCTTACTGACTCCCTTCAACCTCTGTCTCTTTGCCGCACTGTTGCATCTTTATCTCTTTTCTATCGCTACTTTAATGGTCACTGCTCCTCTGAACTGTCTGCTTGCATTCCTCCACCTCTACGACGGGCGCGTAGCACCCGTCTGGCAGCAAACTCTCATCCCTTTTCTGTCCAACTCTAATGCAAGAGTTAACCATTACTCCCAGTCTTTCATTTATGCAACAGGTCAGCTCTGGAACTGTCTCCCTCTGTCTGTATTTCCTCCTGCCTATGATCTCCAGTCTTTCAAACGTAGTGTGTCCAGGCATCTCAAAATGATCGGATCTTGAATTTGGCTCTCTGTTGTATTTTGTTTTTCTCTTGGAGGGAACTGTCACTGCGGGCTCATGGCCTTTGGTTCCTTCTTCCTCGCATAAAAAATATATATATATATATATATATATATATATATATATATATATATAATATATCTATGTATATAATATATATATATATATATATATATATATATATATATATATATATATATATATATATATATATAATCTCCATCCATCCATCCATCATCCAATTCTGCGTTGCCCCATGAGAAGCAGAGAAGCCTGGGGCTAGGCAATTTGGTCCTGTCATTTAAGATGAGAGTAATATATATATATATATATATATATATATATATATATATATATATATATATATATATTCAGGAGCCTCTGTGGTACAGTGGTAAAGTGTGCGTTTTTGTACACTTAAGAACGAGGGTTCGCGCCCTGCCAGTGTAATAAACCTGGGGAGCGTTCTTCTTGCCACGTACTGCATTGGCGGACATCAGGGGTGCTGTGGTTGAACCAGTGTCTCATACTATAACGTATGCTTGCACCCAGTCAGCTTGCACGGGCTGATCACATTTGGTTCACAGACTGCACACACACATCCAAAGCCACTCCAACACTATAATACACTTACAAGCACTTTTCACCCTACATACAATCTCTACCAGACAGCCTAAGCCACTTGCTAGAGATACATTGGCTGTATCGTCCCCACTTCAGTTGGGATAGGCCGGTCCTGCAATGGATACTCAAATGGCTGATAAGATGAGATGAGATATATATTCAAGGTAGAAGTAACCAAAAGCTGGAAGTCCGCAAGATTTCTCCCAACAAGAGAAAAAGTATATAAATAGAGCCAAATTCAACATCCGTCCATCTCGAGATGCTTGGAGACTTTGTTTTTACATTACTAGAGGTCATAGGCAGAAAGAAATACAGACAGTGGAAGACAGTTCCCGAGTTGACCTGTTGCATAAATGAAGGACTGGGAGTAACGGTTATTTTAACTCATGCATTATGGAGTTCGAAAGAAAAGGAGAGAAAGCTTTGGTACCAAACAGGTGCTATGTGCCTGCCATAGGAGGAATGCAAACAGACAGTTCAGAAGGACTAAGGCCATTGAAGTAGCAACAGAAAAGATATAAAGATCCACCAGTGCGGCAAATGGCCAAGGTTGAAGGGAGTCAGTAAGAGGAGGAGAGGTAATTAGACAAAAACCCTTGACTCCATACTGTTGCCAAGAGCAGCATGTGCGGAGCCCCCCCTCCCCCAGACAAGAGTTTTACTCGACACAGGGATGTATACAATCAATGTATAAGTTCAACAGTTGTGCGGGGTTGACAGAAGGCAAAAAGGAGGCATGGCGCACTTAAAATAGGGAGCAGACTGTAGGACCAGTTAAACAGGGCAGTACTCCTTAACCCTTACCGCGGGCTTGTCTTGCGGCTCCCGTGGGCATATTCGCTCTTCGATAGACTCTCTAAAAATATTTGCCAAAAATCAGTTATTAGTTCTAGAATATTAAGATCATCTTATGTCACATACCTTCAGCTTTCTCCTGGGGTGTTTGTTGAGCCTTCGTCGAATACCATAGGACTTGTGGAGACCTCTGAAGTTGGGTAACAAAGTCTCCACTTTACACTTCCCGACAACCCGTAATATGCTTACCACAGTCTGATATTATCACTAGAAACACTATTCTATGATTCTCAAATAGTTTGGAATCCATACTCCAAAAAAAAAACTGTGTAAGCAATGAAAATTACGAGGGCGTGTGACCTTCCCACTTGCGCTAGTTCGCTGCTGGTGTTCTGTCATTTATAATTCATAAAAACACTCACAGTTTATATTTCTATTATATATAACACTTATATATATATATCTACAGTCTTTATCCATAAGTTTCCTTCAGTAATAGTAGTTTATTGTCACTGTAGGCATTCAATTTCTTTCAGTAAATACGTAGGATTCACTTTCTCGTCCTGTATACTAGCATTGAGAGTGAATGTCACTTTCACCTTCACTCTCATAACTCATAGTATTCATACATGCTAGAGTGAAACTTTCACTTTCATAACTCCTAGGGTATATATTCGTATTCTTATAATACTACTCATTTACATTTCTCTTTACGTTCTCTATTTTATTTACGTTATTTACATTTCTATTTTATTTACACTGTGTTATGCACTGTCACTTCAAGTAACTTATAAAACTATTTTCCACTGTTCACGTATATGTACATTCATTGCTTTCACTTGCTGTTTACACATTATTTACACATTATTTACAATTCCGCTTGCACTGTTTTACTCAGTAGAAAGATCGTAGTCACTCTTTTATCAATTGTCAGCCCTTTACCTCTTTCCACACGAGGTTTAGTAGGGGGTAAAGGTCACAGGGCCCTTTGCATGGGGCTGAAAAACGGCGGTAGTTAGCAGGAGCAAACAGACGTACCTTCACTTTGAAAGACGACAGTGAACTGATAGTGGTGGCCTCCTGCCGCCTGGCTTGGGTGAGTGCAATACTACCAACTGTAGCCTTGTGAGACCTGCTAATATGTAGCAATGAAATGATTGGCAGGAATCCAAGACAATACATAATAAATTAGGTAGTTCCAGGTGAATGTAAATATCACTTAGGCTTCTCCCTTCCCTCCTTATATGTATATTTATTACGAAAATAGATTATACGGCATATTTCAAGGGGAAATAAACAGCAAAAATTAGCGAACGAGTGCATGTGAGGTGTTCTCAGGTGATAATTAGCCAATTCCAGGTGTATGGCACTATCACTTACCTTATTTCTTATTGTATATATTATTTGGTATAAGAATAGGGCATAGGGCTTATTTCAATGGATGAAATCAGTGGAAAATTCCAGGGAAGATTTACTTAGCGTAGAATACAGTGTGGTAGCTTGCAATAATTAGGTAGTTCCAGGTGAATGTAAATATCACTTAGGTTTCTCCCTTCCTTTCTTATATATACTTTTATTACGAAAATAGATTATACAGCATATTTCAAGGGGAAATAAACAGTGAAAATCAGCGAACGAGTGCACGTGAGGTGTTGTCAGGTGATAATTAGCCAATTCTAAGTGTATGGCACTCTCACTTACCTTATTTCTTTCTTGTATATATTATTTGGTATAAGAATAGGGCATAGGGCTTATTTCAATGGATGAAATCAGTGAAAAATTCAAAAGAAAATTTACTTAGCGTAGCACGGCCGGGCAGGTGAGAGGATAGGGTAATGGAAGGGAGGTAGGGAGGGGAGTCAAGAACGGGGAGAAATGGCTAAATTGTCAACAATGGATGGGAGTACAGATGAGATTAGGAGTGCTGACTAGTGTTGGACATAGGCAGTACTGATAGATGATACAAGCCACCACTTTAAAGCCCGGGTGAATTCAAAATAAAACAGAATCACAAAAGTGACACCCCGCAGTATGATCCCTTGCTCCCAAGCATCACGAAATTGATGCCCCGCGGTTAAGGGGTTAAGGTGGATCGAAATGGAGAACTGGTGACAGGGAGAGCTGCGGTTCCCGTTTCATCAGCCCTCAGGACTAACTACTGACCATCCCCCTTTGCTGAATTTTTTAAAGTATTTCAGTAACACAGAGAGCAGGTCAGCATACTCTCCTACATTAATTCCTCTATGTAAACACCAAACTACATGCACATTACACACCACACTTCCTATTCTAAATTCAGAAAAAATAGCATCTCAACACCCAGCCTCAGAGCCATCAGGGGAAGAGGGCATAAAAGCCTCCATCATCTGCCCCTCTCTCGGTGACAGCGAAGTGAAATGCATGGAACCACTGTCCGACTCGCTCCTTCTTCATTTCTGCTACATTAGTGATCTTTCATCTAATTTTCTTTCCTCTAAACCTCACCTTCAATCTTCACCAAGACTCGGCTGTCTTAGGCAACAGACAGCAAACTCTTCTCTGTTTCCTCATACCTTCTCTATGCTAACTTCAAAGCCAAAGATGACCATTGTGTATTTGTATGTGACGATACATCTTCCTCTCATGTTCCTGAACTAGAACCTTTTGAATCCTATGCTGTCTGGTTTCTGCTATCATGTCATTCTCTGACTTAATGTAACTGTGTTGCGTACTTGTAATTCCAGAAATTTAGAGTTTATAGAAAATGGGTAGCGTGATCTTACTAGAGAAAGCGTGAGTAGTTGGATATTAGTACACCTTCGGACCACTCAACCTCGTCTGTATCACTCCCTGGAGGACAGCCAAATTCAAAACTCGATATGACTTAATCAAAAACTTACTAAGTATTAAGAACTGAGATACAGATTACTATTCAAACTGGGAATAATACCTGTGGGAAATATTTTACCCCAGAGCGGTTGCACTCTCTACATTTTGTATGAGTCGTCCCTGGTTAAAAGCAGAGGAAAACTAGAGACCGTTGTCAATTGTTCAAGCAGTTCTTATAACCCAGAAATTATGTTCTCTTTAATAATTCTTGTTATTGATAAATTAAATGCTACTGCATTTAACCCTCGTGGACAACTATATTGTAATTACATGTAATTATATGGGATTTTCCACTGACCTAAACTGCATCTGCACGTTAGATGAAGTGGCGAGGATGAAAAGGTCTTCGTGTAAAGCAGATGTGGAAATAAGATATTCACATAGTTAAAGGGAATATTTGGGTTAATTTTAGTTTAATTAAAACTAAGATTAATTTGTTAGATTCGCCCTGTATATATCATGATGAAATCTAACTGTATTTAGTACTGTAATTGATTAATAGTTGGCAACCCACAATTCTATGAGGAACTGGGGACTGCCACGATTACGCACTCTGCTCGTAGTCATAGTCAAGCTAGCACGGTTGTATATAAGCACCTTAAGGATGCTTGATTGCTCAAGCAGTTACACAAAGCAGCCCAATCGTCATCGGTTGTCCGACACTCCCTCTTCACTAGCTAAGTAACCTTTACGAATTGGCCAATTCAAAGGAGGATTAGCTAAGAGATAGAAGAGAAATAGTTATTGTAGGTGAGTTAAGGTTAAGTTACGATTCACCTAACCCTATGAGACTTGTTTGAATTTACTTAAGGACAATCTTAGGGAAGAGTAATGACCAACGAGTTGTTTACTAGGAAATACCAGAAATTTCTTACATAGTAGTGCCCCGACAGGGATAATGACTTGTATACATTAAATATTTCTCACATTTTGGTGCCCCGAGTGAGGAAAGCCGATGTGTGCCGAGGCGCTGAATGTGTTTAATCCTTACACCACGGGGATGTTGGAGCCGCTCCTTGCTTGTCCCGTGGTGATATTTGCGCTCCGACTGACTTTTTAAAAATATTTGCCAAAAATCAGTTATCAGTCCTAGAGTATTATAATTATATATGCATATGGCACATACCTTCAGCTTTCCCCTGGGATGTTTGTTGAGCCTTCGTCAACGACCGTAGGACTTGTGGAAACATCTGAAGTTGGGTAATGAAGTCTCCACTTTACACTTCCCGACACCCCGTAATGTGATTACCACAGCCTGATATTATCACTAGAAACACTATTCTATGATTTGCAAGTAGTTTGGAATGCATACTCCAAAAGAAAAAAACACTGTGAAAGCAATGTAAATTACGAGGCTTACGAGCTTCCCACGCGTGATCGTTCCTAGCTGGTATTCTGTCATTTATTATTCATAAACACACTCACACTTTATATTCCTATTACTTTATTACACTTATATATATCTACAGTATTTAACCATAAGTTTCCTTCAGTAATAGTAGTTTATTTTCACTCCAGGCATTCATTTCTCGTTCAGAAAACTACGTAATGTATTTTCAATATTTACATTTCTATTTTATCTACAGTATGTTATGCACTGTCACTTGCAGTAACTTATAAAACTATTTTCCACTGTTCAATCATATTTACATCCATTGCTTTCACTTGCTGTTTACACATTATTTACATTTCCACTTGCACGGTTTTAGAGTCACCAGAAAGATTGTAGTCATTGTCCATCATTATCATGGATATTAGCCAGTTCACATTCCACAGCAGTCACTTAGCCCTTTACCCCTTCCCACACGAGGTTTAGTAGGAGTAGAGGTCACAGGGCCCTTTGCATGGGGCTAAAAAGCAGCGGAATTGGACAGGTGCAAATCCGATGTGATTTCACCTTGAAAGACGACAGTAAACTGAATGCTGTGGCCTAGGGGCAGTGAAGGGTTGCCAATGTCTGAGTGGTGACAGCTGCTAATTTATACGCTATGAAATGATTGGCAGGAAATCTAGACAATACATAATAAATTAGGTAGTTCCAGGTGAATGTAAATATCATTTAGGCTTCTCCCTTCCTTTCTTAAACATATTTTTATTATGAGAACAGGTCATACGGCACATTTCAAGGGTAAATAAACAGGGAAAATTAGTGAACGAGTGCACGTGGGGTGTTGCCAGGTGATAATTAGCCCATTCCAGGTGTATGGCAGTATCAATTACCTTTTCTCTTTCTTTTATATATTATTAGGTAGAAGAATAGGGCATAGGGCACATTTCAATGGATAAAATGAGTGGAAAAATCTGTCCAGAATTTGTGTAGCGTAGCGCAGCTGGGCAGGCGGGAGGAGAGGGTAATGGAGGGGAGGTAAGGAGGGGAGTCAAGGACAGGGGAAAAATGGCTAAATTGTCAACAGTGGATGGGAGTACAGATGACATTAGCAGAACTGAGTATAGCTGGACACTGGTAGTACTGACAGATGATACAAGCCACCACTTGAAAGCCCGGGCAAATTCAAAATAACACAGAATCATAAAAGTGACACCCTGCAGTATGATCCCTTGCTCCCGAGCATCACAAAAGTGATGCCCCGCGGTTAAGGGGTTAAAGTTGCTTTAGTTGGGCATAGTTTATTACCACGTGCGGTTGAAGTAAAGGACGTGGAAATATGTATCTATCAAGCTCCGGCAAGAAAGGCAAGCTGTTTCTGTGAAGATGAAAGGCTGAATGCCATGTTAGATTGGGAGCATGACCGCACTGTCCTATTCCTGGGAGGAAATGATATCCATGAGGAAGTGGATGTCAATAAGGTAGTGGAAAATATTTCAGCAGTGGTAGGAGCCATAGAGGGCTCTTGCAAATCCTCAGTAGCCATAACTCTCCTCGAGCCAAGGAACCTGCCATATGGCTCTCCAGTTTGTTATGGAACATAAATTAATTAGCAGAGCTGTGAACAGGAAGTTGCAACGGATCACGAAGGGAAGGGATTTCATACATTTTAAACCAAGCCCTTCCAAGCAACGTTGAAAGCTGATGGTGGAACCGTCATGGCAGGGAAGGGGTTCTGCAGAAATTTATAAATTATATAGAACATAAGAAAGGACAGTTCTATGCTATACAAGCTATGGGTGGGCCTAGGGAGTACTAAGAGGTAATAAAGTCTGAGCTCGGGGAATATGGGTCTTTTGGCAATTGAGTGTGGGGATGAAATATAACCCTAGAGATTTAATAACCCTGGGGGATAGGTTGATACTATGGACCTAATCCCTACACTCCTCAAAATGAAATGAATAATTAACTGAGCTGTAATGAGTATTTGGAAATGAGAGGGAGGATAAATACAACCTTAGAGGTTTAATAACCCAGAGGGACAAATTGCACAAAGAGGACCTAATCCCTACCCTCTTCATAATTTAAAATAATCAGATAATCACTAAGTTGGGGTAAATTTGTGGTTGAAGTTCATTATTAAATTATTAAATTAGAAATCAGTCAACATGTCTGTTTCTTTACTGCAAAGATCTTCTAGTAGTAAGGCAGGATGGGTAACTAGAGCCATAAATGATTGTAAACAGTCGTTGGACGAAATACCTCTGTCCAAGGAGAAATTAAATAGTCTCCTAAATATCCTGAAAGACCGATGGAACAAGTATGAAGATAGTTATATAACTTTAGAAGTGGCTATAGTAAAGGCTGATGATAAGGAACTCAGTCAGAAACTATGAAGTTTGAAGATAAAATAGAAGAATACTTAACTGTAGTAAAGACGCTAGTCAAAATTAGCTAGGACTGCCGCGGAAACACAAGCTGTGGAACATCAGAATAGAGCTGTTACCACAAATAACGCTTCCGGAATTTGATGGGGAGCAGAACTGGAAATCCTTCTGGGAACAGTTCAGATATTTGGTACACAATAGAACAGATCTCCCTAAAGTCAGTAAACTTACATATCTGTCAGGACAGGTCAAAGGAACACCATATCAACTGATAAAGGAATTACCAGTAGAAGAAAATAATTATGAGGTGGCCTTGACCATCCTTAGACAAAACTACGAAGACAGGGAGCAAGTTATTACTCAAATACTGAAGGCTCTAATTGAATTACCCATACCTAGACACGATTTTGATTCCTTGCAAAAATTTAGAATTGCAGTAAGTTGTAATTTAAAGGCCTTAGGTACTTACGAAGATATTATGACATCAGATTGGGTGCTTTCAAGAATTATGTCCTTAAAGCTTCCACCGAAAACCAAGGATGCTTTGCATGGTAGGTACCAAAAGGATAATTCCTCCTGCGAACAGATTGAGGAAGGCTTGACGCAACTCTGTGAACATTTGCAAGGAACAGTAAAACCTACCGAGGTCAAACAGAAGACTGAAATAAAGAAAAAACCCACTAACCAAATGGTTGGGAAACCTATGTCAGAGACGACTAAGCATGTGCCTAAAGAATAGATAGGTACTTTCCTTAGCTCCTTAGAGGCTGAAGATAAAGTATTAATGCCAAGGAATAGACATGCTGAGGATATTAAGGTAGTAAAACCTTCCATGGTAAAAGACAGGAAAGTTTGTGTATTTTGTGGTGACCAGCATTCCAGTGCATCTTGTCAACAGTATCCTGATTATGCTTCTAGAGTAGGAAAGCTTCAGGGCTGGGGTGTTGTATAATCTGTATGGACTCCGAACATACTTCCGCGGACTGTAAGACTAAACTAAATCTTTGTTTTAAATGCAAAAAAGATCATCATCATAGTGCTTTATGCCCTAGGATGAAGATTGTGGTTCCTAAACCTGCGAGCGTCAATATGACAACTGCAAAAGGGAATGCTCCATTAGTAATGCCAGCTGCAGTTCCCACAGCTGATGTGAAGGTATTCTTTGAGAATAGAAACCTATTAGTATGTACCCTGTTTGATACGGGTGCTCAGAAAACCTTCATTTCTGCAGACACTGTGAAGAAATTAAAGTTACCTACTATTGGCAAGGTAAATCTAGCCATTACAGGATTTTTAACAACTAAGAAAGCTCACTCCTTTAATTTAGTTAGACCTGTAATACAATTAGGCTGATATAAATGCCGTATAACAGCAGCTGTACTGGATAATATGGAGACACGTATATACATAAAGGGATTGAAGGAAACCTCTGATCATCTACAAAGCTCAGGGATAAAGTTGGCTAAACGGAATGTGGAATCAGATACTCTGGGTCCCATAAAAATGATAATTGGTTCTGATTACCGTGGAAGATTCCTATATAGAACTTTCAAGAAGAATAAGATACAGTTGTTCAAGAGTCCAGAAGGTACCCTTATTATGGGTCAGTTGCCTTTTCCAAAACAAGTTAAAGGAGAGGCCAAACTAGTAGACTCAGTCTTTGTTACCCCCACACAGTCATTGATGGTAGCTAGAATAGGTGCAGAATTAGAACCTACTCAGATAAATGACTTGTTGGATGAAAATATTGAACCTGTACATAAACTGTGGGACCTAGACAGTGTAGGAATACACTCTGAGGAACCAACACCTGAAGATAAAATAACATTGGACTTGTATAATCAGTCTGTGGAATTTAAGGATGGACAGTATTGGGTAGGATTACCATGGAAACTAAACCATTCAGAGTTACCAACAAATTACCAAGCAGCTAAAGCTCAGTTAAATTCTCTTCTAAGAAAGTTGAGAGACAAACCAGAACATCTGACCATATATGATAATATTATAAAGGATCAATTGAAGAATAAATTTATAGAAGAGGTAGAATACCCTGTTAACCACAAAGAAGGACACTACTTACCACATCATGCTGTAAGCAAGGATTCAGTAACTACTCCCATAAGGATAGTATTCAGCTGTAGTAGTAAAGCGTCCAAGGGATAAGCTATCTTGAACGATTGCCTATACTCAGGACCTACACTAACAGAGAAGTTAGGGAATGTGTTACTAAGATTTAGAGAGAAACCTTACGCTTAGACAGCAGACATTAGTAAGGCTTTTCCCAGAATAGGACTGAGAGATGAGGATAGTAAATTTACATAATTCCTCTGGCCTAATGATCCTCAAAATGAGGATAGTCCATTGAAAACTTACTGTTTCCGATCGGTGCTCTTTGGCTCATGTGCTAGTCCTTTCCTACTTTGCAACACTTTAATGCATCATTTTGAAAATGCCAAATGCCAAGAAATAGGGCAGGCTTTTTATATGGATAATTTGCAAGGTGTTGCTGATACAGAGTCAGAAGCATTGAAGGCTTATGAAGTAGCCAATTCCGACTGTGGGAAGGCAAATTTGCCGTTACAGAGCTGGAATACAAGTTCACCGCTTTTGAGGAATAAAATACAAGAGGACTATCCAGATTCTGACATTCCCAAAATTCAAAATGTGTTAGGTCTTAACTGGGACACAACAGCTGATGTAATAAGTTTGGAACCAATTAAGTTCTCTGATGTCACTCTCACCAAAAGGTCCTTGTTATGGCAGGTTTCCAAGCTATTAGACCCATTAGAGTTGGTCAGTCCTATAGTTATTAGGGGTAGATGTTTAGTACAGGAGGCTTGGTGAGAAAAGTTAGACTGGGACACTGAATTAGGTGAGACATAGGTGGAACAATGGGAACAGAGTAGAAAGGAGTTTGAAACTACTTCGAGCTTATGTATTCCCAGGGAAATAACAGTAATGAGAAGTCGTATTTACGCATATTTTGTGATGCTTCTCAAAGGGCCTATGGAGCAGTAGCTTATTGCGCAACAGGAGAGGATAGTAAGATTATAATGACCAAAGCCAGAGTTGCGCCAATTAAAGGAAGAACCCTACCTCAAAATGGAATTGACTTCCATAGAAGTAGGAACCAAATTGGCCAGGTATATAACCACTACTCTTGATACTCAGTTTGAGCATACTTACATATGGACTGACAGTGAGATTTGTCTTTACTGGATAGGAAGGGAAGACAGTAAAATTCCTTTCGTCCGTAACAGAGTGAAGATTATTAAAGAGAGCTCTTCCAAATTTAATTTCATGCATGTGTCCTCCAAACAAAATCCAGCTGATCTGCTCTCAAGATGTTCGACCGTAAGGAGACTGATCAAAGATAACTTGTTGTTTAAAGGTCCAAAATGGTTACTCACTAAGGTCTGGCCTGAGCAGAAACAGTACAGTATTGCTGAGTTTAATGCAGTGATCTTGGATCCTGTAGTACCTGAGCCAGAACTAATTGACATCAGCCGATTCTCATCAATAAGACAACTTAAAAACACTACTAATTTGGTTGTTGAATTTTTGAATAAGAAAGTGGGGTTTCAGAAGTTAGATCCCCTAGAATACTGGCTGAAAAGAGTACAAAGAAATTCTTACGAGGAAATATATAATTTTTTAGGGCAAGACACTGGGAAAGGGAATAAGCTGATGAAGAATTTAGGCTTGTTCTTAGACGGAAAAGGTATGATAAGATGTCGAGGCCGACTGGTAAAGGCTGACTTGCCCATCCAAACCGAACACCCCTTTTTATTACCCAAGAGCGGATGCTTTGTACAACTAATTATAAAAGAAGCCCATGATTCCATTCTCCATGGAGGTGTGCCGTAGACCGGAGGTGTGCCGTAGACCTTAGCCCAAATTCGGGAAAAGTATTGGATTCCTAAGAGTAGACAGGTTATTAAAAAATATCTCAAAAGCTGCATCATTTGTAGGAGGTATGAGCAGCAACCTTATAACTACCCAGGACCACCAGCCCTACCGAAGGATAGGGTGAACATAAGTCGGCCCTTCCAAATAACAGGAGTGGACTACACAGGGGCTATAACTGTTACGGGTGAGGAAACTCCCCATAAGTTTATATTTGTTTATTTACTTGTGCCTACACAAGGGCTGTCCGTCTAGAATTAGTGGCAGACCTAAGCTCAGAGACGTTCTTCGATGTCTTTCGCAGATTTGCCGCTAGAAGGTCTTGTCCTGGCAAGTTAATAAGCGACAACGGAACTAATTTCGTTGGAGCAGCACCTTTACTGCTGAACATAATGAATGACCCAAAGGTTAAGTCGGCACTGGGAATCCAATATTGTATTTAGCAGTTCGCAGCTCCAAGAACTCCATGGCAAAATGGATTTACTGAAAGAATGATTAGTATTGTCAAGAACTGACTGAGGAATACATTACATAGAACTAAGATCACGAGAGAAGAATTAAGAACAATAATAACTGAAATTGAAACCAGGATTAATAATAGACCTCTGACTTATCTAGATGACACTAGCGTTTTGCTAGAGGCCTTAACACCGGCTCATATGTAATATGGCAGGAAGCTCCATCCGATGATTGTGTGGATATCCAAGAAGTTGATGATCCTATCACAGAAAATAATGATTTAGGACAACATCTGCAGGAGGGATATCAACATCTGAAAAGGGTGTTGGATACTTGGAATAGACATTTGAGCGAGGAATATCTTTTGAGCTTACGAGAAAGGTTTTATGGAGCTCAGGCTGCCAGCACCAAATCTGTTATAAACATAGGGGATGTGGTCTTAGTGACGACCGAACAGCCAAGATCCCAGTGGCCATTGCTAAAGTGATCTCCACACACCCAGATTCTGAGGGGGTGCTGAGACTCGTAAATATAAACTGTAGGGGACATACCAGTATAAAAACTATTGATAAACTGGTACCCCTTGAGTTAGCAGCCACTCCAGATCCAGGGGATTGTGAAGATCAAACGGGTTAGGATGCGCGACCTAGAAGGGCCGAAGCACAGGGTTCTCGAGATTTATGGAAGGAACTCCTGGCTAAGAGTCATATTACATGATACAGCATATCATTTTCCGCAGGCCCCAAAACTGTGGGAAATAATTTCCCCCAGAGCGGTTGCGCTCTCAACATTTTGTATGAGTCGTCCCTGGTTAACCCGTCATGTCCCGAAGTTTTCCGCACCTCCGACATCCCCCAGTCCCGAGGTATTTTCGAAAAAAATTTTTTTGGCTAAAACCTCTGCTTTTGGTGAGAAACATCGAAAATTCATAGAGAAATCGCTCACCTGAGGTTTAAAATACTCAATCCAGGTAGGAGTTCCTCCTTACCTGACTGGGTTTTCTAACATGCTGGCACCAAAGAAAACGAGTTCTATGGGAGGGTAACTATTTTATCCACTCATAAACGGTATTTATTTATTTACTTGGTACGAATTTATATGTAGTATGAGAGTATATTGGTT
Organism: Coenobita brevimanus; assembly: GCF_032717465.1. Taxonomy (NCBI): domain Eukaryota; kingdom Metazoa; phylum Arthropoda; class Malacostraca; order Decapoda; family Coenobitidae; genus Coenobita; species Coenobita brevimanus. The sequence goes on along the minus strand of NC_137033.1, from coordinate 32,611,820 downwards.
TTCAAGCAGTAGTATAGGCATTATAAGCATTGTTTCACTCACTAACTAATCACCATTCATGACCTTTTTTTCCCGCATTACCTGATCATCATTTCTGACTCTTTCTTCCTCTAATGCTATGTAAACCTTGTCCTCCACATTGTCACTGATTGGGGAATCACTCTGGCCCTGAATGTCTTTATTGGCCAGGTCACTGGTAACAGGTGAATTGCCGAGACAATGGCGTGAGAGGGGGGAGGGGGGAGGTTATGCGGTGTAAGGTATTTTCCCTGCTTGGCATCTTGTAGAGGAATAGAGGAAGGTGTCCCGTGTATACATACAAAAAATCATGCGCGAAAATTGAAAATTGTGCAAATTAGGGACCTTGCAATTGCATGACGTACCAGTACGTCGCCGGGACTGGCAAATGCAAATCGTTGCAACGTACCCATACGTCGACGGGACGGGGCGGGTTAAAAGCAATGGAAAACTAGAGACCGTTGTCAATTGTTCAAGTGGTTTTTATAACACAGAAATTACATTCTCTTTAATAATTCTTGTTACTGATAAATTAAATGCTACTGCGTTTAACCCTCGTGGACAACTATATTGTAAATACACGTAATTGTATGGAATTTTCCACTGACCTAAATTGCGTCTGCGCGTTAGATGACATGGCGAGGATGAAAAGGTCTTCGTGTAATGCAGATGTGGAATTAAGATATTCACATGGTTAAAGGGAATATTTGGGTTAACTTTAATTAAAAACTATGATTAAATTGTTAGATTCGCCCTATATATATAATGATGTAATCTGTGTTTAGTACTGAAATTAATTAATAGTTGGCAACCCACAAGTCTATGAGGACCTGGGGCCTGCCACGAATGCGCACTCTGCTCGTGGTCATAGTCAAGCTAGCACGGTTGTACATAAGCACCTTAAGGATGCTTGATTGCTCAAGCAATTACACAAAGCAGCCCCATCGTCATCGGTTGTCCAACACTCCCTCTTCACTAGCTAAGTAACCTTTACAAATTGGCCAATACAAGGAGGGATTAGCTAAGAGATAGAAGAGAAATAGTTATTGTAGGTGAGTTAAGGTTAAGTTACGACTCACCTAACCCTATGAGACTTGTTTGAATTTTCTTAAGGACAACCTTAGGGAAGAGTAATGACCAACAAGTTGTTTACTAGGAAATACCAGTTCTTACATAGTGGTGCCCCGACAGGGATACCGACTTGTATACATTAAATATATATTTTTCACAATGCCAAAAAATATAATGAGGATCTATAGCAAAAGAAGTATGAATCTTCTCAAACTGAATACTCAAAGAATACTGTTACACTCTTCGGAAATATGAATCTTCACGATCTAAATAAATATTCAGTAATAAGGATTCACAGTATACTCCAGATATATGTACCTTTACACAATAGATTAATGTTCCAAGAATACTGATATGCATAGATACAGTCCCGTGGTCTCTGATGGACTCGTCGGGAATGAACCTAGAGATTATCACCAAAGAATATTCTCTAAGACTAAATACACGATAATTGAAGAATCTTATATAAAATTGACACAATAATCAAAAGGACCAGTAATCACATGCACCATAATCAGATGGACAAATGGACCAGCCGATAATCACTTTGATTCGATGAACTAAAGGGGGGGGGGGATTTAGTGTGCCAGCGGCTAGAACGCCAGAATCCTTGGGATGCGAGCCACGGCCCTCCACAACTTTCGTCTGCAGTGATGAAAAGGAGTGATGATCTCATTATTCAGCACAAGAAGGATCAGGGGAAATTATCACTGATTTAACTCACGAACGTATATGATGACTTAATAACGAGGGAGAGAAAAGAGGGGGGAGGGGGGAAGGGCTTGGGCACTAACCTGCAACGATGAGTTACAATTGCAAGAGTAAGGGATATTACGAGAGTGGAACCAGTTAATATGTGAGACTGTCTCGCTGGAAGTGGCTGGGGCACATATACAGAAAAGAAGGTAGTTTAATACAGGATGTGCCAGAGTGGACTGCTAGAGGAAGAAGAGGTAGAGGTAGGCCGAGGGAAACCTGGTTGAGGACAATGAAATAAGAAGCAGGAGAGGAGTGTTGGTGGGACCTGAAGGAGATGGCAAGAGACAAATATTGGTGGAGAGAGATCACTGAGGCCCTGTGCATCCCGTGGGGTGCCACAGGAAATGATTGATTGACTGATTGTCGGTTACATGCCTACGTGACTGCAAACAGGACTCAATGACAAATTTCGCGCTTCACAAATGACAATCTTCAATATTTTTACTTCAGACATTCTCAATTCACCACTGCACAGTACAAAAGAGGAAATCTATTAACTTCGGCAGATAAATCTCTATATTAGAATATAAAAGGAAGATATTCGCGATTTTTTACCTCTGCTAAATCTCGCGGATACACTTTGTGGCAACCGGGCTAACAGATGGCCCAGCTCCCTCTGTAGGAGGGAGACATCTTTAAACAACATTTTGTGGCAAGCAGCTGGTTCATTATTCACATTAATACTCGATTTAGTATTGTCAATATCAGAATCATGTTCATATTATGAATATCAACTAAGACTAAACTTAAATATAAGATTTAACGGTTAAATCATGAGCTATACTTACAACTATAAGTAAGCTTAAGATTACCCTTACAATACTAACTTGCACTGATACTTAAATTTATGGCACTTCATGGATCCTTCCTCCGGGAAAAAAAAATTAACATTGGAAGTCAACATTCAAATCATTCATCCACATTTCCCAGGGACGTGTGTGCGGACGGGATAGACTTACCAAATTTGACTGTGAACACAATTCCAATAAGCAGCACCTGTCGGTCTACAAGAAAAATCACGAACCCCAGGGGGTCGCTTCTCTGTCACGATAAACATTCGAAATTCAATGGATAGATGTGCCCCAGCCAACCTCCTGCCTGGGTGGCAACATGGTCGTCTCACCTGGACAGACCCTACTCTCGCTGCCAGGATCATCCTAGGGGCGCTTCCCATTCATACAACCGTTAACTAATCGCATTTACACTCCCATCCATTCGTTCTTACAATTCCAGCTCTCCACCTAGTAACTGATGAGCGCCCATCAGGTCCTGAAGTCACTGTTTCACCCAAGACCGTGTTGACTGTAAGTTGAGAGGCACGTGCACGCTGCCCCTCGAATTAACCCGTCACGTCCTGACTGATTTCCCACCTCCGATACCCAATCCAGAGCTATTTTGGATTTTTTTTTTTTTTTGTTAAAACCTCCGCTTTTGTTGAGAAACAAAGGAAAATCACCAAGAAAGGGTTTACTGGGGTCCATAAGTGGTCAGAACAGGTGAGGCACCCCGCGTCAGGTATCGTATTCTGTCACTGATGTGTCAGGCTCTCACGTTTTCTGTGGTAGGTAATTTTGGGAGAAACAACAAAGAACACATCTACATGTATTGATTTTGATCTAATACACAATCACAACAACAATATAATGGTTTTCAATTATATATATAGGAAAAAAAGCATTGTTCCATTGCATGAGCATAGCAAGTTTGGTCATATTGGTTACACGTTAGTAGCTAAGTTTCTTGTTTCAGTAAACATATCATTTTTTCTACTTGCATAATACTGTTTCAACGACATTTTACCATTTTTTGACTTTATGTAAATGTTTTCAGCTGTTTACAATCATTATGATGACATTTAGCATAACTATTGCGCACATCTGCTTACTCAGCGCACTCGCTATGACTTTTATCTCAACATATATTATATTTTTTTTTACTTTCATATTATTGTTTTTATAGCACTGTACCATTTTTCAACCAATGTAAATGTTTTCACTTATTTACATTCCTTATAAGGGCATTTAGCGAAATGATAGCGCATATTCACATAGCATGCACACTTGCTACCACTCGTGTTTCAACTTATACTTTATTTCTTCACTTCCAATATACTTCCTCACTTGCATTACACCCGTTTCCACCTTATACTACTCTTTACATATTTACGGGCCTTATTTATTCCACGGAGCGCCTGAATATCGCATCAATATACCTTCGCTAGGAATGTTTCAACTTAGATTATATTTATTCACTTACATAATAATTTTCCACTTACATTACACCAGTTTCCACTTTATACAACTATTTACATATTTACGGGCCTTATTTATTCCACTGAGCGTCAGAATATCGCAGCTATATTCACTTGCTAGGGATGTTTCGACTTAGATTATATTTTTTCACTTACATAATAATTTTCCATTTACATTACACCCGTTTCCACTTTATACAACTACAATATTTACATATTTACGGGCCTTATTTATTCCATTGAGCATCAGAATATCGCATCTATATACACTTGCTAGGAATGTTTCGACTTAGAATATATTTATGCACTTACATAATAGTTTTCCACTTACATTACACCCGTTTCCACTTTTATACAACTATTAACATATTTACGGACCTTATAATTACACTGAGCGTCTGTATGTCGTTTTTCTTCCTGAGTATGAGCGTCATATCGCATTCCCACCATATCAGAACTGTTTCAAGGTGTGATATTCACTGAAACAAGGGTGAATGCAGAGACCCACGTCACACTCAATGCACTCATAGCGGGTGTCTTTTCTCTGAGTGGTGGGTCTCACACGGGAATTACCACACACATGACACCTGCGTTGGGTCCTAGGTCTATTTGGCTGGGGAGGTATAGGAGTGGGAAAATGGCAGGCGGATATTCTCAGGGGAGTTTGGGCAGTAGGGGAAGTGCGTGTGCGTTGTTGGGGCCTCTCGACTGCATATTTTTAAAAAAACTCGCGTGTAAAATCCTTCACAAACCCTTCAAAGATTTCCTGCACTCCTGTTGTCATGGTGTGCAGGTGGTGGCAACTGAGGGCAGTTATATCTAGCAGGTGAATGAAGAGCTTCTTGTACCACTTCATCGTGATCCTGGCACACTCGACAGTGGATATCATGGAGTCTGACTGGTCCACCAGGCACATGTTGATGTTATAATCAAGCACACACTCAGGTTTCCAGATGTGGCGCCTCCTCTCACTGTGGTAATCCACGGACTCTGTACGGTGCATCAATGGGCGGTGAAACGTGGACAAGAGGCTGACTTCTCTATTGTGGTTCCACACTGTAACTAGGATGTTGTTAGCCTGGAAGAAGACCACCTCATTTTTTTTCTAGTTTCCGCCCCACCTTCGCTATGTGACGCTGGTTCACCTTAATGGTACCACAGAGTCCCGTGTCATGCAGGTGTAGATAACGAGCGAGAAGAGGGCTAGTGTACCAGTTATCCAGATAAAGGACGTAACCACGATGAAGGTAGTCTTCAATTATTGTCTTTACCACTGCTCCAGACAGTCCAGTACTCCGATCTTCAATTATGTCTGTCTGTGCACCGGTGTACAAGACTATGTCTTGCACATAACCAGTCCTACAGCCACACATAAAGATCTTGAACCCAAAACGGTGCCTTTTGCTGGGTATGTACTGCCTAAAGGAAATATTGCCTCTCCACAACACGAGACTCTCGTCTATGACAATGAGGAACAGAATGTTTGCCGTAGGTGATCAAAAACCAACCTAATTCGCCTCAACTTATCAGTGTCATTTGCATTGGCAGGATCATCAGCATAGTAAAAGTGGAGGCGGCTTAGAATTTGCTGAAATCGATTACAGATCATGATCTTGCCAAATATTTGTGTCTGCATGATAGGGTCCCTTGTCCAGTATGCTGGAATTCTGTTTTTATGTACAATACCCATCAAAAGTACCAGGGCAAAAAATAAAAACATTTCTGTGAGGGAAACAGGGTAATCATAAATGATCGAATGCCTGCTCCTTGTGCCCACTCGTTCACTCTCACGGCGCTGGCTGCTAGCAAAACGGTTGGTTTATTCCACTATCTGCTCCATAAAACCCTCACCGAAGAACAGGTGGAAAAAATCCAGCCTGGTGGAACAACAGTGAATCCCTGGAGCCGTGCAGCCAGCGCGCCCCTGCTCAGTGAAGGGGTGAATGATGGGAGAAAAATCACTGCTATCTTCCCAATTCCAAATCAAATTACCCTCGCCCCCATTGTCCTCATCGTCGCCTTCATCAGGGTGGGAAGGAGATGCTGGTGGGGGAGGTTGGGGAGCAGGAGTGCGGAGGGCTTCCCCACTTGCACTCCTCTTCCTTCACCCTTTACCCTTCCCCTTTCCCTTACCCTTACGGCCTTGGGGAACATCAGGGGGCTGTCGGGAGGAAGTCCGGGAATATTGGGGAGCATAAGACGTGCTGGGGAGTGGCTCCTCCTCACCTCCCCACTCCATCGCCACACCACGTGATTCACCACGCACCCTCACTGCCCCACGTGATATGCTGTGCCACCTCACACCACCACGGGAGAGCGATGACTCACTCCCGCCACTATCACTTTCAAAGTTCACCCCTACACTTTCCATTTCACGCCCCACTCCCTCCACGCCACTTCCGCCCTCCCCAAACAAAACACTAGGCCCATACCTGTTAGTACAACGTGTTGTGTGCTCGGGGATGCGATGTGTGATAATCTTGCAGCTGTACCACGTGGCAGCACGTCCCACGTGGCAGCACATCCCACAGCTCCGTCCTCGTCCTCGTCCTCAATTTCGGACTCCACATCACGTAGGTGCTGCCGAGAGGTGGTTGCATGATGTTTTGGTGCAGGCTGGCCCTCTCTAGCGGCACGATAGGTCATGTAGCGCCGCTCCCTCGGGGACGGGACCTCCTCATCACTGCTGCTACTTTCCTCCTCCTCTGGTTGGACATGATCCTTGTCCACCACCTCGTCATCAAGGGGTGAATCACTGTCGCCTGTGAAGGCGTCCAGCGAGGCTTTAATTTCCTCCTCTGAGAGACTTCTGTGCACCATGTCTGACTTAGGTCACTGCTAACAGGTGTGTGACCAAGCCAAGGATGAGCCCGGGTCACACAAGGTTGCCAAGTGTCCCCACCTGGTGGCAGGTAGGGGAAGGTCGTGTGACCCTACTGACCCAAAATCATGCGCGAGATTTGAAAATTGTGCAAATTATGAACCTTGCAATTGTGCAACATACCAGTACGTCGATGGGACGCCTCGGGTTAACCCTTATCCGCCGGTTGACGTGTATGCACGACAGGATTCAGGGTGCGCAGGTCCACTGGTTGACTTGCTATACTGCACTCACCTTCCCGCCACTGTTTGAGCACAGGACCATTTTCTGTGATACCTACGGGGTAGGTAGGACCCACAGGTACCCCACAGTTGCGTGGTTCAGTTTGTACTCGGCAGTGGTAGTGAGAGGAGCCATGTCATCTTCCTTGACGTCGTCCAATTCTGTTCCACTGTGTGAAGGGCCGATCACATCATCGACCCCCACTAAAGTCATGCCCTTTGTGCCATGGAAAGGGCTTAGTGATAGTGCCATAGGACATGCCCTAGACGAAACTGCATCATCTAGGACACTCAGTGAATGTACATCATCAAAGGATAAGGAGAGCTACCACGTGGAGAGTGAGCTCTCTCGCCTTCCAACCCCTACTCGTTCATTGATGCCAGAGAGGGCTCTCCGACTTCTACAGGAGAGGGGGACAGCCTACGAGAGCGATGATTTTGGTGATGATGAGGCGCAAGATGACCCAGGAGATCAGGAAAGTGGCCATGGACCTGGCGGACATCTGCAGAAATAACGCTGCAGAGCCATTTCCCCCACACTCTCTCCACCTGCTCGGCGACGTATCTTCCTCCACCGCTCCCCCACACTTCAGCCTACCACTTCAAGGGCAGAATCGCCTCAACCAGGCCCTTCAGGAGTAGTATTTTCTAGACGGAAGCCACGTGGTGATACGCAGTGCTGAGTTTCTTCTATGGAAAGTTCCACATCAGGTGAGTCATCACCCGCTTACTTCCCCATCTCTCCCTCTCCCTCTCCTCCCCTCCCACCTGCCCGTGGTCGTGCACGAGTGATGGAAAAACGCAGTGCAACTGCCAGACGGCCTGCTCTGCCACGTGTGGGTAGAGTGGATACATTTGTGTGGGAGGATGGTGCCAGCTTTGAGCCGTCTGTGCCGGCATTTGATGAGGAGGGTGCAGGTGTGTAGGAGGATGCGCTTCCCCCCAGGCCCTGAACTATTAGCAGTCTATTCAAGGCCATTCTCACGACTGCAATTATGCAGTACCTGGTGGAAGAAATAAATTTCCACCAGGCCATGTGCATGCATTGACTGGATGTACCTGCAAATGAGAGCACACACATGCATGAATGGATACCTGTTGAGGTGGGGGAGATGTTTCTGTGGCTCGCCCCGATGATGCTGACGGCACATGCAAAAAAACATGTGCTCCACGACTATTGGTCGGTGGATGAACTCGTTGGCACACCTGTCTTTAACAAGTACATGGCCCGTGATAGGTACCTGGCAATCCTGAGGTTCCTACACTTCAATCAAAATTACGGGCCTGCACCAAACGACAGGTTATGGAAAATAAGACCAATCCTGACAATGCTGAGTCATTCTCCAGAATTCTCCATCCATTCCATAAAGTGGTTATTGATGAGTCGCTGGTGTTATTCAGGGGCAGTCTTGCATTTATTCAGTATGTGCCATCAAAGCATCACAGATTTGGCCTCAAATTTTTTTTACTTTGTGACTAAAACTGGATATGTGCTGGATGTAATAGTTTACTCGGCAACAGATGTTGATATACCTAGCGATGATCCTCATGGAGTCTCTGCATCAGTAGTGAAAGTGCTGATGGAAAGGTATTTCAACAGGCACCACATTCTGTATACCAACAATTATTACACAGCCCCGGCATTGACAAAGTATTTGCTTGACCGTGGTACTAGGTCCTGTGGAACTGTTAGGACGAACAGAAAGAATTTCCAAGTATTTCTGGCAAATATTGAGAAAGGAGCCCTTCTGACAAAGAAATGTGGGAACATGTTAGCCCTTCTCTGGCATGACAGGAGACGGGTTAACATGTTGTCTACAGTTCATAAGGGTGTGCTGGAGGAAACTGGTAAAACAGACTACAGGACCAGGGAACCCGTGGTAAAGCCAGATGCAGTCAACGATTACAATATCAACATGTGGCTGGTTGGTAAAGGACATGCAAATTGGTGAAGTCGATTGCCTACGTAAGTCCTGCAGGTGGTACAAGAAGGCGTTCGTACACCTTCTTGATATCGCCGTCCTGAACAGTTTCATACTGTTCAAGGAGCTTGTCAGGAAACCTGTCTCTTTACAAGAGTATGAGAGACAGTTGGCACGCAAACTGCTTGAGCAATATTCAACTCCTCAGGTGACAGGTACTAGGAGGGGGACAGCGGCTTCAGCAGATAGGCTCAGCTGTGCTGAGTATTTCCGTCGGCACAAGATTGTGGAGATCAGGTGAACAGCAGCAAGTCGTCTGGCATACAGGCGGTGCCACGTCTGTCTCACAACCAAACGCCGTCCCCCAGCACGAAAAGAGACTTCGTACCAATGTGCAGAATGCAAGGCCCCCTATGTCCCAAATCCTTCTCAGAGTATTACTCCGAGCGTGAGTATTAAGCAGGTGTGTGGGGAAGTGTAAATAGTGTAGAGCAATGCACAAGTTTGAGGATTTTCATAAATGAGTGAAAAGTGTGATAGTATGAGTGGAGTATAGTAAGTGCTAAGATGCAAGTCATTTATAATAAGTTCTACATTGTGCATATAAGTGATTTATAGTAAGTACAGTACAGAAATTGATACTGTGTATTGGATATTGGTTAGAAAATCATTGGAAATACTTTGCGCTTGCCTACATGTTACCTGAAAGAAAACCACTTGTGAGCAGGCCATAAAGAACAATACCTGCTTGGCTATACCTAAATTATTTCACTCAGTACTCAGTGAGATTGTGCCAAATATGAGCATCGGTGTATCTGTGATGTGAAGTACAAATAATGTTTGTTGTGTGAAACATTTATATGATTTTCACTATAACCCTGATTAATACAAAGCAGTTCGATTTACAGTACAAATAATTACCTCATACTCTACGATATTGCGTGACAGAGCAACAACATTAACTTGTCAAGGTGTAATTACGCGTAATAGTGATCTACAGTGCAGTTCTGTCATAGTAAAGGAGAAATATGATTATTTATGGAAGAAGTGAGGACAGAAAAACGAGGTAAAGGAGAAATATTCCTTACGGAAGAATTGAGTACAGAAAAACGACGAGATAAATCCTTTCCCACACACCTACGGAGCATAGAGGTATATTGGAGCAGGTGGTTTGGGTGAGCCACATGTACCAGGTGTTGACTCATTTTCTCGACGGTAAGGAGTTGAAAAAACGAGTGGAATCTTCCGCATTCCATCCAAGGACGCACAGGCAGTGTTACAATCACCACTCCAGGCAGTGCTGCCAACAGTAGCCGGCTGGGCCAAGGCCACAGCCAGTGGCTCGTGCTTGGAGCAGCGCGCCAAAACATGAAACACCACTCGTCTTCAACTCGTCCTTGCTCATCGACGGGACCACCTAGAGACCTCGGGATACCTTCATTGGAAAGAGGAAGAGTTGATGAGTTATGAACTTTCATTTGAATCTCTAGCTATTATAGTTTGTCAGATATAAGGGTTTGAAATAAGGGTATTTTTCCCAAAATCTCAGGAATCACCCATAGGGAGAAGTGTGCGATGGCCAGGAATCCCCCGGCGGCTAAGGATTAAAGCAATCTAATATTTCCCCTGAACTGGGCTGCGCCCATGACCCAAACTCCTATGAACTCACAGTCAATAGTCAGACAGTCCGACCCACACACATTTCCCTATCCCTTTTACTTAATACTGCCATAACCAGCTTAACACTCAACTCTTCTCAATAAGTCTCCGGGGAGGGCATCTCTCACTGGGTGGCAACTATTCATCCACCGGATCAGGCTCAAAGGCCCCCTCCAGGAGTCCCAAGGGTCACTCTTCTCTGCAACAGGGCCTCACCCATCCTGCGGCTCCATGCATCCTCTTCCCCGTGAACACATTCTCTACCATGTACACACCTCCGTCCATCAACACTTCCACTACACGATGGCGTGATGTGTGTGGATTCTTTTGTTTTGAGTGGGAAGAACCTAATGAATCGGCTATCATGGTCCACTGAGCTACACTCGTTCTTGACATGTGACCCCTAAGTTCCAGGAATTTATCTACCACCTTACTACTCCTTCCGCTAGACAAAGCTACAAAATATATAAGTTGTGTCTCCTTCTCGGTATTCATTCTACCCACGGTGAATAAGTTTGCTGGTCCTCCAGAGGCTTTAAAGATCACCAATTCTAGAAATATCGCGAGATTAAGTGGGCCTCCAGTGTACTGATATTGAGGGTTTCCTTCTCACAACAATATCTTATCCCACAACAATATCTTATCCCATAATATCTTATTCCACAACAATACCTTATCCCACAATATCTTATTCCACAACAATATCTTATCCCACCACTTTAGCCACCAGTGGAACGCAAAGAAATTTTTGGCCACCACCCTCAACGTAATGCTGATAATCACGGAAAATGGGGTGGCGTGATCTTACTGGAGAATTCTAGAGATTAAGAGGTAGCGTGATCTTAGTGAATTTATGGGAAATGTGATAGCGTGATGTTATTTGAGAATATATGGCTGAGAATAATAGAACTTATGAGGAATAGGGTAGCGTGATCTTATTAGAGAGGGCGTGAGTAGTTAGACATTAGCACACCTTGCGGGCCACTCAGCCTCGTTTATACCACTCCCTGGAGGATAGCAAATATTCAAAACTCGACATGACTTAAGTCTAAGATTTACTATGTATTAAGAACTGAGATACAGATTACTCTTCAAACTGGGAATAATACAAAACAAAATATAATGAGGATCTATAGCAACAGAAATATGAATCTTCTCAAACTGAATACTCAAAGAATATTGTTACACTCCTCGGAAATATGAATCTTCACGAACTAAATTAATATTCAATAATGAGGATTCACAGTATATTCCAGAAATATGTATCTTTACACACTACATTAATGTTCCAAGAATATTGATATGCATGGATATAGTCCCGTGGTCTCGGACGGATTCGTCGGGAATGAACCTGAAGATTATCACCGAAGAATATTCTCTAGATACACGATAAGTGAAGAATTTTATATAAAATAGACACAATAATCAAAGGACCAGTAATCACATGGACCATAATCAATTGGACAAATGGACCAGCCTATAATCACTTTGATTCGATGAACTAAAGGGGGGGGGGGGGGATTTAGTGTGCCAGCGGCTAGAACGCCAGAATCCTTGGGACGCGAGCCACGGACCTCCACAACTTTCGTCTGCAATGATGAAAAGGGGCGATGATCTCATTATTCAGCACAAGAAGGATCAGGGGAAATTATCACTGATTTAACTCACGAACGTATTTGATGACCAAATACACGAGGGAGAGAAAAGGGGGGTGGGGGAGAGCTTGGGCACTAACCTGCAATGATGAAAAGGAGCGATGATCTGAATTGTTTGGCGTTCGTTCGTTCGTTTGAAGATTTCCTGCACATCTAGTGTAGGCCGGGCCATACATTAGCCCGGTCAGTGAGGTATGGGCTGGTTAAATAATAGTAAGGAGGGAGGACGGGACCTTAGGTTTGCCCAGCACACCCGTCGTATCTCCTGGCTGGCTTTGTGGTGTGTGTGTGAATTATTTAGCGTTCGTTCGTTCGTTGAAAGATTCCCTGCACATATAGTGCAGGCCGGGCCATACATTAGCCCGGTCAGTGGGGTATGGGCTGATTAAAAAAAAAACAGTAAGTGGGGAGTACAGGCCCTGGGGATTGCCCAGCACACACGTCCTGTCTCCTGACTGGCTTTGTGGTGTGTGTGAATTATTTAGCGCGGCTTCTCGCCTTTTATAAGCATCAAGACAGTATTCGGGAATCGGCTAAAATTTTAACTGATTACTTTATACTATTATCGATTCTCTAGGATCTTTAAAGAATATAAAAGATACGTTTGCACTCAACATATGCAGAAAAATGACATGGTGATGAAATTTTTGTAATAAGTTTGCAGGAACTTTAATCATAAAGAAGCTAAATTAATTAAGAATTCGGACAGTTTTATTACCCTTTGTCGGCTACATGCCTACGTGACTGCAAACAGGATTCAATGACATACTGTAAATTTCGCGCTTCACAAATGACAGCCTTCAATATTCTTACTTCAGACATTCTCAATTCACCACTGCACAGTTCAAAAGGGGAAATCTATTAACTTCGGCAAATAAATCTCTAGATTAGAATATAAAAGGAAGATATTCGCGATTTTTGACCTCTGCTAAATCTCGCGGATACATGTCTTTGTGGCAACCGGGCCAACAGAAGGCCCGGCTCCCTCTGTAGGAGGGAGACATCTTTAAACAACATTTTGTGGCAAGCAGCTGGTTCATTTTTCACATTAATACTCGACTTAGTACTGTCAATATCAGAATCATGTTCACATTATGAATATCAACTAAGACTAGACTTAAATATATGATTTAACGGTTATATCATGAGCTGTACTTACAACTATACTTATGATTACACTTACAATACTAACTTATACTAACTAACACTAATACTAAAAATTATGGCACTACATACTTATCTCCTAACTCTACTGATTGTGAAAAACTCTTTGGCTGTCTTACTTCTAAGATGGAACACATCCTGTCATTTCAATGTTCACCAATGCCTTTGGTTATTCTCTAATTTCGCTGATTCACCTGATGAACAAGCCTACATCTTTTCTATCATTAATGACCTAGAGCAGCTTGTACAGTAACTTACCCTTATCCCAGACTGCCTTGGAGAGAGTTCCAGCAAACTTGACTTTTTCCTCATACCTAATCCTTCTGCTAATACTGTTATCTTAACCTTTTCTTTCCATTGGGCTCCTTCGATCACAGCCTTATCACCTTAGCCTCTCCTACCGCTCCAGTAAGGCTTATCTACCCTCCCAAGAAGTGGCAGCTGTGGCACTTTCGAGCAGTTGAATTTCCCTGGAATGGTTATTGCTTCTGTGGGCGAAAGCCATCTGAGTGGCCCTTGCGCAATATGGAGGTTATTTTCTCGGGCATGGAAGCATACATATCTTTCTTTTATCATGTATCTAATGTAAAAAAAAGAATGGCTCAATTATGCTTGTTCTAATGCTGTCCAAAACAAGCAGAAGGCCTACAAAACGTACCATATCCAATCCACCGCTGAATCTCATCTCTCATGTCTCTGCCCAGAACCGTGCTAAGCCTGTTTTTCGGTCTTCTAGGAATACTTTCATTTGTACTAAATGTTCTGAAATCTCAGACGCAGATTCTTCTTGCTCATTTTGGCACGGTGCCAAAAACGTTTTTATCAACATTACTTCATCACCCTTCCCTCTATTCCATTCTCATTTCTACACCTGTTTCTCCTCCTGAAAAGGCGCAACTCTTCACTTAGACTTTCTTCTCAAATACCACGTAAGATTATCCCAGTGATGTTCCTCCATCACATCCCTGTTCTGAGTTTCTCATGACTGACATTAAGATTTCTTCAATTGATGTACTTTCTGCCCTCACTTGTTTCATTCCTAACAAGGCATATGAACCTGATGAGGTCCCTCCTGTTGTCCTCAAGAACTGTGCTTATGTGCTTAAACCCTGCCTACTTAAACCTTTTCACGTTTGTTTGGCTACTTATACCTTTCCTTCTAATTCCAGCAACACGTTTGCTCTCAGCCTGTCCCAAAGAAGGGTGACCATTCCCATTTCTCGAGCTATCGACCAATTGCTTTTTTTTTTTTTTTTTCGGTTTCTTAATGTATTCGTAGCAAATATATATATGTATATATATATATATATATATAAATATATATATATATATATAAATATATATATATATATATATATATATATTAAGCACCTTTTCTACCAGAACCTTCTTCCTGATCGCCAGTATGGTTCCACACGGAACACTTCATTGGCAGTCTTCTCACCTTCCTTTCAGACTCCTGGTCATCCTCCTTTCGTTCCTTTGGCTAAAGCTTTGCCATTGCACTTGACATCACAAAGGCTTTCAGTCGAGTCTTGCATAAATGTTTAATTTCCAAACTGCCCCTTTACCGTTTGTATCCTTCTATCTGTGTCTTCGTCTCTAGCTTCCTGTCTTGTCGCTCTATAGCTGCTGTTGTAGACGGCCACTGTTCTACGGCTTTCAATATTGGTGTCCCTCAGGGCTCGGTCCTGTCACCAGTTCTCTTTCTTGTGTTTATCAGTGTCCTAAGCTCTACATCCAACCCTGTCCACTTATATGCTGATGACTCCAACCTTCAACTTTTCATTCGCTTCTCGCAGAATCCTTTCAGCAGTTACTTCAACAAACAAGGGATGAGGCTATAACTTAATGTCTGACTTGGCTCATATCTCTTATTGGAGTAAAAGATTTTTTTTTTTTTTAATGCCTTAAAAGTTCAGCTCTTACATCTTTCGACTCGTCAAAATCTTCCGTAGGTGTATCCTCATTTTTTTTTTTTTTTTTTACAACAGCCAACTCAATCCTGCATTATCTTTGAACAAACCTGCAGTCAGTGTTACTCCATCAGAATTTATCTTAGAATGATCATATTGCCTCTCTCGTATAATCTGCTTCCAAGAGATTGGGTTTCCAAAGCCACTCCCTTCCCTTCTTCACTCTAGAACAGTTGTTGACTTTATTCAGGATTTTACTTGCCTCTGTGTTGAATACAGCTCTCATGTGTGGAAGTGCTCCACATACAACTGTTCTTAAGATGGAGTGAAAGGGTTTTTGTCTCATGTCTCATTAACTCTCCTCCTCTGACTGTGTCTCTTCGATCTCTATTTCTTCACTGTACTGTTGCATCGTTATATATTTTTTTATCGTTATTTCGACAGTTACTGCTCCTTTGAACTGTCCGCTTTCATCTCTCTGCCACAATGGTGGGAACGTTGCACCTGTCAAGCAGGAAACTCGTATCCCTTTTCTGTTCAGCTGTCTAATGCAAGAGTTAGCCATTACTCCCAGTTCTTCATGTATGCAACATGTTAACACTGGAACTGTATGTCCGTATGTCCTACTGCCTGTGATCCCCAGTACTTTGACCACAGTGTGTCCAGGGAGCTGCAAGGCTTGGTGGATGAGTTTGGGAGAGTGTGTAAGAAACGGAATCTAAAGGTGAATGTAGGGAAGAGTAAAGTGATGGTCTTTGAGAGAGGTGAAGTCAGTGAATGGACAGCGAAGTTGGATGGTGAGGAATTGGAAAGTGTGAGTACGTTTAAGTACTTGGGTAGTGTGATGAGTAAGGATGGAGGTTTGGAGGGTGAAGTGCTTTGAAAGGGTACAGCAGGGAAGAAAAGTTGCTGGTTCTTTGAAAGCAGTGATAAGAAACAGGGAAGTGAGCATGAAAGTGAAAAAGTTACTACATGACAGTATTGTGATACAAACTCTAACGTATGGAAGTGAAGCTTGGACGTTGTTGGAAGGACACAAGTCAAGAGTGAGTGCAGTGGAAATGAGTTATTCAAGAGGAGCCTGTGGAGTCACATGGAGAGACAGGCTGACGAATGAGGATATAAAGGAGCGTTGTGGTGTGGATGTGGATGTGATAGGAAGCGTTATGAGGAACACACTAAGGTGGTTTGGCCATGTGGAGAGGATGGAGGGTGAAAGACTGACGAAGAGAGTGTATGTGAGTGAGGTGGAGGAGGGAAGAGGGAGGGGGAGGCCGAGGATGAGATGGAGGGATGGGGTGGAGAGGTATATGAGAGAGGCGGGTGTGAGTTGGGAGCAGGGCAGTGAAATGGCGGGGGACAGGGCGACTTGGAGGCGATTTGTTTGTGACCACCCCAAACGGGATTGAGGCGTCTGGCAATAGATAGATAGATAGATAGTGTCCAGGCATATGGATATGAATGGATCTTGAATTTGGCTCCCTGTTTTTTTTTTTTTTTTTCCCCTAGGAGCGTACAGTTTTGCCGGCTTCTGGCCTTTGGTCCCTTCATTCTTGTATATAAATAAAATCAATTGGGAGCAGATTTTGCTGAAAAGGTAATATAATCGTTCCATGATATATACCGCATGAATGAAACCCCAGTTATGAGATGATGTGGGATTCAGCTGATAATTCAGGACTCAGTTGAGTGTTGTTAAATCCACAGGTCTGCAAACTGTAACAAATCCGATGTTGCTTCATAGATTCTCGTTTAATTTGTATATTTTTCGGTTGGCAATTCGAAATTTCACACATGTTATCCTCCATCACGTAAGGTCTTCTCACAGAATGATGAACACTACTCAGGAGGGTGCATGAACTGTATAATAGGTAAAGAAAAATCAAAATTTAAAAAGTGAATGCAGCTGTGATCTACAAAATTTGGAAGTTGACTGCTTCAGAGATGAAATGTGGTGATTCTGGTAGAATTTAACGTGCTGAAATCAAATATGACCATCAAATCCCTTGACTGGCTCCTGGTTTCAGGATATTTCCATATTTAATAGATCCATAGTAAGTTATTGTATATATATTTCATATTACATTGAGAATGAATAATATAGGCAAACTGTGCTAAAACACTAGTTCACAATGATGCTGTGAAAGTTCTACAGTAATTGTGTAAGTCACACAGTTAAGTTCATTCATCATCTGTTCAATGTTTCTTCACTTGCCTCTTGAAGCTTTCGTGTGGAGCATCCCTCGCCACTTCTAGCAGCAGACTACTAGCACTGATGGACTCAATTTGCCCTGATATCGCTTCTCCATTGTTGCAATATCCTGGTGGAACCGCTTACCACGCTCGTCACTCACTACTCTGCAGTTCGGTGGGAAAAAATCCAGATGAGAATGAAAAATGTGTATCTTCAGCAACATGTTGCAGCCTAGGCTTCTGTACCTCTCGAGCAGATTTTCCACCAGTTCCTTGTAGTCGTCCGCCTTCTTGCTCCTCAAGAAAGTTAGTTGCAACTCTTTCGAAAGCCTTCCATGCTAGCTTCTCCTTGCTTTGTAGAACATGGTGGAACTCATCATTTCCGACAAGTTCACGAATTTGCGGGCCAACAAACACCCCTTCTTTATTTTCACTTCATTTAGCCTCGGGAACTTTTCTAGGAGGCACTTGAAGGGTGGCTTAGTCTTGTCCATCAGCTCAACAAAGTTCTTCATCTGGCCCCGCTTGATGTGTAAGGGCAGCAAGAGAATCATCCCCGAGTCAACGAGTGTGGGATGCTGAACATTTTTCTGCCCATGTTCCAACGACTGTTGAAGTGGCCAGTCTTGCTTGATGTTGTGCGAATCTCTTGCTCGGCTGTCCCATTCACAGAGAAAGCAGCAGTACTTCGTGTATTTGGCCTGCAGACCTAGGTAGAGAGCAAAAACCTTCAATGCGCCACAGAGCTGCCACTGATATGAGTCGTAGTTTGTGCATCTCAGGAGCTGCTGCATGATGTCATAGGTTTCCTTCATATGTGCCACATGTCCAACTGGAATTGATTGCAGTGTGTTGCCGGTATGTAGCAAAACGACTTTTAGACTGATCTTTGATAAATCAATGAACAGCTTCCAGTCAGAAGACTCATAAACGATGCTGAGAGCCGTCATCAATCCACTGAGGTCCTTGCAGGCCACAAGTTCTCCTTCCATAAAGAAGAATCGAACGAGGTTTCTTTGGCGGTCACAACACGTGGAAATCCGAACATCACTCACCAGAAGATTCCACTGCTGTAGCCTCGACCCAAACAATTCTACTTTATTCTTATGGCCCAGTCAGATTAGGGTTTTACGACAGGTTTCCCCAGGATACATCAACATGCGATGGGAAAATTGCAGGTTGTCAATGATAGGTCACTAGACAGCATGCAGGTTGATGCAGCATATTGCAGGGTGTCGCAGTATGTCTCTGGTGGATGTAACGAAGTAAGTTGCTGTTACCAAGTCCCCCAACACATCGCAAATTTTTATGGTGAATCGCAGGTGGACGTAGGTAGTTGCAAGTCAACTTGCGACACATCGTGCTTCAAATCCTTGCTTATCGCAGCCAGTCGAAGGTTTTGATCACATGTGTCTACCTGCAACATGTCACAGCTTGTCTTACAACCACTTGTGACCACCTGCATCATGTCTTGCATCTTTACCCTGGACATGTCTCAGGTCAACTGCACCAGGTTGTGACTTGTTACGAGTGGTGTGGACTTCATGCTCGACCTGTCTAGACTGGTTGTGACAGGTCGCAGGTGGACGCAAGTGGCCCACCCGCAGTCAGGGTATAAATATCCGTCAGAGTTGTGCAAAGCATTCAGTCTGTTTTCCGTTTCCAGCAAAGCACACTGAAGTTTAATTTTTTATTTCCCAAGATGTCAAAGAAAGCTTCCAAGAAGTCAGCCACTGCAGCCGCTCCACCTCCACTGCAGCTGCCTCCTGAGTCAGAAGATGAGAGGGAAGAATCAGAGCCACTGCCGGAGACACAGCCAGATCCAGATCCAGACGCTGAGCTTCCTTCCATGCAGGCCACCAAGAAGAAACATCTCAATGACATTGTGTGCCATGAGCAGGAGCAGATGGTGGCAGTGGTTCCAGGAGAACCCCTGCTTCTACAACCAGTCTCAGCGGTCCTTCAAGGACAAAAGCAAGGACAAGCTGCTGGATGGCAAGGCCCAGGAGCTGTCAAAGGAACTCCGGATGTCGGTCACCGGGAAGTATCTGATGTGGAAGGCCAGCTTCCAATTCCTAACCAAGCATGTGGTGCCCAAGACCAAGTCTAGCCAGTTTGGACAGGTATATAATGGAAAAAATTCTCAAAATATATAAATATATACATTTTTAATTTGTTAACCCGCCCCATCCCGACGTTTTCTGGGCAGTGGTACGCCCCAGTCCTGACATTTTTGGACCTTTTTTTTTTGGCTCAAACATCCGCTTTTGGTGAGAAACATTGAAAATTCATAGAGAAATCGCTCACCTGAGGTTTAAAATATTCGATCTAGATACGAGTACCTCCTTACCTGACTGGGTTTTCTAACAGGCTGGCACCAAAGAAAACGAGTTCTATAGGAGGGTAACTATTTTATCCACTCATAAACAGTATTTATTTATTTACTTGGTACGAATTTATATGTAGTACAAGAGTATATTGGTTTTCAAACAGTAATATAGGCATTAAAAGCATTGTTTCACTCACTAACTCATCACCATTCATGCCCTTTTTTTCCCACATTACCTGATCATCATTTCTGACTGTTCTTCCTCTAATGCTATGTAAACTTTTTCCTCCACATTGTCATCGATTGGGGAATCACTCTGGCCCTGAATGTCTTTATTGGCCAGGTCAATGGTAACAGGTGAATTGCTGAGACAATGGCGTGCAGGGGGGAGGGGAGAGGTTATGCGGTGTAAAGCATTGTCCCTGCTTGGCATGTTATAGAGGAATAGAGGAAGGTGTCCCGTGTATACGTGCCAAAAATCACTCGCGAAATCACTCGCAAAAATTGAAAATTGTGCAAATTAGGGACCTTGCAATGTTGCCGCGTTAATTCACGTCTCCGGGATATGAGTGCACATCATGTAAGGACGTGAATTCACGTCTCCGGGACGCAGCGGGTTAATGTATATACTTACCATTATACATACCACTGTACTGAATATACTTGCCATTATACTTACCACTGTACTGACTTGAAAATAGCTTCCCTGTTCCAATTTTTTCTGTATTTTGCAGATCCCCAGCAGCAGCCAGCTGGTGGCAGTGATAACTGATGACGATGATGATGATGATTCCTGGGTCCCCACTCCATTGCTGCTCTTCAGAGGCTCATTCATGGCAGACATCAGCAAGGCCACTTCAACCGCTACTGGGCCTTTGGGAGTGGTGCCGAAACGTCACAAGAAGCAGCTGGAGAACAGAATGGAGGATGTCCTGACAACATGAGAACCACAAGCCACCTGGGGAAGACCATGGAGAAGGTGATGTGCAGGGGCTGCACCACCAAGTCACTCATCATGGACTTCCAGGCCTTGGTCATTGGCATTCTGATGCAGGTCAAGCAGAAAATGGTCATGTGGGGGCAGGAGCAGAAGGCGCAGCAGCAACAGCAGCACCAGCAGCACCAGCAGCACTACCAGTCCTTCCCATCAATGCAGCAGTTCTTCCCACCACCGCAGCAGCAGTTCCCACCGCAGCAGTTCCTTCATCAGCAGCAGCAGTTCCCTCAGCAGACACTGCCACAACCAGATCAGTAGCAGTAGCAAGAGCAACACTCACCAGCCCCAGCAGCAGCAAGCCAGTCAGACAAAACAAGTTTCCAGTATCCCTGGGGGCTGATGCCCTTGATGCCAGTGAACACTCCTGGTTGCAACATCTCGCTGACAGAATTTGGTGCTTAGCTGGCTAGCATCCCTAGGCTGCCAGAGAAAGGTCAGGAGAAGGAGAAGAGGAGGGAGGACAGCTCTGATGATGATGATGCCTAGAGAGACTGATTATGATAAAAACAGAGGCATTTCAAGAAACATTTTCTGTCTTAATAAAAATAAACTTTGGACCATATTTCCCTAGTTTAAATATAAAAATCCGCAAAATACCTTTAATTAATAAAAGAAAAAAAGGAAATGAAATAAAATAAATTTTAAAAATAAGTTAAAATAGGGCCTAAACCTTACAGTAAAAATAATAAATCCCTATTTTTAACCCACCGTGTCCCAATAACATATGGATACGTTGTAATGCTTTGTCATGCTCAGTCTCGATAACATATCTATACAATTGGCAATTGCAAGGTCCGGCATTTGCACATTTTTCAAATTCTGCATGTGATTTTTGGTACGTATACGCGGGACACCTTCCTCTACCTGCCACCAGGCAGGGACACTCCCTTACCCCACATGACCTCCACCTCCCCGGCACTCCATTGTCTTGCCAACTCACTTGTTACCAGCGACCTGGCCAGTAAAGACA
Organism: Coenobita brevimanus; assembly: GCF_032717465.1. NCBI lineage: Eukaryota > Metazoa > Arthropoda > Malacostraca > Decapoda > Coenobitidae > Coenobita > Coenobita brevimanus. Next base: position 32,589,814 of record NC_137033.1, on the reverse strand, counting down.
TGTCACACCACGGTATGAAATTCAAGGCAAGAGTGATTCCCCAATCGATGACGATGTAGAGGACAAAGATTACGTGGCACCAGAGGAAGAAATGACCAGAAGTGATGAGGAGGTAACATCACCAAGAAAGGTGCGGTATGTTGATTTATTCATTGAGTGAAACAATGCTTATATCACCTATATTATTGTGTGAAAACCAATATATTCTTGTACTACATATAAATTCGTATCAAATGATCTAAATTTTATCTACAATACCTGTTCTGAGTGGTTTGCAATAGTTACCGCTACCATAGAAAATGCAACACCTGCATCACAGCTCCAGAGAACCTGGTACCAGGTGTTTAGAGCAGCAGTTCTCAAACTTTTTAGTGTGTGACCCTATTAGGAATATTTCAAGATTTCGTGACCCACAGGGTAAAAACACAATCAAATATACAGCCGACTTGCTGTAATAATAATTTTCTACACACACACACATACACAGAGAGAGAGACAGAGAGAGAGAAAGAATAACCGGTATATAGCCTATCATAGTTATGAATATGCTAGTAGTGTAATAAGGATAATTACAATTTCAGTTAAGTAAATAAAATATATTGCCAGCGTTAGGCTTCTTCTATGTCCCTGCGACCCATCAAAATTCCTCTTGCGACCCACCTTTGGGTCACGACCCATAGTTTGAGAATCACTGGTTTAGAGGGTCACCTGTTTAGACCACTTCTAAGCTCAGGTGAGCATATTTCTCTGAATTGCCATTGTTTCTCACAAAAAAAGGTTTGAGCCCCTCCCCAAAAATAAAATCCATCATTGGTCGAGATTGGGATGAGTCAATGATGAAAAATCGGTCAGGACACAGCGGGTTAAGATAAACTTATTTTGTTTAACCTACCCCGTCCCGGAGACGTGAATTCACGTCCTCACATGATGTGCACTCATATCCCGGAGACGTGAATTAACGCGGCAAAATTACAAGGTCCATAATTTGCACAATTTTCAATTTTCGTGAGTGATTTTTGGCAAGTATACACGGGACACCTTCCTCTATTCCTCTACAAGATGCCAAGCAGAGACAATGCCTTACACCACATAACCTCTCCCCCCCCCCTGCACGCCATTGTCTCGGCAATTCACCTGTTACCAGTGACCTGGCCAATAAAGACATTCAGGGCCAGAGTGATTCCCCAATCGATTACAATGTGGAGGACAAAGTTTACATAGCATTAGAGGAAGAAACAGTCAGAAATGATGATCAGGTAATGTGGGAGAAAAAGGTCATGAATGGTGATGAGTTAGTGAGTGAAACAATGCTTATAATGCTTATATTACCGTTTGAAAACCAATATACTCTCGTACTACATATAAATTCGTACCAAATAAATAAATAAATACCGTTTATGAGTGGTTGGAATAGTTATCCTCCCATAGAACTCGTTTTCTTTGCAGCCAGCCTGATAGAAAACCCTGTAAGGTAAGAAAGTACTCCTACCTGGATCGAGTACTTTAAACCTCAGGTGAGCGATTTCTCTATGAATTTTCGATGTTTCTCACCAAAAGCGGATGTTTGAGCCAAAAAAAAAAAAAAAGGTCCAAAAATGTCGGGGCTGGGGCGTACCACTGCCCAGAAAACGTCAGGATGGGGGGAGTTAAAAAAGCTCAAGTTGTATTTAACCAAAAGGAAAATTATGATTTGAAAATATTTTCATTTACTAATGGGCCCTCCAGATGTCACAAATAAAATTAAGGAAGAAACGTTTTTGTTTTTTATATTTCTTTTAAGATATTTCCGGGAATTGTGGGTTATATATACAGGGTGTTATTTTTGGAAAAATAAATGTGTTTTAAGTATTTTGGGGACCAATTACTCAGATATTTTGAAAAAAATATAATTAATTTTCCTTGGGTTTTTAAGGGAATAATTATAATTAAGTGTTTTGGGAAAAAGTTATGTTTTAATAACATGACTCAAATTGACAGGTACAATATTGTTTAATCAACAGCAACAAGTATAAATATATACAAATATTTTTTTTTACATTTTACAACCACATGGAATCGAATTATTTACAGTCTCTCATATCACAAATTACTATAATCACGTCATCTGATTGTCCTTGCCAGTCTCTCTGTATCTATATGTTGTTCTGTCAGGGCACTGCTCCCATGGGGGAGTTTTAGTAATGTTTCCGGTACAGTCTCTGTCTTCTTGATTCTCAACTTTCCAGATTACCTCCGGCCACCTGCTGCATCTCACCAAGGTTCCAGGCTCCAGGGATGATGATGTGGTCTGGGGTCTCCTTGTCTAGTATGGTGTTTTGCAGGGCTGGATACTGGATCCGCATCAGGTTGTGCAGGCAAAGGGCAGCCATCACAAAGACACTGTCTCTGGTTCTTGGCACATGGTAGTGAGGAAGCACTGGACCCTGTTAGCAAGAATGTCAAAGGTGTTCTCGACAATGCGCCGGGCCCTGGAGATGCGATAGTTGAAGATACACTCGGTGTCAGACATGTTCCTCTTTGACAATGGCTTCATCAACCACGTCTGTAGTGGGAAGGCATCGTCACCGATGATAAAGTACAGAGTGTCCTTGTCATCACCAGGCAGTGGGTCAGGATCAGGAAGCCCAAAGGTACCAGCCTCAAAAGCCTCTTGCAGGGCTGACTGGTTGAAGACGGAGCAGTTGAATGTGGATCTGTTGGCACCGACGTCAGCCCAGATGAACTTGTAGTCCGCACTGACCAGGGTGAGGAAGAGGATGGAGAAGCCCTTGTAGTTGTGGTACACTGAGCCAGAGTAACGAGGTGCTTTGATGGAGATGTGCTTGTCATCCACAGCCCCAGCGCAGTGGTGGAACTGGGTCCTATTGGAGAAACTATTCGCCAATGCCTTTCATTCATCTTGGGTACTTGGCCCGGACATCATCTCGGCTTCATTCTCATCAACGATGTGGGCACACACCTCTCTCAGTCAAGGACACTGAGTTGTGAGGAACATGGAATGTGTATCCCAGGCTGTGGTAGGACTCTCCTGTCGCCAGACACTGGAGGTTGACAGCCAGCTTCAGCCCTGGTTGTAGAGGCTGTCTCGTGCAGGTGGTCTGCTTGGTCAATCTGTCCCCAGTACGCTCCAGGATCTCCTCAAACATGGCCGGCTCCATCTTCATCAGGTTCACGAAGTGCAGTTGTGGTTCTGCTGCCAGCTTCGGCGTGAGAGTGTGGTACACCCACGAGCAAAAGTTCGCCGACAGTCCCTACCAGGCATATGTTTTCAAACACATAGAGGGCACAGCGCTCGTCCACCAGAGTAAGAGTAAGGGAAAAGGGAGGAGACGGAGAAGGGAAGGGGGAGGGAGGCAATGAAACGGGAGGGAGAGGGAGCCAACAAAACAGTGGAGGCAGAGAGCCTGTGGCGATTGTAGATGACACATTGCGGTGTTTGATTATTGTTTCTGTAATAATAATGATGATAATAATAATAATAATAATAATTATTATTATTATTATTATTATTATTATTATTATTATTATTATTGCTAATACTGTATTATTATTATTATTATTATTATTATTGCTAATACTGTATTATTATTATTATTATTATTATTATTATTGTTGTTGTTGTTTTGTTATTATTATTATTATTATTATTATTATTATTGTTGTTATTGTTATTATTATTATTATCATTATTATTATTATTATGACTATTAAGTGACAAGTATACGAAAGAAGGACTTAATCCAGCGTTAGCCCTTAGAAAACGGCTGACATCTTTTGTATTTTATTTGACTAATAACAGACGATTTTTCTTGTGTCAGAGAAGCACCAGTGGTGTCCAGTGGCTAAAGGTTTGATTAAGTCTAGCAACCCATAAACAACGGTTTGAATTTGATCCACACGAGCAAAGAGGCCACAAGAGAATTCCCATCGTCTAAGGGTAGGGGGGTTTCAAGAATACTCCCCCAGTATCCCTGCTTGTCGTACGAGGCGACTAAAAGGGTTGGTGGTGGGTTAGTGCCCCACCCCATAAAAAGAACTAACTAAAAAAGCAAATAAAGCGCCTCGGACCCGGACGGACCATACGTTGACGACTAAGGAACGGACAAAGGACATTCTGAGAGTAGGAACGTGGAATGTGAGAGGAGTGAATGATGAAGTGAAAGAGAGAGAGATTGTCCAGGTGCTTGAGGATGCAAAAGTGGATATATGTGGATTGACTGAAACTAAATGGAAAGGTGAAAGGATGAGAGAATGGGAATACGGTGTAGGTATATGTGCGGGAGTCAGTGAGAATGAGAGGGCAAGAGAGGGAGTATGTCTGATGATAAGCAAGAAGTGGAAGGAGAATATAAGAGAGTATGGAACAGTGGGTGCAAGGATTGTATGGGTGAGGATGAAAGTAGGTATACAAGCATGGGCGATTGTATGTGTGTATGCTCCAACAGAGGATCGAGTGGCAAGAGTGAAAGATGAGTTTTGGGCGAGAGTAGAAGCATGTATGGACAAGTTTGAGAGGAGCGAGAGAGTGCTGTTGATTGGAGACATGAATGGCAAAGTCGGGAATGTACGAGTGGATGGAGTGGTTGGTCAGTGGGGTGTGCCAGCGGAAGTAGATGGGAATGGTAGTGCTTTGGTGGACATCTGTGCTGGTAAGGGGTTGGCAATAGCCAACACCTACTTTCGTCATAAGATGATCCACCGGTATACATGGAGAGTAATGAGGAGGATGGATAGTGAACTTGTTGAACGAAAGGCAATGATAGACTACGTGTGTGTGGATGAGCGAATGAGAAGACAAGTGTTGGATGCAAGGGTGTGGAGAGGGTGGGGGAATGGAGTCTCGGACCATCACTTAGTGATGGCCAAGGTAGAGCTGCAAAGAAAGTGGTTGAGGAGGCGAAGGGGAAGACAGGAGGAAGCAGCTCCTGTGAGAAGAGTGGAGAAATTGCAAGATAGTGAGAAGAGGACAGAGTATAAGAGCATAGTGGAAGAAAGATTGGGAAGGTATGAGCTAGAGCAGATGGAAGGGGTGGAAGACGTATGTAAGATATTCACGGAAGAGATAAGCGCAGCGTGTGAGGCGGTTTGTGGAGTGAGGAGGAGATGCAAGGGTGTGCAAGGGACAGCATGGTGGAATGATGAGGTGAAACGAGCTGTGGAACAAAAGAAGAAGGCATATGGTGAATGGTTGGCGAGTAGAGGTAGGGGAGAAGATGAGAGAGAGAAGAGAGAGGTATATGTGAGCAGGAGAAGGGACGTTAAGAGACTGGTGAAGGAGAGTAAGAAGAAAGTGGATGAAGAGTTTGGGAGGAATCTGAGTGTGAAATGGAGGGAGAGTAAGAAATTGTTTTGGAAGGAGGTAAAGAAAGTAAGGCAGTGTGAAAGGGGAAATAGTAGGGGAGTGAAAGATAGGAATAACAGATTGTTGGTGGAGAAGAGAGAGAAATTGAGGAGATGGAAGGGGCACTTTGAGGATTTGTTGAATGTAGAGAGTGAGAGCAGTGTGAGTATAAGTGGTTGGGGAATGGCTGGGAGAAGAAGAGATGAGAGGAGGGAGGAAGAGATCAGTAGGTCGGAAGTAGTGGAAGCGATGAAGAAGATTAAGCTGGGAAAGGCCCCAGGAATTGATGGAGTGTGTGGTGAAATGCTTAGGTATGGGGGTGAGATTGTTGTGGAGTGGATATGGAAATTGTGTAGATTGGCTTGGGAAGAGGGAAGGGTTCCAGAGGACTGGAAATCAGGTATAATTGTTCCTCTGTACAAAGGAAAAGGGGAGAGAGAAGTATGTGGTAACCATAGGGGTATTTGCCTTCTTAGTGTGACTGGTAAAATATATGGTAGAATACTCATTGATAGGGTTAGGCATATGACAGAGGAGCTAGTTGGAGAAGAACAAGGGGGATTTAGGAAGGGAAAAGGGTGTGTAGATCAGATATTTGTTCTAAGATGTTTAGTGGAGAAGTATCTAGAGAAGGGAAGGAAAGTGTACGCTGTCTTCATGGACTTGGAGAAAGCTTATGACAGAATAGATAGGAAAGGTATGTGGAAGGTACTAAGAATATATGGAGTGGAGGGGAAATTGTTGAGTGCTGTGAAGAGTATGTACGAGGGAGCTAGGGCTACGGTGCGAGTGGATGGTGAGTTGAGTGAGTTCTTTGATCTCAATGTGGGACTGAAACAGGGGTGTGTAATGTCTCCATGGCTGTTTAATATATATATGGATGGGGTCGTAAAGGAGGTACAAGGTAGGGCAGTGGATGTGGGGGTGGCCCTAATGAATGAGGGTGAGATTTGGAAGCTTCCGGTGTTGCTGTTTGCTGATGATACAGTATTGTTGAGTGAAGATGAATGAGAGTTGCAAGGTTTGGTGAATGAATTTGGGACAGTGTGTAGGAGGAGGAAGCTGAAAGTTAATGTAAACAAAAGTAAAGTTATGGTGTTTGAGAGGAATGAAGTCAAAGAGTGTGCAGTGAGGTTGGATGGTGAGGATATGGAGAATGTGAGTGCATTCAAGTACTTGGGTAGTGTGATGAGTAAGGATGGAACTTTGGGGGATGAAGTACGTGAAAGGGTACAGCAGGGAAGGAAGGTTGTTGGCACACTGAAAGCAGTGATGAGAAATAGGGAGGTGAGTATGGAAGTTAAGAAGTCACTGCATGATGGTATTGTGATCCCTACCCTGACGTATGGAAGCGAGGCGTGGACCTTGCAAGAGGGGAACAAGTCAAGAGTGAGAGCAGTGGAAATGAGTTACTTGAGAGGAGCATGTGGAGTGACATGGAGGGACAGGTTGACGAATGAAGAAGTGAAGGAACGTTGTGGGGTAGATGTGGATGTGGTTGAAAAGATTAGGAGAAATACACTGAGGTGGTTTGGACATGTGGAGAGGATGGAGAATGAAAGACTGACTAAGAGGGTGTATGTAGGTGAGGTGGAGGGAGGGAGAGGGAGGGGTAGACCGAGGATGAGGTGGAGGGATGGAGTTGAGAGGTATATGAGGGAGGGGGGGGTGAGTTGGGGGGAGGGGAGTCAAATGGTGGGTGACAGAGTGACTTGGAGGCGTTTTGTCTGCGGCCACCCTTTGCGGGATTAGGGCGTCGGGCTATAGATAGATAGATAGATAGGTAATGTGAAGGTAGATTGCGAGGTAGAATGGCACAAATTAAGAGGCAAGGAAGGGAAGAGAGAGAGAGAGAAGAGGGGAACAAGAAGCTGGCAAGTGAAACACAAAAAGGGCAGTGCCTAGGTTTGTGGTTAATATTTAGGAATCATATAATTACATACATACCTGGGCGAATTTGAAGGAGGGAGGAGGCGAGGTAGGCCAAGGAGATGGTAGAGGGATATGGTGGATGAGTGTGTGCGGAAGAGAGATTTGGAAGTCGGTGAGACTAGGGGACTGACAAGAGATCGAGCTGGCTGGATGAATATTGTGAGGAGAAGCGCATGATCAGGGATTTGGCATCCCTTTTTAACGTGACAGTGTCTGGACTGACTCTACCGGATACGTTTGCAAGAAGCTACAGAACGTGATGAATGTTTCTGGTTTATCAGATAGAGACAGGATTCTGAGGGCTTGATTGGTGAGTGAATGAAAGCGTGACCCATTAGATTGGGCAAATTTGGCCTGTCTGGACGTTGCTGCTCCTCACTCTGCCCTAGGGTGGGAAAGGAGGTCCGGATGATGATGATGATGATGACATACTTCAGAAATGGGAGGGTGAAATGTGGTAGAATAATTTTATTGTTGATAATTATGTATTATTGCCACTCCGACTGAAAGGGATTTGGTGATCACTTCGCAGCATGACAACGAAATTGGTCGAACAAAGATGGTATGTATGTGTGTAACATCAGTAATGTAAAAATGCAGCACTGACCCTGCCTTTTCATCAAAATAATATGGATTATTATGTTTAATACTGCCTAAAGTCGTCATCATAACAGTGTATTTATCAGCTTCTTTCATTTCTGAAGTATATAATTGTATGCTTCCCAAATACATACCACCAAACTAGGTATTGACCTTTACGTGTTTCACTTGGCAACTCGTTCTCTCTCTCTCTCCTTCCCTGCCTCTTAGTTTATGTCCTCCTACCTCGCAGTCTACCTTCACATTACCTGACACAATTAAATTCATTTCTTATGTATCGCACATATATTGCGCACCGCGTAACTTCCACACATGATCACCACACTGCTTCCACACTTTTCACAGGGCACTGCGGCAGGCAGGCCACGAGTGTGGAGACGTGCCTAAGCCAATCACCTTCATTCCCGCCAAGGCACAAGGCACCAAGGCTTGGCTTGGCTGGCAGACACATAAAACTCAGGAGGTGTCCTTCTCCTTGCCCAGTTCACTCCTGAGAGTCCTGTCCACGACGGCACAACTTTGGGGGCATCTCGCCTGCAGCCGGGCCCCCACGCACGCGGCTGTCTGGCCTTCCACACACACACACACACACACACACACACACACACACACACACGCACACACTACACAACGGATACACTAAAACACTTATAACTACATAAAGGAAATACTGAGTGTACGTATCCTCCCCTCTCGCAGTAATCGTAGTCACGGTCCTTGTTCCAGACCAAATGCTACGTAATTTTCCCCTGTGAAGCAATTGTGAATGTGTAATATAGTGTTGGTGACTTGTTAATAAACTCCTCACTCTCCCACGTCAAGTTTACTGTTATCCCCATTGCGAGCATTGAACATTTATAAAAGTAGCGAACCAATTCACACGCTGAAGTGCTATGCTCTAGCATCACAGCTCAGCACATACATGACTCGCAACACATCAGCAACACAAACTACCGAACAACCACCGCTCACAATAAAATCGCTACATTTACTTCATCTACCCTTAGACGACGGGGATTTTCTTGTTGCCTCTTTCCTCGTGTGGATCAAATTCAAATCGTTGTTTATGGGTTGCTAGACTTTATCAAACCTTTAGCCATTGGACACCACTGGTGCTTCCGTCACACAAGAAAAATCGTCTGTTATTAGTCAGATAAAATAAAAGAGATGTCAGCCGTTTTCTAAGGGCTAACGCTAGATTATGTCCTTCTTTCTTATACTTATCTCTTAATAATAATAATCATCATCATCATCATCATCATCAAAATAATAATACTAACAATATAGTAAATAATAATAATAATAATAATAATAATAATAATAAAACGCCCGATATGTGTCATCAACCATCGCCACAGGCTCTCTGCCTCCTCTGTCTTGATGTCTCCCTCTCCCTCCCGACTCGACTCCCTCCCTCCCTCCTCCCCTCTCCGTCTCCTCCCTTCTCCCTTACTCTGGTGGACGAGCGCTGCGCCCTCTGTGGGATATGTTTGGAAACTTATGCCTGGTAGGGACTGTCGGCAAATTTTTACTACGGTCTGACAAATCTAAACTGGTGGTTAGGGTGTGGCGCAAAGCTCTGTACAGTGTTGCTGTTTCCCAAACCCGTGATGTGAAACGGCTGTTATACATGTAAAAGGCAGAACAAATAAGATAAACACATATGCATACAATGTTAACATGTGTATTATAATATATGATAGAACAGTAAACTTATTATGCATAAAATATTTATACGGCAATACAGAAACGTGGCATAAATATTTTAGTGTTGCTAAAAAAAAAGTAGGAACTTTTATTTGCATTTACCGTATTTCTGGGGTGGGTAATAATGTCACATTTATGATTATAAGATAATGTGCAGGAATATAAGTAAAAATATACCAGTTTCTTAGTAAAAAAAAAAAAAAATATTAAACCCTCGTGAGCGGAAACACTCACACCTACCCAGTCTAACCCGGCTAGAGCATCTTGGTTCACTTTCCTTTGTGTCCTTGACTCAGACAGGATGGCAGCTCAACCAGCCCCCTATAATAAATATTTTTAAATATAATTAGATATAATAAAAACAAAATAAAGAAATGAAAGCATAAGTTTATAAGTCACTCATAAAAGAAACAAAATTCCCCAGGGTGACGCACATCTCCCCCCAAGAGAGAGAGATAGAGAGAGGGGGGGGGAGGGAGGATCGCGCGTATGGAAAACGTGGCACCACTGTACAAAGCTTCGCGCCCCACCCTAGCCACTAGTTTAGATTTGTCAGACCATGGTGGGTGTACATGCCGTAGTTCACTCTCTCAGCCACGTCATACCAGGAATTCACCCAGGCTCTGTGGACCCTCTGCTGCTGCTGCTGATGGATTATGTACAGCCTCATGAACGCTGCTGCATTCTGGAGCTGCTGGAAGTGAAGAGCCAGTCTCAGCCTCACCAAGTCTCTCATGTCAAATCAGCACCAGGGTGATGTGCTCTCTTCTGAATCTGGATGTGAACTGGTGACCCACATAAATTTTGCTAATATTTATACTGTGTGTGATCTGTGGCTTGACACAAGACAATCTCTCCACTTGTTGGTTCTGCACGCAAGTATTCGAAAAAACCATGCGACAAATCATTGCGAAATTTTTTGAGTCGCAACCCGTTGGTAACTGTCTTAACCTATCGTGCATCACATCTCAACCTGTGGTGCGTTCCCTCACTCCCAATCGCAAATAGTGGCAACCTATCGCAAGAACCTACCAGCGACAAGTCATACGACACATCGCAAGTCCTATCACCGACCTACGTGTGACCATCTGTGAGCACCCCCAACTCCCCCAAACCACCTGTGACTCCAGTGTAATGTGACCGTTACTCAAAGACTAGCCGCAGCTCACATGCGACTCCCAGAATCACATGGTGTCACTGGTTGCAGCCTGTCGCAGCCTGTAGTCTGACTATGGTGGTACAAATCTAAACTGGCGGCCGGGGTGTGGTGTGACCCTCTGTATAGTGTTGCTATGTTTCCCAAACCTGTGATGTGAAACTGCTGTTATATATATGTAAAAGGCATCACAAATAAGATAAACACATATGAATACAATGTTAACGTGTGTATTATAATATATGAAAGAATAAACTTATTATGCATGAAATATTTATACGGCAGTACAGAAACGTGGCATAAATATTTTACAGTGTGCTATAAAAAATGCAGTCACTTTTATTGGCTTTTACCGTATATCTGGGGTGGGTAATAATGTCACAATTATGATTTTAAGATAATGTGGAGGATTATAGGTAAAAATATGCCATTTTCTTAGTAAAAGAAAAAAATTATACATTAAACCCTCGTGAGCGGCAAGACTCTCACAAACCCAGACTAACCCGGCCAGAACTTGCTTGTGTCACTTTCCTTTGTGTCCTTACCTCCTGGGTGGTGTGGAAATAAAGTCAAATTTACAATATGTACAATATAATGTAAAAGAAAATAACCAAAATGTATCCTAAAACACCATAGATGAGAGAGAGAGAGAGAGAGAGAGAGAGAGAGAAGGGGGGAAGGGAGGCTATGGTAGTTGTTGAGGAAGAGATGGAAGGAAGGAAGGAGGGAGAGAGTGATTGAATGAAAACAAATCATGGCGCCGCACCGGCGAGGTCATCTGGCGACAAATGTAAAACAATAATAAATGTTTTTAAATATAAACATATAATAAAAAAATAAAGAAATGAAAGCATAAGTTTATGTCATTCATAAAAGAAATAAAATTCCCCAGGGTGACGCACATCTCCCTCAGGAGAGAGAAAGAGAGAGGGGAGGGAGCATCGGACGTATGGAAAACGTGGCAAAACCGTACAGAGCTTCGTGCCTACCATAGGGCATTAGTGGATGGGATGTGTAACAGAGATACCTAGCTAAATGTGACGATAAGGGTGTACCTGTGCTCATATCTGCTGATGGTGATGATAAGTGTCGTGGTGGATTTGGGTGGAGAAATAGTCAGCCTGCTGCCTTCAATTCATGCCTGAAATAAGTTAAATCCATCTCCTGCTTGGAAATAGCTGCTCCCTGCGCCGTCTTCATTTTATTTTAATTTTTTAAACAAAATTGCAAGTATATAGTATATTTGGATTGTTCCTTGATGTTCCCTTTAAAAACACCATATTCTGTGTGTGTGTGTGTGTGTGTGTGTGTGTGTGTGTTCTTGTTCTACTCTTCTCCTTTGTGTTTATGATTACAGTAACACCGAAGGTAAAAGCATTAAGTAAAAGTCACAATTTGGTCTACAAGGTCTGTGTGGTTTATGTCCTTATAAGTATTCTGCCATACGTCTGTCCTTTACGTTCCTGCATCTCTTTCTCTCTTTCGTTCCTCGATTTTCCTTCATTCTGCTTCTTTTTTTCTCGCCTCATCTTTCCCCGAACTCTCTTGCCTTTATTTCGGTCTCTTCTTCCTTCGGCTTGGCAAATTCAATCACATTTTATCCGTTTCTCCTCCTCCTCCTCCTTCTTCTTCTTCTTCTTCCTCTTCTTCTTCCTCTTCCTCCTCCTCCTCCTCCTCCTCCTCCTCCTCCTCCTCCTCTTCTTCTTCTTCTTCTCCTGCTCTTCCTGCTCCTCCTCCTCCTGCTCCTCCTCCTCCTGCTCCTCCTCCAGACGGGTGGTCATGTTACAAAAGAGCCTCCTTGTTATCCCTGTACTTCGAAAGGTCTCTCCCTTAAGCAAATACAACTTAAATACAAAAGCTATTGTAGTGAAGGGATTACTGTAATACAATCGCCCTAACCGGTTCACAGCGATGTCTTCTTTGTATATATTGTTTTTACTCTCGTACAGTTTAATTCAAGTCATAAGAGACTTTCCTTAATAAAAATTTTAAGAATCCACTATTCATGTTGCTGTTCTTAGGGCATGGGGATTTCTGGTAGCGATTGTGATAATCTTATAAGTTCGATGACGTCTATAAAATTTTTGTACCTGCTCTTTAATTATCTTATTCAGACTAAGAGCGCATCCTAGCAGTGAAGGGGTTAATAAAGGACGTATGTGACCCCTTCAGTTGCAAAAGTCTCTCCCAAGCATAATATTCGCAATATTATCTTCGCAATGTGTGCACAGCGTCAGAGATATGTACTTATGGAACATTGTTGTTTAGGGAAGCTTTTGTAAATCATGCCTTCTTCCAGCATTCTTTCCTTATTTCATTTTTGTTACAACCAGAAGATTCTGTTCAGCTAAACGGAGACCATTCTTATCGTCGTCTTTATGTTTTAAAATCCCTGCCTCCAGACAATGTTACTCAGCTGAGGAGAGGCTTTTCAAATAGGCAACGTTGGCTATTACCTTTTTTTCCACTACGGTACCCTCTTATGCTCAGTAAAAAACGTCTGTTGACAAGACAAAATGAGGAGTACGTCGCGTCGTCCTAGTGAGGGTGTTCATTCTCTCAAGGTACGAGCAGAATTTTTGATTCTATAAAACCCTTTAAAGCACAGAATAAAAACAAAAAAACTAATAGACGTCTGGAGGTATTTATAAAAGAAGCCCTCGTGCTGAGTTTGAAGTAAACTGGTGAAGAAATGAAGGAATGACACCGAAAACAGAAGTGTTTAAAAGAAAGATATGTGTGAACAAAGAAAATGAGAATTCTCTATCATATCACGGAGACCATAATAATGAATGGTAGTTGAATACTGTCTGTAAATTTGGCATGTAATGAATGCTTGACCATATGTAGTGCGAACATATTATCTAGAAACCAGGAGGAGCAGCTGACTGCAATGACTGGGAGATGCTGACTGGGGGGAGTTGCTGACTGTGCTGTCTGGGAGGTGCTTCGACGTAGCTGCTGACTATTGACTGGGAGGAGTTGCTGACTGTGATAACTGGGAGAATTTACTCACCATGAGGAGCTGCTGATCGTGCTGACTGGAAGGAACTGCTAACAATGCTGACAGGCAATAGCAGCTGACTATGCTAACTGAAGGAGCTTTTAACTTTCCTTACTGGAAGGAGGCTGCTGACTGAATGAGGTCCTGACTGGGAGGAGCTGCTGATTGGGAGACAGGAGGTGCTTACTCAAAAAAATAAACAAACAGTAATTCTGATCGGCCAGGAGAAGTCAGTCGTTTAGGTCATTGCTTCCTAAACTATTTATTTCAGTGTAATGCACCTCCTTTTTTTTTTTTTTTAATTACAAAATTTCAATTAACGCGAACAAAATTCCTTGTCTTTATGGTGATTTCCGTTTTCCCCTCCCTTGTATATGAATATATATATTATTCATCGCATAAGAAGAAAAGAATAACCTATTATTAAATTATTTGTTTTATTCAAATCTTTGATCATCCTAAAAATAAGCAAAGAAAAGTAGAAGTAACAAAAAAAACACAATAATTTATCTTATTTCTTACTTATATAAACAAGTCTTACGAATTACATTCTTAGGAACTTACCACAAAGCCAAAATTACAAGCAGAATACTTTTACGCTTACATGGAAGTTATTGATCGTGACTAGAACGTTCCTGTACTCCTCTGAGTTTCTTAAACCGAGGGTCGAAAGCAGCCCGCATTACAGAATCTACATCCTAAAATTTCCAGCTCCACTGCCATTAAAACAATAGAAACTTACCAGTCACTTTAATGGCAATTCTTTTTTTCAGGTATGGAAAAACAAATTTTTACATCTTGACTAAATTAAGTCATTCACCCTTCATGTTTTATTCACCCTTCACTCTTCTAGTTTCATTCACCCTTAAAATAATTTCAGTCATCATAAGGTGACCTACTCGTATTCATCAGTTTAAGAAGCACTGAATTAAGCTATACCTTACTCTCGGAGACACACTCCAAATGAAGAAAGACAGGCATACATTAGCTTCCTCTCCGGCTAGCCATCAATACCCTGAAGCTGACAGACTCCCACTCCGCCTACACCTACATACTGTAAATCTTGATACATACTATCTCCTCCTGAAATATACTGCTTCCACCTCTCTACCAGCATATTTTGTATTATGATATATTTTGCCTTTTGTCTTTACAACCATCATGAAGCAGTCTTTTCCCACCATCCGAACTGGAGAAGGTAGATATGGTCTATTTTAACCACTTTGTTACAAGGCATATCATTTTAACTGAATATAATCATTCTAGTAGCCTAATTGCTATGAACAGACATTAATCTGAAGGGGTTAAATATCTTGCCTTCTTATCCTCAGCTACTTATAAATTAATTTACGAAGCATTTTGTCTCCTGTTCAGCAACAATGTATAGATCCTGAATTCTGACAAAAAATCCCATTTCACTTACCAATATTCTGCATTCTTACGTAGCTATCCTTTCACTCCTCACACACATGTAAATTGAAACATCTTCCATGCTGATGAAGAATATTGTCTCCTACTCATGTGAACTTGGGTTATAATTATCCTGAATCAAGAAACGGTTTCACATAGACGCTTGTACATTTTGAAATAGCTTCTCACACCCACATATATTGTATCCTGAAATATCTAGCCTCTTACTCCTCACACACATACACCAACTTCAGTCATCACATCATCCCTGATCCACATCACAGTGTTGCTTCATCACACCATACACTATTACGTCACTGCACCACCACACCTCACCACTGCACCACACCGCTGCACCATTTCGCCACTACACCACAGTATTGTATGTATACAAATTGGATCGGTGTTGCTATACACTGTGTCAGCAATGTGTCACTCTGATGTTAATGGTTAGTTTACACCTGTCCACAAAAGAATAATTATTGCTCGTTGTGTTTGGATGTGTTATCTCGTTTCTCAGTGTCATTCTCTTTCTCTCACGTCATTTGCCTATCAGTCTCCCATTTTACGTTGCTTCTGTAGCGGGGCTCTGGTACCCGCGAGGAGTAAGTAATACCTGGCAGTATATAAATCTGTGCCTCTCAGTTTTGTTTGAACCTCTGAAGAAATTATCTTACTTTTAACCCTAATATGTGATGGCTGTGACTAGCTTATCTGATCTCGATAAATAACTAGCAGGGTAATGCTCATTTTTTTTCTTTCTTTCTTTTTTTTTTTTGTTGAGAAAACTACTTTTTCTTCCTCAGAAGCCATTCCGCCTGTGATGAATTCCTTCTGAGATCTCTGGGTTTTTGAATGTCAGTTACGCCATCTTCAGTACCAATGAAATTTAGTCAGTTGTCTTTTTCATGCAGAAAGAATACTGGGCGTGGGGTGCTGCGCAAGGTTCCATCTGGTTGTCTATTTTGCTGAATGTTGGCAATCTCTGACCTCAACTGAAAATATACGAGATATGACTATGGTAATTTATAAAGACCTATGGGTCTTATAATAGTGGGTGTTCATCTGAACGTGGGTTCTTTTTTATCTGGTTCCCACCTTAGTAAAAGTTCACCTTGAGGTACTTTTGAGTAATAAGGATCTTCATTACTGTTGTCTCTCATAATTCAAATGTGTTGGTAAATCCTGATTATATATATATATATATATATATATATATATATATATATATATATATATATATATATATATATATATATATATATATATATATATATATATATATATATATATTAATAACAGAACAGAGGAAGGAAAAACAAATGAATATAAAAAAATAATCCATACACCAGATTACTGGTGTCCTCTATTCATAAAGTATCTGTAACAGCTAGACCTGAATAGCTGTAGGTTGAAGTTTGGAGGGAAACAACTCTGGGGAAGCGACTTCCAGAGATGCAGTTCGGTGAATGAAAGACTTCTGATAGGGCAAAAGTTCTGCAATATGGCTAAGTGACATTCCAGTCATGAGCGCTACCAGATGCCCGTGTAGCACGAGAGAAGGCATGAAGAGTTAGCAAAATGGACGCAACTTCGTCTGAGCATTTGCAGTAAAAATATCTGTAAAATAATGCAAGGGAGGCGACATTCCTTCTTCTTGTAGGGGAGGTAGTTTAGTAGTAATAGCAGGATTATTAATAATTCTAACAGCTTTGTTCTAAATTTTGTCTACTTGTTTTAATGCAACCTCTCCACATCCATTCCACAAAGGTGAGCAGTATTTAAGCTGAGAGTGCACATGAATCTTATGAATTATAGCTAACTGCTCGTCAGTGAACAAGTTACGGACTCTGTACAATAATCCAAGTTTCTTTGAGGCGGTTTTAGCAAGTTAACTGACATGAGAGGTCCAGCTGAGGGCATTGTTAAGTGACACACCAAGAATTTCAATACTTTGGGAGATGGGAATATTTGTACCACTGAAGGTAATATACGAATCTGGCAATACCTGTCTATTAGTAAATTGTATATATTTAGTTTTACTAGTTTTAAATGAGACAAGATTGTTTTGTCCCCATTCACTAATTGTAGATAAGTCTTGATTTATGGAGATGGCTGTACTAAGTTCAGAGTTAGAGATATCAGACTTTGTAAATGGGTGTCTGAGTGTGAATGAACTATGGAAGTGTTGAGTCATCTGCATATGAATTGATGGGATTGTGGGTGATAGATAAGTGATCATTAATATGAACCAGGAATAGGGTTGGCACAAGAACTGATCCCTGCGGCACGCCAGCGTTCATTGAGTGGAAATTGGAATATACATCGTCTACTTCTGCTCTTATTTGTCTGTCGCTGAGATAGGAAATCAAAGGAAAAAAAGACTTTGGTCCATAGCAAGGGAGTTTAGACAAACAGGGAACGGTGCCATACTCGGTCGAAAGCTTTAGAAATATCAAGGGCTACTGCATGAGTTTCTCCATGTAGGTCGATTGATTGATGGATGGTATGAGTCAGGAGATTGAGTATGTCAATGGTGGATCTTTCGTGGCAAAAACCATATTGTCTATCACTAATTAAGTTGTTGGATTCAAGATGTTTAGCTATGTGCTTTTTAATTAAAGTTTCAAATACCTTACAAAGAGAAGAAGTGACAGCTATTGGTCTGTAATTAGAGGGGTAAGAGGAACTTCCTTTCTTTGGAACTGGGTGGATATTGGCTTCTTTCTATGAATTAGGGAATGAAGAAGTACGTACGCATAGTCTGAATAATTTAGCAAGAACAGAGGCAAGATCTGGGGAACACTTTTTTCAAAACAATTGGCGGAATTCCATCTGGGCCTGGAGCTTTATTGGTAGGTAAATTGTCTAGGATGGATTTTACATGTCTGTATTTTAAGTGGAACAATTTCGGGAGGGTCAAGTTCTAGTGCTGTGACATTCTGGCTGGCTTCCTCTATAGTAGAATTTCTGGCAAATGTACTGGCAAAGATATCTGCTTTCCCACGAAGGTCATTTGTAATGTTGCGATCTTAAGATTTCAGTGGGGGAATAGATGATGACTTGTTAAAGTTAATATTGAAAAAGAACTGAGAGTTTACCAGAATATTCTATTGTCATTAGGGTTGTTAAGTTCTTTTGATGCTTGATTTTGAAGAAAGTTTGATTTTGCAAGATTTATTACAGCTTTTGCATGATTTCTATTAATTTTAAATTGAGAGAGTGATTCAGATGTTTTTGATTTTAAGTAAAAGTTATACGCTAATGATTTCTGGGCTGTTACTCTGGTACAGTTGCTATCAAATCATTTTGGAGAATTCGTTCTTTTAGCAAACTGTTGACTTAGTATGAATAAATCCATACCAGCTAGTATTAAGTCGCAAATGTGGGACTGGGTAGAATTGGCATCACTAGAGAAGAAAGACTGCCATGGAATGTCAACAAGATAATTTCTAAATCCATCCCACTTTGCCCTATCAAAGTGCCATTGGGTCACCCTGACGGGTTCAGAACGGGAAGGTTTGGGGAGGCTAACTAATGAGGCTTTGATGAGATTGTGGTCAGAGAATCCAAGCGGAGAGAATACCTGTATCCTGTATTGATCTGGATTATTTGTCAGGAATAGATCCAAGAGATGGGCATTATGGTCAGGATTATCTGGTATTCTGGTTGGTAGCTTTACCAGCTGTGTGAGATTAAACGATTCTGCAAACAGCTTGCACCCTAGACCAGCATTGTCAGTCCTGGCAGAATGCAATACCCATTCAACATTATGTATGTTAAAATCACCCAGAATGGTAATTTCGGTGCTATGGGAAAGATTAAGGTTACTCAACTGTGTGGATATAGAATCAAATAAGAAGCACTGGGGGAGTGATAGACTACACAGATATGTTTGGTAACATTTTACAATTTAGTTTATACAATGAGTAATCAAAACTTAATGAAGTAAAGTTTAAAATGGTGTCAACTGCATACTGAGATTTGATATAACAACGGGTGCCGCCCTTGTTACGGAAGTTTGTGAAGAGATGGTAACTGGGAAAAATAAATGGGGATATTTCAGTACAGGGTGAGATTTGTGGTTCTGTAAACAATAGGGCCAGAGGGGATATGGACTGTAGGAAAAAATGAACTGACTTTAAATTGGTACTAAGACCACGGATGTTGGTGTAGAATAAGGCAGCACTTTCACTTCTCCGCTGAAGAGCATGACCTGAAATTGCAGCAGTTGCTGCCAGCACAGTCGCTTGATGGCGACCGGGAGGACCCTGTGCTGCCAGGCCTACCCTGCCGGTGGTGGCAATCCGAGGTACCACCTCGTTAGAAAGTAATATTGCAGCGGCCATTGCTAAAGAGAGTGGGAATAGAAGGCGTGATGTCTTATGTGCATATAGTGTAGTGTAGACAGTTGAAGGTAGAGGTATTAAGAGAGTATGCTGGCTACTCTCTGTGTAAATAAAAGCGCTGAAAATGTTCAGCAAAGAGAGATGGTCAGGATCAAGTCCTGAGTGCTGGTGAAACGGGAGCTCCAGCTCTCCTTATCACCAGCTTGCCATCCTCCTCCATCCATCATCTAATCCTACATTGCTTCATGAGAAGCATAGGAGCCCGGGGCTAGGCAAGTTGGTCCTGACATTTAAGATGAGAGTGACCAGCCTCACTCATCCCTAAGTGGCACTACGTGAGCAATAACCTCAACCATCCCTTGGAAATAAACCTTCACCGTCTCAATCCGATTCAAGCGCCGTAATTACCTACTAAACCACCAGGCGCCAAATTTGGTTATATGGTTACCACCCAGCGTAGTAAATGGTTCCCTGGTGTACAGGAAACCATTTGAATTATCACTCAGTGTAGAGTCATCCACAGGCAGAAGGAAGAGGAAAGAATGAAGGAAAGAAAGACAGAGGGAGTGTAAAGTCACCCGTAGGCAGAAGGACGAGGAAAGAATGAAGGAAAGACAGAAGAGGATGGAAGAAAGGACGGATGGAGGAGAGGAAAGGGCAGACACCCGACAGCAGCATTACATTGAGTGGATGGTGAGCGCCCCATATATATAGATAGATATATTGATAGATAGGTAGATAGGTAGGTAGATAAATATATGGGGCGCTCACCATTCACTCAATGTATTGCTGCAGTCTGGTGTCTCCCCTTTCCTCTCCTCCATCCTTCCTTTCTTTGGAGAGAGAGAGAGAATATATATATATATATATATATATATATATATATATATATATATATATATATATATATATATATATATATATATATATATAGATATATATATAGATATATATAGTATGCATATATATATATAAATATATATATATATATAAATATATATATATATATATATATATATCATCATCATCAGCCATTACAAGTCCACTGCTGAACAAAGGCCTCCCCCAACCTTCTCCACGAATTCCTTGACTGAGCCAATTTTTGCCACGTTTTCCGTGCAAATTTCTCCATCTCATCTCTCCACCTCCTGTCTGGCCTCTTTCTGCTACGTTTACAATCTCTTGGTGTCCAGTCAGTCAACCTCTTGCTCCATCGATTATCCCTTATTCTTGCTACATGGCCTGCCCACCTCCATTTTTCTTCTTTTGTAACTTCTATAATATCTTTGACTTTAGTCTGCTCTCTCACCCAAGTTGATCTTTTCTTGTCTCTTAAAGATATTCCCGACACTGACCTTTCCTTTACTCTCTGAGAACGAATTGATTTATTTTCTATCGATTTTGTCAGTTTCCAGGTCTCACAACCATACGTCATAGCTGGAATTGTACATTTGTTATATACTTTTCGTTTCAGACAAACTGGCAAGCTACTTTTCATAATGTCCCTATGTTTACCGAACGCTTTCCATCCAATTGTAATGCGTCTCTTTATTTCGCTATCATTATCTTTCGTTAATTTTAGTATTTGTCCCAGGTAATTGTACTCCTCAACTTCTTCAAGAATTTCTCCACTTATTCTGATGTCGGTCTTTGGTGTTTGAGGATTAAATACTACATTTACTCCTGGTCATCTCTGCCCTACTTCGAGACTTTTTCTGTTCAGGTCATTTAACATTTCTTGCAATGTCTCTGCTCTTTCTGAGATTAGGACAATGTCATCTGCAAATCTTAAATGGTTTAGCTTTTCTCCATCAATGTTCAGTCCTTTGTTTTCCATGTCTAGCTTTCTGATAATACTTTCTAGGCATGCTGTACATAACTTTGGTGAAATTGTATCTCCCTGACGCACGCCCTTCTCAATCTTACTTTTCTCAGAGTCATTATGTAATTTAACTGTAGCGGTTCCCTCTTTATATATGTTTTCGAGCTGTTTTACAATGTTCTCATTCACTCCTTGTTCTCGCAATGAATTTATAATTGCTATGTGCTCCACTGAGTCGAAAGCCTTTTCGTAATCAACAAAACCTAAGCACAGTGGTTCATTATATTCTGTAGTTTTCTCAATTAGTTGATTCATTGTCTGCAGATGATCAGTAGTCGAGTACCCGCCCCGCAATCCTGCCTGTTCACGAGGTTGGTTTTCCTCCAGATTTGTAGTTATTCTGTTTGTAAGGACTTTATTGAAGAGTTTGTAAATGACTGATAGCAAGCTAATGGGTCGGTAGTTACTAAGGTCTTTTGAGTCACCTTTTTTATAAAATAGAATAACTATTGCATTACACCATGTTTTGGGAATTTTCTCTTTTGTACATTGGGTAAATAAGTGAGCAAGCCTATTTTGCACTACTGCTCCTGCATCCAACAGTAAATCTGCAACTGTTCCATCTTCTCTAGGAGCCTTCCCTCTTTTCGTATTTTTAAGAGAAATATTTACTTCGTCTGGTGGTAGCTTAAGTACTTCACTTATGTCAAATGAAAAGTTAGCTATTGGTACTACTGTCTTTGATGCATACAGTACAGTTCTTTGTAAAATTCTTCAATTCTCTTCAACATCTTATCTCTGCATTTAATGGCTTCACCGTTTTTGTCTTTTAGTGATGTAATTTGTTATTTTCCGAGTGCCATTTTACTTCGGACCTGTTTCAGACTTTTTCCACTTATGATGGTTTCTTTGGTTTGATCCGTGTTCCTCTTTCTTTTTTCCTCTCTTTGTCTTTTGTTGATAAGTTTATTTAATTCCGCTCGTTCTATTTCATTTTTCGGTATAACTTTAGCTAAAAAGTAACCAACGTTACCAATTTTCATTATATTACGTCCCTGAACTATTCTAACTAACACTTACCTTTTAAGCCTAGTTTGAGATGGGGGAACAAATTTTGTAGGGGTAGTCATATAGTGGCTTAGGTTTGGCTATCGCTCAGTGGCGGATGAATGTCGCGCCATATTGGCTGGTGCAGGCGTGTGCACTCGGTCTATGTCAGGCCCTAGGTTAGGCCTAGGTTAGGTTAGGTTAGGTTAGGGTGTTAGTTTGGGTTAGTTTAATGCAAAATAGTGTGTTTTTAATTAATTTTGATCTTGATTTTGGGGGATAAACCCTCTTTTGGAAATCTTACTCAAAATTCCAAAAGGGGGATTTTCCCCCTAAAATGAAGGTCAAAACTAATTAAAACACAGTATTTTGCATTGGAAAACAAAAAAAAATAATAATAAAAGAAAACGTTGGTTACTTCTATAAATTTACCCATTTTTCTTTGTTTTTACTTTCATTTCATTTCTTTTTGTTATAAGCTCGTGTCTTTTCTGAATAGTTCTTGGCTTTGGTTGTATTAGGTTTTCCTACTACCTCCGCTGATTCTTTTAGCACTTTTGTTAGTCTGTCATTCAGCTCATCAGTGTTACATTCAGCATTACTGAGAGCCTGAAATCTGTTCCTTATTTTCAACTGAAAGGCTACTTTGTTTTCGTTGACTTTTATTGGGCATATCTTTTTATCTTTAATCATCTTCTTTCTTTCACTTTATATATATATATATATATATATATATATATATATATATATATATATATATATAAATCATCTTCTTTCTTTCACTTTATATATATATATATATATATATATATATATATATATATATATATATATATTTTTAGTGTCCGACTCTGGGCATAGGCTTTACAGCCTGCTTTGATCAAGGCCCTGTAGTCCTCCTACATACTATACACTTCTACAGGTCACCATTTCGACGCTAACACCTACCGTCCATTCTGAATACATGCTAGGGCTGTCTCATACAGGACTGGTGTATTGGTATTAGCGGGGTTATTTTTACGACATGTCGGCGGGTGGTAGATCAGTAAAATCTGCTTTAATGAAATTCAAATCCTTGAACTGTTCCCTGCCCCAGCGAGGATTTGAACCTGGGTCCGGTAGGACTGCAGGCCACCTCTCTACCGATTGAGCCACCGCCTCCTCTATCTCTCTCTCTCTCTGTATATATATATATATATATATATATATATATATATATATATATATATATATATATATATATATATATATATATATATATTGATTTATGAGAATAGTTAATTGTGGTGAATACAGAATAAGGTCTTTGACTTGTTGACTGATTCAGGTTGACAGTGATGTGAGTAATGTTGTTAGCAATACAAGAATGTTCAAGAGTCTGGTAGGAAAATGGCTAGATAGTAAGCATAATTTTAATGGCTGGCTTCTTGAATGTGAATATCCAATATATATGACCGCCGTTGCAAGCATTATTACTTATTACTAATATTAATATATTACCGTATTAAACTGCAACATCGAATTCATAAATTGTCCTAGCTCATGAATTTAAGCGGAATCGCCGGGTTTACTGTAGATTTGAAGAAATTATCTTTTCCACTTTTTCACATATCATTTTCTCTGCTTTTTTTTCGTTCATATATGTCTCTTTGTTTTAATTTCTTTTATCGCTATGTTATCTTGTATGTTTCACAGTTAATTGTTTTTACGAATATTAGTTTGCACATCTTTGTTTCACTTTAGGTTTTACTGCTAATCATTTACACGGTACCACAGTATTCTTGTAATTAAGTTGTCAAAAATACTGTTTCCATTCTTTTTTGCACTTGATTTTATTGTTCCGCTGTCACACATTTTTTTTATACATTATTCATATTTTTAAGTGATTTAATTTTCTGTTACCATACTTGCTATTACACTGATATTTTTCCACTTTCTTACTTCTTTTCTCTCTCTTTTTTTTTTCTTTAATGCTAGGAAGAAGGAACCAAAGGCCACAAGCCCGCAATAACTCAAACTTATTAAATTACTAACGTTACGTTTACTTTTTTACTCTGATTATTACTTTTTATATTTCTTCATTTTTATGTACTCTTTTACACTTAATGTCTCTTTTTTTGTGTAGTTTTTCACTGACTCATTATTTATATACAAAATGAATTTGCGTACTAAATCTTATATAATATGATATATTTCTTAGTATTTAACTGCGTCTTCTTCTTTTTTCTGTTTCTTTTGTTTTCTTCTTGCACGTGTGTGTGGGAGAGAGGTGTCACTATCATTTGCTATTGTCTTGTTGTTGTTGAGTAACCCCGGTTTGTCTGGGCGAGTAGACCCATCAACTTCAGGCAAGCTTCCTGCAGGGCCGTCCCGTGCAGAGAACCAATGTTCCCTTGCGTTTGACAGCGCCTCACCACCCGGGAAAGCGTATGGAAGTTTGTTTCCTGGATGAACGCAGCATTACAGTCTCTCCATCCAGTTAACAGAGAAACAATACTATCAGTAGGCCACCACCTACCACCACCTGTGACTGTGCATTCTTCGTTAATAAATACAATAGGTCAATATGTCCTACTGGTAGGCGCTGAGTGGTGAGGGTGCCGGCGAAGAGTGGGGGTGGTTAAAGTGTATTTTGATAATGATGTCTCTTTGACGTATATCGTGACATGACACTTGTCATACTGAAGGTGGAGTCTCCATAACGTATTGGTGTAGGGCGCATGGGGGGAGGGAGGGGCGCTGAGGGGGAAGGCAGGCAGGCAGACGGTGTGGTAAGATACGGCGTTTGTATTATGTGGCTGCTCTTAGCAAAGTATCATCTTGCTCACAGGGATAGGCTGGGTGAGTCATGTACGGTGAGGCAAGGTTTAGGCTGGGTGAAGCAGGGTTGAGACAAGGTGAGGTAGGGTTAATTACCTCGAGATAATTGCAGGTAAGTCTGATTATTTACGTTATTTTTAAGAGGCACCTGTTAATCGAATATATATATATATATATATATATATATATATATATATATATATATATATATATAGAGAGAGAGAGAGAGAGAGAGAGAGAGAGAGAGAGAGAGAGAGATTTATATATATATAGAGAGAGAGAGATATAGATAGTTAGATATAGATATAAATAGATAGATAGATATAGATATATATATATATATATATATATATATATATATATATAATATGAGGAAGAAGGAACTAAAGGCCGCGAGCCCCCAATTATTGTTCCTTCCAAGAGAAAAACAAAATACAAGAGAGAGCCAAATTCAAGATCCGTTCATTTCGAGATGCCTGGATACACTGCGTTTGAAAGACTGGAGATCATAGGAAGCAGAAAATACAGACAGAGGGAGACAGTTTCAGAGTTGACCTGTTGCATAAATGAAGGACTATGAGTAACGAATAACTCTTGCATTAGAGAGCTGGACAGAAAAGGGATGAGAGTTTGCCGCTAGACGGGTGCCCGTGGTAGAGGTGGAGGAATGCATGCAGACAGTTCAGAGGAGCAGCGACCATTGAAGTAGCGATAGAACAGAGATGATGCAACAGTGCGGCGAAGAGACAGAGGTTGAAGGGAGTCAGTAAGAGGAGGAGAGTTAATGAGACGAAAAGCCTTTGACTCTACCCTATTGACAAGAGCTGCATGTGGGGAGCCTCCCCACACATGAGAGTTGTACTCCACACAGGGACGGATAAAACCCCTGTATAGAGTCAACAATTATGCAGGGGTAAAGAAGGAACGGAGTCGGCTTAGCACACCACATCTCTTTGAAGCAGATTTTACAAGAGATATAATATGATCTTTCCAAGATAAGTCCCGAGTAAATGAAACCCCAAGCATGTTCAAGGATGATGCAGGATTAAGCTGAATATTATTAAACATTAGTGGGTATACCTGTGGAAGATTTTGTCGGGTAGATAGGTGTAAAAACTGGGTCTTTGATGCATTAAAAACAACCAGATTATTTTTACCCTAGTCAGTGATACGAGCCAAGTCAGACATTAGATGTGCCATAGCCTCATCCCATGTTTGTTGAAGTAACTGCTGAGATGAACGTTGTGGGAACCGAATGGAAAGGTGAAGGGTGGAGTCATCAGTGTATGAGTGGATAGGGTTAGATGTACAGCATAGAAGATCATTGATGAATAAAAGGAAGAGAGTTGGTGATAGGACAGAGCCCTGAGGAACACCACTGTTAATAGATCTAGGAGAAGAACGATGGCCGTCAACAACAGCGGCTATAGAACGACCAGAAAGGAAGCTAGAGATGAAGGCACAGATAGAACGATAGAAACCGTAAGAGGGCAGTTTGGAAATTAAAGATTTATGCCAGACTCGATCGAAAGCCTTGGAGATGTCAAGTGCAATTGCAAAGCTTTCGCCAAAGTCCCGAAAGGAGGATGACCAGGAGTCTGAAAGGTAGGTGAGAAGATCGCCAGTGGAGCGTCCCTGACGGAACCCATATTGACAGTCAGAAAGAAGATTGTGATAGGAAAGATGCTTAAAAATTTTTCTGTTAAGAAATTATTCGAAAACTTTTGAGATACAGGATGTTAAAGCAATTGGACGATAGTTAGAGGGTTGGTTGAATGAGAGCAAACTTCCAGCAAGAAGGAAAGGTACAAGTTGACAGACAAAGGCGAAAGAGTTTGCCTTGGCAGGGTGTAAGCACAGAAGCACAGTTCTTGAGAACAACAAGAGGGACTCCATCAGGCCCATATGCCTTATTAGTACTGAGGCCTGTGATGGCAGAAAATACATCAGCTGAAGAAATTTTAATGTCAGCCTTGAGGAAGTCACAGGGGGGAAGTGATGGAGGAACAGCACGGGAATCATCCAAGGTGGAATTGGAGGAGAAAGTCTGAGTGAAGAGATAAAATCAGTAGAAGAAATAGCTACAGCGCCATCAGAGTAGAAAAGAGGAGGGAAGGATGATAAGGTAAAGTTGTTAGAAAGATTTTTGGCAAGGTGCCAGAAGGAACGGGAAGAATTCGAGTTGGAGAGTTGAGAGCATTTAGTAAGGATGAAATTATTTTTTGCAGAGCGAAGAACAGACTTAGCATGATTCCAGGCAGAAACGTATAAAAGATGTGATTCAGGGGTGGGTTGGCTCCAGTACCTTTTATTGGCCCTCTCCTTGTTGTGGACAGCATTAGACCAAGCATCAAAGGATATGAGAAAGGAATGTATGCTTCCATACCCGAGAGAACAACGTCCGTAATGTGCAAGGCACACTCAGATGGCTCCCGGCCATGGAAGCAATAATCATTCCAGGGAAAATCAAAGAAGCACTGTTCAGGCCTCCCAATGAACAACTCCAAAGTGCCACAGACGACGTTTCTTTCGAGGGTCCATAGGCCGTACTGGAGCGATAGGACAGCTTAAGGTGATAAGGTTGTGATCGGAGGAGCCCAATGGAGAGAAAAGATTAACAGAGTAAGCAGAAGGATTAGTTGTAAGGAAGAGTTCAAGTATGTTGGAACTCTCGCCAAGGCAGTCAGGGATACGGGTAGGGTGCTGTACAAGCTGCTCTAGGTCATTAGGGATAAAAAAGATGTAGGCTTGTTCACCAGGTGGATCAGTGCAAGGAGAGGAGAGCCAAAGGTGGTGGTGAACATTGAAATCTCCTAGAATGGAGGTTTCAGAGAAAGGAGAAATGGATAGAATGTGTTCCATCGTAGAAGATAGTCAAAGAATTTTTGATAGTCAGTAGAATTAGGAGATATGTAAACAGCACAGATATATTTAGCCAGAGAAAGACAGGAAAGCCGAAGCCAGAGTGTAGAGAATTCAGAAGAATCGAGTTCAGGAACACGAGAGCAAGATAAGGTATTGCGTATATATACACAACAGCCACCTTTGGCTTTGAAATGAGTATAGAGAAAGTAGGAGGATACAGAAAAGGGTCTGCTGTCAGTTGCCTCAGACAGCTGAGTCTCAGTTAGAAAAAGATGGTGAGGTTTAGAGAAAGAGAGGTGGTTCTCAACAGAGCGAAAGTTAGAGGAAAGGCCACGAATGTTGCAGAAATGAAGAAGAAGAGAGTCAGACAGTGGTTCCAGGCAGCTCGAATCGTCACCGGGAGAGGGGCGGAAGGTGGGGGCATTTATGGTCCCCCGCCCTGGGAACTCCGAGGCAACATGTTGAGCTGCCATGATTTTTTTTTAAATTTTGGAAAAGGAAGTGTAGTGTGTACTGTGCATGTAGTTTGGTGTTGATACCGAAAACTGGTATTGGAGAGCATGCTGGCCTACTCTCTGTGCTACTGAGACACTGAAAAAGTTCAGCAAAGGGGGATGGTCGGGATCTGGTCCCGAGGGCTAATGAAACAGGAGCTCCAGCTCTCCCTTTCATCAGCTTTCCATCCACCCTGGGAGTATTGCCCTGCTCGAATGGTGCCACAGTGTACTCTACAGTATATATATATATATATATATATACTGTCCAAAAGTTCCTGAAAATTGAAAGCAGGGTGGATGCATTTGCTGCATATGTATGAGTTTTTTTTCGTTGTGTTTGGGTTAACTTGCGAATTTAGTGATCTCAAAAATGGAGGATATAAAAGAGCAACGAGTATTCACCATGTTTTGTGTGACACAGGAAGGACCTATCCTAACCTATCCTAACCATTATGACACTTGAGAGGAAGTTAGGGTCATTTTTGGTTATTTGCTTGAACTCCGTGCAGACGTCCACGCGGTGCTGGTTTTGCTCATCAGTCAGAAGCCTCGGGACGAACTTGGTGGAGGTTCGTCTCATGTTATGGTCACCAGACAAAATGCAATGGCAAGTTCCATACGATAGGCTAAGTGTCACAAACATCGTGGATAGTCCTGCGACCTTCGAGGATGGTTGCTCGAACTATGGCCACATTGTCAGTATTTGAACTGATGGATGGGCGACCAGAACGTGCATCGTCATCTTTTGACGTTCGTCCGTTTTTGAAAAGCTTAAACCAGTCGTAGGTTTGTGTAACCCCCAAAGCCTTGACACCAAATGCTTGTTTTAACATTTTATGAGTTTCTGCCGCGATCTTCCCGAGTTTCACACAGTTGATGCACACACGCTCCTCTTTCACATAATCCATTTTTGAGATCACAAAAATTGCAAACTAACCCACATACAACGATTGAAAAAAAAATCAAACATGCAGTGAACGCATCCACCCTGCACGACGCCACTTGACACACTAACATAGAGTGCGTGCATTGCCATCTAGCATCCTCACACAGTACGACAAGCGGTCTTAGTCCCACTTTCAAATTTCCTACACTGGATGGCTGTTGCCATAAATTAGTGACGTACCACCCTAATGCCATACTTTAGTTTGCGCCTATTGCTAGGAAAATGATTTTCCGTCGTTGTGTGTTAATGATTAGTGGGCTGACGCTCTCTTCCTTCTCCATATCTGTCATTCACTCACGTCGTCATGCCTGTCAGTCTCTCTCTCCTGCTACGTTCCTTCTCTGTCTGTGTCAGCTCACTGGTACGTGCGTGGAATACCAGTTATACCTCTGTACATTTTCTTTCCCATGCAGTACCTCGGTGGAGGATAATTATAGAAAACTTTGTAAGGAAGGTTACTTGAAGGGTAAGAGGTATCGCACAGAAACACTTGATGTTTCTACTCGCCTAGTGCATGCCTAACACACACACACACACACACACACACACACACACACACACACACACACACACTGTCTCTGTCTGTCTGTCTGTCTGTCTGTCTCTCTCTCTCTCTCTCTCTCTCTCTCTCTGAATCACGTCTAATCACCTGCTCCCTTCATTCTTCAGCTGGAGGCGGTGGCTGAATCGGTAGAGAGGCGGCCTTCAGTCCTGATGGACCCAGGTTCGAATCCCGGCTGGGGCAGGGAACAGTTTAAGGATTTGAATTTCATTAAAAGCAGACTTTCCTGATCTACCAGATGATCCGCCGACATGTCATAAAAGTACCCCCGCTAATACCAATACACCAGTCCTGTATGAGGCAGCCCTAGCATGTATTCAATATGGACGGTGGGTGTTAGCGCCGACGTGGTGACATGTAGAGAGGTGTATGGTATGTAGGAGGGCTACTGGGCCTTGAGAGCAGGCTGTGAAGCCTATGCCCAAAGTCGGACACATAAAAAAAAAAAAAAAAAAAAAACTGGCTAGTTGAAACACTCTCACCTTTCTTGTAACTATTACATTGCATTACATCAACATTGCATCCTAACACTACACTAGGCCTACACACCGACGCTATACCACCACGCCATACAACTTTATCGCATCACACCACTACACATCACTAAACATCACTCCATCACCATATCATGCCACTACACCACTGTGCAACACCAATGCACCAATACACCACACCTCAGCACAACTACACATCAATACACACCACTGCATCATACCATCACATCACCATCACATCACCACCACAACATCACTACATCACACCTCTAGCACAACACAAAACCACAACACCACTCCACACCAAAGCACCACACAGCGTCGCTAAACCACACCACCACACCATTACACCATCACATCATAACACCACATAACTGCCCCACACCACAACACACGTTTATCGTTATTCCTGGCCCGACCTTGATTTCCCTGACCAGCCACCCTGATATTAGGCACCAACATCCAGAGGAAGGTCTCCCAAAGGATCCATCTCAGCAGGAAATGGCAGAGACCACTTGCCAAGGGAAGGGAAGGTTTGATATATTGACACTAGGAATATAA
Organism: Coenobita brevimanus; assembly: GCF_032717465.1. Classification (NCBI taxonomy): domain Eukaryota; kingdom Metazoa; phylum Arthropoda; class Malacostraca; order Decapoda; family Coenobitidae; genus Coenobita; species Coenobita brevimanus. Next base: position 32,558,701 of record NC_137033.1, on the reverse strand, counting down.
CGTTTATTTGAATTCTTCTGTAATGACCTGGTATAGTCGACAAGGGCAAATCTATCATCCATTCCTTGTTGCCCCATCAGGAGCATGCAGGTGTCCGGTGGTAAGACATTCAGAGTGGATATTCAAAGCGGGAGAGATAAGCCATTCTGCGTGAGTGGTATTATGTAAGCAATGAAACATAACCATCTCACGAATATTAATCCTTAAGGGTCATATGCAGTTAGAATGCCTTAACCCACTAGACCACCTTAGGCTCATTAATCAACTTAGTAAATTGCCAGATAACAGGGGCTTTCACACACATGCGTAAGGGACTAAAGCTTAAATCATGAAGAGCAAGGCAAGTCCCAATTTTAACAATAATTTCTGAATCACTTGACGAACACTGAACTTAAATTGTCACTCAGAATCAATCGTAGCTGCAGTCTGTGTTGTGGGGTACAGGATGCTAGCATCTAATAACCACTGGCGTTCTATAAATATGCATTTTTTAAAATTAAGACTTTTCTTACTTTTCATTATTCGACCACTTTAATTTGATGACTTATTTTCCCCTACACCGTTGTTATTTGTAGGCTAATTAATCATCTTAAGAATGAAGTTTGAACAGATGGAGCTCAAATATAGCCTTCATTTATCCCTTCACTAAAAGATGTCTTCGTAAAGCAGAGTATAAAAAAGAGTAAAAATAGCAAGACATCAACCGGCACCGGCAAAAGACGTCACAGGATCGAGAAAGCTATGTTTAGCACACCGCCTTTGATCTATTTTCAATTCAACAACGGAAAGAACAAAAAACTGAGATCCTGCTGACCTTGTCCATTCCAGAGAAAGTAAGAAAAAAAAAAAATCCTTTCATTTCGAGATGCATGAACGAATTGCTCTTAAAAGATTGTAAGTCATAGGCAGTGGGAATGACAGACTAAGGAAGACAGTTTCAGAACTGATCAATGTATGTACAGTTGGCCGCACTCCCGCGAGGGCCACCTTAGTGTTGTCAACGCTGGCCGAGATAGTAACCGCGAATCATTAGTAGTGAGCTCTGATCGAAGCATTCACAGGACTGAGGGAGGGAGCGGGTTTGAGGTGGGTAGGTGGGTGCCTGTACACGAGAGGCGAGATATGACGATTGTTGAGGCGACAGAAAAGTGTAATATTTATTAAAAGAATTTTTTTTTTTTCGGTGTTACTTTTGCCATCATGAAAAGTAAAAAGATCAACTTTAAATATTATACTGCAAAACAAAGACAACCGATCAAGATTCATAATTGTAGACTTTAATTGTATTTTATTTTATTGTCGTTTCCAAGCAATGGATGCTGTAAAATACAGACAAAAACTGCCTGAAAATAATGAATCAGAATGCTGTTTATTAATCACATGTAACAAATGTAAGTAACTTCATCCGGAATGTGGCAGCTGCTGACACCACTGGCACATATCAACATCGCCCATATCTAGCGTTACCTAACAAGCAGTTTAAAATCGCATCGTTGCGTCATCGCATCGTGGAGTTATCAGGGCTCCCATTCACCTTCACATGATAGCAGATTAAATATATATATATATATATATATATATATATATATATATATATATATATATATATATAGAGAGCGAGAGAGAGAGAGAGAGAGAGAGAGAGAGAGAGACAATACTCAAGGGTACGGTGTCTTAGCCCTGAACAATGTATTGTACTGTATGAAAGTTAACACATTCGGATACATTACAGTCAATTAGGTGATAAAGAAATAGTAATAAGTTGTAAACAAGCTACTGTACTGTACTGTACGGTATCTAGAATATGACACTCCTGTTATCATGCGAGAGATAAGCGAGCCAATGTTGTCGGGTGTTAGGAAACGCTTGATAAGGAGGATACGGAGGTGTGTGCTAGGTGTGAGCAATTACCGCATGCAGTATTAAGGATTCACATTTGCTATATTCAATAGCATTATGCTTTATGGTTTCCAAGCATTAACTGTGCCACTTTTCACAGCGGTAATAACTTGACAATAAAGGTATTAAAATATATATGATTTGTTACCAGGTATTGTAGATTTATATTATATATAGCTTCCAGCCTTCCACTCATCTGTTTCAGACGTCATCCCTCACCTCTCGTGCATAGGTATCCCCCCACTCTCCTCAAACCCCCTTCCTCCCCCCCAAACTCTCTCTGTACGACTCTCTCTTACTGGCTGTGGATGCTTCGAACGCATCTCTCTACTAGTGTTTCAGAGTAAATATCTTGGCCAGCATTGACAACGCTGTGGCCCTCGCGGGAGTGCGGCCAGCTGTACATAATCACAGTCTATACATCACCAGTTACAGATACTGGCTATTTGCAGAGCCTTTAATCGTTCTTGCTATCTCCAGATGATTTTATTCTCCTCAGAACTGCAGGGGTTAGCTAGACTCTTCATTGATTTCTTTACTAATAGGTCCAATTGCAAAGGTGAAAGGCATCTTAAAGTAGGAAGAATAGAATAGGACACCCATCGTCGTAATATTTTCAGGCTCACAATGTATTCCACTACAGTTTAAAAAGGGTTAGAAAAATGTACGAGTCCTTGATTCCGTGTATAATTAACAGAGGACACACCCACACGGAAATGCACTGAGGAACGGAGAAATTAGTCCAAGGATTCTTCATATAAAATTTTTGCTAGGATATTTTTTCAACCATTGCCACACAGCGCAACAGCCCTTAATTGCCTCCGCCAACTGAGCTGGAGGAGGTTATGTATTCACCCCTGTTTGTCTGTGTATTTGTTTGTCCACCCACACAACTCTTCTACTTCACTATCTCCTTCCCCCAGTTTTTACATCTTGTTTTACCGTCCTTTCTTAAATTCATAGAAACAGATATCAGAGACAGTCTTTCCTTTACACACCATTGTATTTAACCCTCCCCCATCCAGCTTAGTCAAAACTCATCCCCTCCTTTCTCTCTTCAGGCGAGATCACCTCCCCACACACTTCGTCCTCTTCCACTTCTCCACACTTCCCCCGTTCTTCCAAGTTTTTTCTTGTCCTCCTCCCAGTCTACCCCACAGCTCTTCTACCCTTCTCTCCTCATCTAATCCCTCCTTGTCTACACCTACTCCTCTCCTTTCTTTTCATTCCCAATTTTCTTCTTCATCTTTGTCAGACATCCCCCTTCCCTTTTTACCCTCCCTTTAAGCGCTTCTTTTCCTTCATTGTTCTGTTACTCCCGCCTCCCCTCATTTCATCCCTCCCAGCATTCCCAATCCTTGTTCTCTTCCCTCATATGTTCCTCCCCACCACATCGTCAAGCATCTCGCTTCCCCTCACTCCCTTTCCCTTCTCCCCTATCCCTCCTTCTCCTCAGCACACTCTGCGTCCTACTTCAACACCCAGTTTTACCGCGGAAATTCCCATGTCCATTATGATCATAGGCGGTGTGACCTGACAGCTCTGGGTCACTGCTGGCTGAGAGAGAGAGAGAGAGAGAGAGAGAGAGAGAGAGAGAGAGAGAGAAGAGGAAGAAGAAGTGGGAGAAGAAGATGATGATGGTGATGATGACCAGTGCCCTGTGTAGTGTATGTGAACCATTACTTCCACTCACCTTCCTCACAGTTCCAACTGCTCATTTCCGCCTTTTCATGGACACCTTCGGTGACGTCTATCATGTTATACTTGCTACTACCATGTGATTGAATTTAACATTTTTTTATTTTTTTTAACGTTTGAGAAACTTTTAACTTCAGGGTTTTCATAAGGTGTACAAATATTAAGTCCTCCCCTGTGAACGGATCTCAGTGAAGCAGTCAGACGTTAATAGGAACAATATACAAAAAGACATCATGGCAATGAATGGGTTAAATCCTTCACAGAGTACGGTTTTTCTGAGTTTAATATACAGTAGCTGTCTGAAGTGATCTAGAACTGTTCTCACTTCATGGTGAAACCGTTAATTGAATTATATCCTAGCCATCTTTGCAAAAGTGGATTCGTCCGTATTGAACAATATCACATGGCAATAGACAGAAAGTACTGAAATAATAATTATAAAAAAAATCTTGTTTTATATGTTAAAAACTGTCCAATGCCTTTGCCTTAGCATTCATTTACCTCTCTTTCCAATATCCTTCCACATTCACCACACACCCACAGATCACCTAGGCCTACCCTTCATACCTACACTTCCCCATCCCCTAGCCTCCATTACCTTCCCCACACCCTCCACCCACGCCTACTTCCACCACTGACCTTTCATCCATCCACCTACTGCATCTTTCACTGCTTACACCTTCCCGTTTTACATTCCATTCCTCACACACATTGGAGATACCAATAGTGTTTCTTTTTCTTAGTAATCTATCTCATTATAGGCCAATACACCCTATCATCTGAGCTTCTTATATATCTGTATGTACTCCAGTGTACTCCTCTACTCCCAGTATCTACTACCAGTAAAATGCGCTTTGTGAGAGCGTGATGAGCGAGCGAGAGCCATGTTATTACCTGGCCAAGTCGGAGGGTGTTGTTATGTCTGGGATCAACAGGTGCCTGTTCATAGAGTTGGGCGGCAAGGCGGCTGGCAGGGAGTAGAGATTTCGTTTCCGGGTGAGAATTCAGAAAGTATTCGCCATAGAGTCATGAAATTTCACATAGTTGTGTGTCTTATAGCGAAATGGTGCCTTTTATAGGTAGAATGCTGTGTCTTAAGCCCGTTTTTTATGATAAAAAAGTAAAAACAATATTTTTTTCAGATTTAGAAAAGATGGGGGGTGAGGTTAGGTGTACAGGAGGGGTGGAGGTATGTGCTTGGTCAGATGGAGAGTTGCAACAGCGAAGCATTGCCCATGTTTAATTTGATTTCATAATTGAGGCTTTTACCGATTTGAGCCGAACACTTCCTTGGAAAACTCGAGATTGCAAGGGGTTCCTACGCATTTATGGGTGAGTTTTTGGTTGATAAAATTTATTGCAAGGATGTATGACCTACAAAAAGAATTTCAACTTTACTTCACAAAGGCATAAAGTTATTAACTTTTGCTTAGCGTGATGGTAGGGTCGGACTGGGCCGTTCATTTCCAAACTTAGCTGAGAGTAAACATCGCTCGCTCTCTTCGCTGTCTCGCTCGTAATCACCTCCCCCCCATTCCTACACACACACACACACACACACACACACACACATGCGCGCGCGCGCACACATAAATATATCAACTATTGCCTCCCTTCACCCTTACTCTAGTCCTTACCGCGCATCATCACTGCCAACTCTTATCCAACTTCACTATTTTACCTTTCGAAAAACTTGACTTCATGGTTTAAAAACGTAGATGCTTGTGAATGGAGTCAGAAAAGGACAAAAGGGAACAAAAGAAATCCATATGACGTTGGTGAATGTTAACCATCGCTATCATCACAGCCTTCCTTCTCATCCTTACCATTATCATCATGATCATCACCGTGATCGCCATCTTTTTCTTCTTTGTTCACTTCTTCTTCTCCAGTCATGATTCTTCATCATTATCATCATCATCATCATCATCATCATCATCATCATCATCATCATCATCTTCATTTCCTTCAGCAGTATAATAATTCTCATCAGCATTCTAACTTGATTATAATTCATAAGTACTTCAGCATACGTTTCATATTTATCCATCATCACCATCATTACCATGATCATCATCATGATTATCATTGTCACCATTTAAAATCTCACAGAAATATAAACGAGGTCTGACTGAAAAGTGTCGGACCATTAGCTAGTTAAAAAAAAAAAAATGAGTTCAGACATTAATCGCCTACGAAAAGTGTCCCTGAGGACTAAACACACTTAGCCCAGCGGTTCTTCCATTCCTGGAACATTTTGTGAAGTCAGTTCTGGGGATCACAAAAAAGATCTTCGTCGCATTTGTCTTTATACCATCTCGAACCCTTCAGTGGCATATTCAGTTAAGGAAATAGCCAGTAGTCGCTGGGAGCCTGCTGGACCTGTGTTTGCCCAAAAAATCCTGGATGAGATGGTATGAGTGGGCTGGCGCATTGTCACGGTAGATCTGCTAGTCCTCTGTCTCCCACAATTCTCGTCTCTTGCGACGCACTTCATTCTGTAGGCGATGTAGAGCTCCCAGGTTGTATTCTTTATTGATATTTTGGCCTTCTGGAGCATATTCATATTGAAAAACACCAAGGTAGTCAAAAAACACTGTCAGCATGAGCTCCGACTTTTGAAGCAATTCTACCTGTCCTTATATTGCGTAACACCGACATTCATTGCAAAAATCTTGTTAGGTCTGCCGATAGATTTAGACTGTGTCTCGCCATTTTTTAATTTTTCTTGACAAAATTTGATGCAATAGCACTGCTCGATGCACTTGGTCATCCCGGCACAAAAAGAAAATGCGACGAACAAGAACACGTCCTCAAACACACGTTGCCGGATGTGACTGGGCTTGGCAGCAACAATGAACGTATTCGAGCTTGCGCACAACGACTTAGGGTCACGTTTCACTGAGTCACATCCCCTTGCTCCTACTGGTGTACGAGAAAAAAATATGGTCGGATATATTTCGCTCAAACCTCGTGTATGTGTGTGTGTGTGTGTGTGTGTGTGTGTGTGTGTGTGTGTGTGTTCTTACCTAATTGTATCTTTACAAGAATGAGTCAAGCTCGTACTGTCCCGTGTCTTAAACCATATTTATCGTACATATCCTTAAATTTGTGAATTGTTTTGGCACACACTATTTCATTCGGTAGTGCATTCCTCTGATCAATTGCTCTGTTTGGGAAACTGAATTTCCTTACGTCTTTATCACCTCTCTTCTTATGTAGTTTTTTGCAGTGTCCTCTTGCTGATCCTTCTCCATATAGGTTAAGTAATCATTTATGTCTATTTTCTCCTTCCCTGATATGCATTTATATAGCATTATCATGTCACCTCTTTTCCTTCTCTCCTGTAGTATTGGTAGATTCAGTTTATCTGGTCTTTCTTCGTAGCTTAGATCGCTTAAGCTTGGTACCCATCTTGTAGCGGCCCTTTGAACGTTTTCAATCTTGTCTATTTGTTTTTTTAGATGAGGACTCCAGACTACTGATTCATACTCCAGGGTTGGTCTGATGAATGATGTTATTATCCTTCTTAGCATGTCTTCATTTATGTATGTGAATGCTATTCTCATATTTGCAAGCAGTGTATACATGTTCCGTACCTTCTCATTGATGTGGTCAGCCGGAGATAGTCTGTTATTGATAATCACACCTAGGTCTTTCTCTCTTTCTGATGTATGTAGGGTTTTATTTCCTAACGTATGATCCCAATCAGGTCTTTTTCCACTTTTACCAAACTTGATTACATGACACTTATCCACATTGAATTCCATTTGCCATGTATTACTCCATTCATGAAGTTTATTTAATTCTTCTTGTAGCTCTTTACAAGAGTCTGTGTTAGTAATTCTCCTTTCTATTTTTGCATCATCTACCAACATATTAGATAGCTTTCTTTTCCAGTGTTACTGTCTATATCATTTATATACACTAAAAACATGATTGGTGCCAGCACTGAGCCCTGTGGTACTCCACTAGTCACTTCTTTCCATGATGAGTAATTTCCCCATAGTACTGTTCTCATTTCTCTTTTTATGAGAAAACCTTGCATCCAACAAAACAGTTTGCCTCGAATTCCTCCTTGATGGTACAGTTTCCATAAAAGTCTTTGGTGTGACTGTGTCAAATGCTTTCTTGAAATCTAAATAGATACTGTCCACTCATCCTTCTCTTTCCTGTATTGTGTCTGTTACTCTGTCATAGTAGCTCAACAGATTAGTAACACATGATTTTCCTTTTCTGAAACCAAACTGTCCTTCTGTTATCATATTGTTTTCTAGATGATTTACCCAAGCTTTTCTTATAAGCTTTTCTAATATCTTGCTTACAACACTTGTCGGTAGTTGAGTGGATTTTGTCTATTCCCTTTCTTGAATAAGGGGACAATGTTTGCTTTCTTCCAAATATCAGGTAGTTTACCTTGACTCAAGGATTTCTTGAAAATTAGAAATAATGGTTTACTTAACTCCTTTGCACATTCTCGTAGCACAGAACATGAAATTTCATCAGGACCATTTGCTTTTCCTCTGTCTAATTTACTTAACTCCTCCTGTATTACTTTTTTTGGTATTTGTATATCTGGTAGTATGTGTGGGCATGCATGTTCCACAGAGTCCTTCTCAAAATTTTTCTTTTGTAAAAACTGATTGGAAATTCTTATTTAGTGCTTCACAAATATCCTTCTCTTGTGTATAGGTGATTCCATCGTCAGTAATGGATTGTATTTTATCTTTTTTGTTTTGCTTCTGATGTAGCTGTAAAATAGTTTCGGTTGATCACTACTTTTATTTATGATATCCTCCTCAAACTGTTTTTGGGCTTCCCTCCTTATTCTTGTATAACCGTTTCTTGCCTTTTTGAAATTATTATATGCCCTTTCACTGTTGTGTCTTCTGTATCTATTCCACAACAAATCTCTTCTTTCTTTTGATTTTTTACATTCTGTATTGAACCATTTCTTTATTTTCTTTTCTGCTTCTTTGTGCTGTGGGAAGTACTTCTGGACTCCTATTTCATAAAGTTCACAGAATTTTTTATATACAGCATTTAAATCTTGTCCTCTAAGCTCATTTTCCCAATCAGTTTCTAAGAATTACTTATTTAGGTCATGATAATTTCCCCTTTTTATAGTTTAGGCTCTTTTTGTAACTTTCATTGCTGTTAACTATGTCATATGCTATCCTGAAGATGCAGTTTAGTACTGCATGATTGCTTTTGCCGAGTGGAGGGTGATATATTAAACTGTCAGTATCATTTTCTTGCCTAGTAAATATGAGATCTAGCATTGAGGATATATCAAGTCCTCTTTTTCTGGTGGTTTCCCTCACATGTTGCGTTAGGAAAAACTCTTGCACGAGATCCAGGAGCTTTTGGTCCCAACAGCTTTCTTGGCTTATTATATCTAGAGTATTCCAATTTATATTGTATTAAAATCTCAAGTTAGTATAATTCTTTCCGATTTCTCTTCCATTTTATGTACTAATGCTCTTAAACTCTGAATTGTACTCTCTGCCAGGTCCTCATATTCGTCTCTTTCCCATGTGTTTGATCTGGGTGGCATGTACAAATTGGCTACAATTACTTTCCCTTCAGATGTATTGATCTCTACTGCAATCAATTCTACTTGTGAGGGTATATCTAGTTCTATTTCTCTAACTTTAAGATTTTTCTTAGTTAATATTATAATTCCTCCTCCTTTTTAAAAGTTCCTATCTCTTCTCCATATACTATATTCCTCTAAGTTTAGTATGTCATTTGATATCCTTGGTGTTAATTTTGTTTCAGTTAGGCATATTATATGTGGTTCATTTTCTCTGACATAATCATTCATCTCTAATAATTTAGTTACCATTCCATCCACATTTGAGTACATTAACTTAATTATCTTGTTTATATACTTGCCATGACATGGTTCTATTACCTTCCTCCTTTTTATTCCCTCCTGTTTGTGTACCACTTTCGTACCTGCAATCCTATTACTTTGTAAAAAAAATGTATTCTTCTCCTCTTCTGATCTTCCCTCATTTTTTGTTTTTGCTTCCTCACTTTTCTCTTTCAGTAATTCCAGTTCCTCTTGTGTTAGGCATCTTTTTATCTATGCATTTTTGAACTCCTCTTTTTCCATAAGATTCTTTGCATTTTTTAGTATCTCCTCCACGGTGTTGACTTGCATTTCTCGTATTTCCCTAACCTTTTGTGTTCCTCTATGTCTTTACTACAGATTTCCTCTGATACTTCTTTCAATAAGCTCATTACATTTGCCAGCTCCTTTTTGTCTCTTGAGATCTTGATTTTTACTTATTCCTCTACTATACCAGCGATTACTATAGATTTGTTGATATCTACTGAATCTCTGACTAACTTTGGATTGTTTTGGATTATTCTTTTCACTTCCTTTTTAATGCTTTTTTTTTTTCCACCCTTGTTTCTAAGTCTTTCTTTACTTTCACCATTTCAGCATACGTAGTTTCCACATCATTTTTGTGGCTTTGCACAGCTTCATTCACCTGTGTTATCTTCTCCTCAGTATCACTGCTCTGGTCTATCAGACTGCTTACTTGTCTAATTGTCTCCGTATCATTTTTGAACTCTTCCATAATACTCTCGTGGTTGACTACTGTACTTGCCATTTCACTCATTTTCCTCCTAAGTGTACTCACTTCCACTGTTAGTTCATCTATGGTTGTGTCTGTCTTGTTGACCTCCCTTCCTAGTTTTTCTATTTCTTCTTTTTGTAAGTGCATCTGCTTCTTTATTTCATCAATCTCATTCTGAAAAGCCATCTCCAGTCTGTGTACATGCTCCACCAGTTTATTGTGAGTCTCCATTTCAACCAGTTCTTGGTAGAAATCATCATTCTGCTTTCTACCTTTATCCCTTTTCTTTTCCAAATTTGCTTTACTAAAGTATGTGGCCATTTTGCAGTACTAAAAGCACAGAGTACTTACATTCCCTGGGGCAGTTGTAGTCCAAACAAACAATCAGCTGATTGAGCGCATTCTTTCGCTACTTGGTTCTCTTTTCTGTTTGAACAAGTTTTCTTTAAACTTAATTTTTTTTTAATAATAGAAAACAATTTAGTCTAACCTGGTACAGAGCTTGATCATATAAAGATACTAATTTAGGTAATGCCACTGGCCGTGCTGGCTCGGTATGGAGCGCTGTCGGCCCGTGTCAGCTCTCCTTGGTGCCTCCTGTGTGTGTGTGTGTGTGTGTGTGTGTGTAATATACCAAAGTATTTATTTCACTGTAATCATTTCTACTGTGGTCAATTTGCATACACATCTAAACGGTGAAATGAAATTTCTTCACACACACACACACACACACACACACACACACACACACTGAATCGGTAGAGAGGCGGCCTGCAGTCCTACTGGACCCAGGTTCGAATCCCGGCTGGGGCAGGGAACAGTTTAAGGAATTGAATTTCATGAAAAGCAGACTTATCTGATCTACCAGATGACCCGCCGACATTTCATAAAAGTACCCCTGCTAATACCAGTACACCAATCCTGTATGAGACAGCCCTAGCATGTATTCAATATGGATGGTGGGTGTTAGTGCCGAAGTGGTGACATGTGGAAATTTAGGAGGACTAGTGGGCCCCAAGGAGGACTACTGGGACTTGGGAATAGGCAAATGAAGCCTTTGCCCAGGGTCGGACATGTAAAATATATATATATATATATATATATATATATATATATATATATATATATATATATATATATATATATATATATCCCATTGGATCCCAGGGGTGCTGAGTGAGACATTGCACTGGGAGGGTACTATGCATACCGCCCTTCGCCTATCGGCTCATAGTCGCGAAGCTCATAGGTCCCTACGCAGGGACCTTGAAAAATCCCAGTTCTGTCCAATACTCGGGACACTGGGCTCCAGTGGGATATATATATATATACAGACACCTTAGTGGTAGGTGGCGGGGCACTCACCACCCACTCACTCCATGTAATGCTGCTTTGGGTGTCTGCCCTTTCCTCTCTTCCATCCTTCCTCTGCTGTCTTTCCTTCACTCTTTCCTCTTTCTTCTCTCTACGGGTGACTTTACACTCCCTCTTCTTTCTTTCATTTTTTCCTCTTCCTTCTGCCTATGAGGTAACTCTACACTGAGTGACAAGCCAAATGGTTTCCTGTACACCAGGAAACCATTCACTACGCTGGGTGGTAACCATATAACCAAATTATGGCGCCTGGTGGTTATCAGGTAATTAAGGTGCTCCAATCGGATTGAGCCTGTGTAGGTTTATATCAAAGGGGTGGTTATGGTTTATTGCCCACGTAATGGCACTCAGGGATGAATGAGGCTGGTCACCCTCGTCTTAAATGTCAGGACCAACTTGCCTAACCCCGGGTTCCTACGCTCCTCATGGGGCGACATAGGATTCGATTATTCTTCATGGAAGTTTATTCTTTTTGGAAGTCTTCATACATTTATGCATTTATCAGCGTTGTTAACCTGATGGCAGCTTAACAGATTTCACAGATTCTGGCAGTATTTTACACCCGCCCCATCCCGACGTTTTCTAGGCAGTGGTACGCCCCAGTCCCGACATTTTTGGACCTTTTATTTTTAGGCTCAAACATTTGCTTTTGGTGAGAAACATCGAAAATTCATAGAGAAATCGCTCACCTGAGGTTTAAAATACTCGATCCAGGTACGAGTACCTCCTTACCTGACTAGGTTTTCTAACAGGCTGGCACCAAAGAAAACGAGTTCTATGGGAGGGTAACTATTTTATCCACTCATAAACAGTATTTATTTATTTACTTGGTACGAATTTATATGTAGTACAAGAGTATATTGGTTTTCAAACAGTAATATAGGCATTATAAGCATTGTTTCACTCACTAACTCATCACCATTCATGACCTTTTTTTCCCACATTACCTGATCATCATTTCTGACTGTTTCTTCCTCTAATGCTATGTAAACTTTGTCCTCCATATTGTCATCGATTGGGGAATCATTCTGGCCCTGAATGTCTTTATTGGCCAGGTCACTGGTAGCAGGTGAATTGCCGAGACAATGGCATACAGGGGGGGGGGGAGAGGTTATGCGGTGTAAGGCATTGTCCCTGCTAGGCATCTTGTAGAGGAATAAAGGAAGGTGTCCTGTGTATACATGCCAAAAATCACTCACGAAATCACTTACGAAAATTGAAAATTGTGCAAATTAGGGACCTTGGAATGTTCCCGCATTAATTTACGTCTCCGGGATATGAGTGCACATCATGTGAGGACGTGAATTCACGTCTCCGGGACGAGGTGGGTTAATCTCATAACTTTGAAGGCGACCCAGACATGAGAGTGGAGGTCTTATATACACACCTGCAGCAGGGATTGACATGCAGAGAAAAGGGGACCTTATGACCTGACACACCATGACCTCACCTCACCTCACTTTGGCTGAACTTACATCCTAAACCATAGAAAGCCTAAACAAAAAATGTTAGCCTGGATGGAACTGTTTTATAATGAATTTTGTTAACAATTCAACACAGTTAATCTGCCATGTCCCGGCAGATTTTTCACAACTGACTGCCCCTCCCCCCCTAATCGCGGCAGATTTTTTATTTCTATTTTTTTTTTTTTTTTTTGCTCAAACCTCCGCTTTTTGTGAGAAGCAATGGAAAATCACAGAGAAAATGCTCACCTGGGCCTAGAAGTGGTCTTAGACAGGTGACCCTCCACACAGCTGGTACCGTTTTCTCTGGAGCCGCGGTGCAGCTGTCACGTTTTCAGTGGTAGGGATTAGTATGGGAAGCCACTCAGCATAGGTAGATATCTATTGGCCTTCAGGGACAGTGTTCCCCAGAGTGTTGGGGCTTGTACTGAATGGTAGATAAAGAACCTAAATTAAAAAAATATATATTAATTTGGTACGAAAAATGTAGTACAAGAATATATTGGTTTTCAAAAAAAAAAAAACTGGGTGATATAAGAATTGTTCCAGATACCAATCACCTGAAAATCACCAAATTCTTGCACATATGACTCATAATGACTGTTGTTTCAACTTATATACTATTTTTCCACTTACATTATACTTTTCCACTAACATTATACCAGTTTCCACCTTATATAACACCCCCTTGGGGGTAGGGTTTTTTTTTCAAGAATACTCCCCCAGTATCCCTGCTTGTCGTACAAGGCGAGTAAAAGGGTTGGCGGAGGGTTAGTGTCCCTCCCCGGAAAACCACTAACCAAAAAGACGAACAGGAAGCCTCGGACAAGGACTGACAAAAAGATGACGACCAAGGACCGGACAAAGGACATGGTAATCGCAATATGGAATGTAAGAAGTGCGAATGATGAGGTGAAAGAGAAAGAGATTGTCCAGGTGCTTGAGGGTGCGAAAGTGGATGTATGTGGAGTAACTGAAACCAAATAGTGAGGTGAGAGTGTGAGAGAATGGGAGTATGGATGTGGTATATGTGCAGCAGTAGGTGAGAATGAGAGGGCAAAAGAAGGAGTGTGTATAGTTGTGAGTAAAAGATGGAAGAACATAAGAGAGTATGGATCAGTTGGGTCAAGGATTGTGTGGGTAAGATTGAAAGTTGGAATACAAATGTGGGTGATCGTGTGTGTGTATATGCGCCAATGCAAGATCGTGCAAGCAGAGTGAGAGAAGAGTTCTGGACAAATGTGGAAGTGTGCATGGAAAAGTTTGGAAAGAATGAGAGAGTGTTTTTGATCGGTGATACGAATGGTAAAGTAGGGAATGTGAAGGTGGATGGAATAGTTGGTGAGTGGGGTGTGCCTGCTGAGATAGATGAGAATGGCAATACATTAGTGGACATTTGTGCTGGGAGGGAGCTGGTGATAGCCAATACCCTCTTCAGGCACAAAAAGATCCACAGGTATACATGGTGAGTGATGAGAAGGGTGGGTGGTGAACTGAATGAAAGGAAGGCAATGATTGATTTTGTGTGTGTGGATGAAATGATGCGAAGATGTGTAATGGATGCAAGAGCTTATAGGGGTTGGGGGAGTGGACTTTCTGACCACTACTTGGTGGTGGCCAGAATTAGAATTCAAGTAAGATGGAGGAATAGAAGAAGGGAAAGACGAGAGGAAGGAGTAATTGCAAGGAGAGTGGAAAGGTTACAAGAGGATGAGAAAAAGGCAGAATATAAGAGAGAAGTGGAGGAACGATTGGGCAAATATGAACTGGAGCAGATGGGGGATGTGGAAGGTGTGTGCAGGATAATTACAGGAGAAATATGTGCAGCATGTGATGTCGTGTGTGGGATGAAGAGAAGACGGAGGGGGGGTGCAAGAAACAGCGTGGTGGAATGAAGAGGTGAGACAGGCTGTGGCACAAAAAAAGAAAACATACAATGAATGGATGAGAAATAGGGGCATGGAAGAAGTTGAGAGGCAGAAGAGGGAGATAGATGTAGAAAGAAAGAGAGAGGTGAAAAGATTAGTAAGAGAGAGTAAGAAGAGAGTGGATGAGGAATTTGGAAGGAATTTGAGTGTAAAGTGGAGGGACTGTAAGAAAATGTTCTGGAAAGAGGTGAAGAGAGTAAGACAGGGTGGAAGTGAAGTTAGCAGGGAAGTGAAAGATAAAAATGGTAGATTACTAGTAGAACAGGGAGAAAAAGTGAGCAGATGGAGAGAACACTTTAAGGAATTGTTGAACATAAGAGGATGGAAGTAATGCAAGTATAAATGGCTGAGGAATATCTAAGAGAAGGAGGGAGGTGAGAAGACAGGAAGAAATCAGTAGGATAGAAGTTGTGGAGGCAATGAAGAAAGTTAAATCGGGGAAAGCCCCAGGAATTGATGGAGTGTGTGGTGAAATGCTGAAGCATGGGGGACAGATAGTAGTAGAATGGATGTGGAAGATGTGCAGATTGGCCTGGGAGGAAGGTAGAGTCCCGGAGGATTGGAAATCAGGTAAAATTATTCCCTTGTACAAAGGAAAAGGGGAAAAAGAAGTGTGGTAATCATAGAAGCATTTGTCTTCTTAGTATAATAGGAAAAGTGTATGTTAGGATACTTATTGACAGAGTTAGAGAAAGAACAGAGAAATTAGTTGGAGAAGGAAGGTTTTAGGAAGGGGAGACGTTCTGTAGATCAGATATTCATTCTTAGATCTTTAGTGGAAAAGTTTCTAGAGAAAGGAAAGAAGTTGTATGCAGCTTTCATGGATTTGGAGAAAGCATATGGCAGGGTCGATAGACAAGGATTGTGGAAAGTATTAAGAATATATGAAGTAGATAGGAAGTTGTTGAATGCTGTGAAAAGTATGTATGATGGTGCTAAGGATGCAGTGCGTGTGGATGGTGAACTGAGTTAATTTTTCTCTTTGAAAGTTGGGTTGAAACAGGGATGTGTCATGTCTCCATGGTTGTTCAGTCTATACATGGATGGAGTAATAAAAGAGGTAGAAGGTAAGGTAGTGGATGTTGGAGTGGCCCTGGTGAGAGAGGGTAGTGTTTGGAAACTCTTTGTACTGTTGTTTGCAGATGATATTGTGTTGTTGAGTGAAGACGAAGGGGAGCTGCAAGGCTTGGTGGATGAGTTTGGGAGAGTGTGTATGAAACGGAATCTAAAGGTGAATGTAGGGAAGAGTAAAGTGATGGTCTGTGAGAGAGGTGAAGTCAGTGAATGTACGGCAAGGTTGGATGGTGAGGAACTGGAAAATGTGAGTACGTTTAAGTACTTGGGTAGTGTGATGAGTAAGGATGGATGTTTGGAGGGTGAAGTGCTTGAAAGGGTACAGCAGGGAAGAAAGGTTGCTGGTTCCTTGAAAGCAGTGATAAGAAACAGGGAAGTGAGCATGGAGGTAAAAAAGTTACTATATGACAGTATTGTGATACCAACTCTAACGTATGGAAGTGAAGCTTGGATGTTGTTGGAAGGACACAAGTCAGAGTGAGAGTAGTGGAAATGAGTTATTTAAGAGGAGCCTGTGGGGTCACATTGAGAAACAGGCTGACAAATGAGGATATAAAGGAGTGTTGTTGTGTGGATGCGGATGTGATAGGAAGCGTTAGGAGGAATACACTGAGGTGGTTTGGCCATGTGGAGAGGATGGAGGGTGAAAGACTGACGAAGAGAGTGTATGTGAGTGAGGTGGAGGGGGGGAGAGGGACGGGGAGGCCGAGGATGAGATGGATGAATGGGGTGGAGAGGTATATGAGAGAGGGGTGTGTGAGTTGGGAGCAGGGCAGTGAAATGGTGGGGGACAGGGCATCGTGGAGGCGATTTGTTTGTGGCCACCACGAACGGGATTGAGGCGTCTGGCAATAGATAGATAGATAGATAGATAGTATTATAGTGAGCATCATATTACTGCATATTTACAACACTTTGTACAGTATTATTGTGAGCATCATATCGCAAGCACATAGAGTATCAGTAATGCACTAAGATGTGGTATTCTTTGAAACATGCCTCAGCGCAAAATATTACATTGCATTCGACACACTCGTATCTCGTGTTTTTTCTCTGAGTGGTTGCTCTCACTGTCGATTAGCTTCACATGTGACAGCGGCGCTGGGGTCTAGGACGGTTTGGTTGAGGAGGGATAGTGGTGGGGAAGTGGCGTCCTGAGAGGCATAGGGGAGTCTGTGGGGCAGTGGCGTGGCAGGTGCGGTGGTGGGGCCTGTCCTCTGCATACCTCGCGATGATTTCCCGAGACAGCTTCCTCACAAATCCCTCGAAGGTCTCAGAGGTTCCGGTAGTCATGGTGTGGGGGTAGTGGGCGTTCAGGACTGCAATATGGAGAGTGTGGAAGAAGAGCTTTTTGTACCACTTCATCGTGGTCCTGGCACATTCCACACTTGAAATCATGGAGTCTGACTGGTTTATTTGCCCCATGATAACATTGTAGTCCAGTACTGACTCCGGTTTCCAAACGTGGAACCTCCTTTCACTGAGGTAATCCGTGGAGTTGGTGCGGTGCATCAGGGGGCGGTGAACTTCCAACAGGAAGAAAACTTCCCTGTTGTAGTTCCATACAGAGGTGAGGATGTTGTTTCCCTTGAAGAAAACCACCTCAGTCTTGTTAAGTTTCCTCCCAACCTTGACCATATGGCAATGGTTTTTCTTGACTGTCCCACAGACTCCGGTGTCATGATGGTGAAGGTACCGAGCAAGAAGGGGGCTAGTGTACCAGTTATCCAGGTACGGGAAGCGACCACGATGAAGGTACTGCTCTATCATTGTCTTTACCACGGCCCCAGAAAGTCCAATACTTCGATCTTGTGTTATGTCTGTCTGTGTGGCAGTGTACAAGACCATATCTTCCACATAACCAGTTTAACAGTCACACATAACGAGGATCTTGAACCCAAAATGGTGTTTCTTGCTGGGTATGTGCTGCCGAAAAGAAATATTCCCTTTCCATGACATGAGACTCGTCTATGAGAAGGTCTCTGTGAGGATAGATGGATGAGTGGAACTTTTCCCGCAGGTGATCAAATACCATCCTTATTCTCCTCATTTTATTGGTGTTATTTGCATTTGCAGGGTCGTCAGCATCGTAAAAGTGGAGGCGGCTCAGAATATGCTGAAATCTATTCCAGCCCATTACCTTTCCAAAGAAAGGTGTGCAGGTCATTGGGTCCGTAGACCATTATCTCGGAATTTGTCTTTTCTGTACAATACCCATCAAGAGAACCAGGGCAAAAAAGATGAACATTTCACCTGTGGTAACTGGGTAGTCATATTACTGGGAATGCTTACTTGTCATACCTTCATGCTTACTTTCACGGCACTGGCTGCTTGCGAATGTGTTAATCTACTCCACAATTCGCTTCATAAACTCATCACCAAAGTATAGGTGGAAGATATTCACCCTGGTGGAGCCTACATTGAGTCCCGGAGCAGTACAGCCAGACCGCCACTCCTCTGTGAACTGGTGAACGATAGGCGCGAAGTCACTCCCATCCTCCCAGTCCTATGACACACCATCGTCCCAATCTTCCACTTCGTCAGGGTGGGGAGGAGAGGGTGGTGGGGATGGTGGGGGTGGTTGGGGAGGTGGAGAGTGGCGCCCTTCCCCATTCGTGCTCCTCTTTCCTCTCCCTTATCCCGTCCCCTTTCCCATCCCTTTTCTTCCTTTCCCCACATCACGGGGCTGTGAGGAGGAAGCACGGGAATATTGCTGGGAGAGAGAGGTGCTAGGGCACGGCTGTTCATCACCTGCCCACTGCCCAGGTACGCCACGTGGTCTTCTGGGTGCTGCCTCCCTGCCACCACCACTTTCCCTTTCACTGATCACTCCAGCCACACCATTTGCGCCTTCCCCAGACAAAACAGAAGCACCATACCTTATTTTTCGTCTCACCACACCTTCAGCTCCCCGCGGCAAAATCCTTTCCCTCCTCCATCACGCGATGACACCACGTCCCACGGCTCCGACCCCGTCCTCGTCCTCGTCCTTCTCCTCTTCAGAGTCTTCGTCTAAAGCAGTGGTTCTTAACTGGTGGTCCACAGTGACTTTTTGGGTGGTCCACAGGACGTTCACTATATTTGGTAATAAACTGGAGATTGGTGCATATATTTTTAAATTTATTAAAATTTCAGTACAAAAATTATCTATCTATCTATCTATCTATTGCCAGACGCATCAATCACGTTTGGGGTGGCCACAAACAAATCGCCTCCAAGTCGCCCTGTCCCCCGCCATTTCACTGCCCTGCTCCAAGCTCACCCCTCCCTCTCTCATATACCTCTCCACCCCATCCCTCCATCTCATCCTCGGCCTCCCCCTCCCTCTTACCCCCTCCACCTCACTCACATACACTCTCCTCGTCAGTCCTTCACTCTCCATCCTCTCCACATGGCCAAACCACCTCAGTGTGTTCCTCATAACGCTTCCTGTCACATCCACATCAACACCACAACGCTCCTTTATATCCTCATTCGTCAGCCTGTCTCTCCACGTGACTCTACAGGCTCCTCTTAAATAACTCATTTCCACTGCTCTCACTCTTGACTTGTGTCCCTCCAACAATGTCCAAGCTTCACTTCCGTACGTTAGAGTTGGTATCACAATAGTGTCATGTAGTAACTTTTTCACTTCCATGCTCACTACCCTGTTTCTTATCACTGCTTTCAAAGAACCAGCAACCTTTCTTCCCTGCTGTACCCTTTCAAGCACTTCACCCTCCAAACCTCCATCCTTACTCATCACACTACCCAAGTACTTAAACGTACTCACATTTTCCAATTCCTCACCATCCAACCTCGCTGTACATTCACTAACTTCACCTGTCTCAAAGACCATCACTTTACTCTTCCCTACATTCACCTTTAGATTCCGTTTCTTACACACTCTCTCAAACTCATCCACCAAGCCTTGCAGCTCCCCTTCGTCTTCACTCAACAACACAGTATCATCTGCAAACAACAGTACAGGGATTTTCCAAACACTATCCTCTCTCACCAGGGCCACTCCAACATCCACTACCCTACCTTGTACCTCTTTTATTACCCCATCCATGTACAGATTGAACAGCCATGGAGACATGACACATCCCTGTTTCAAACCAACTTTCAAAGAGAAAAATTCATTTAGTTCACCATCCACACGCACTGCAGCCTTCGCACCATCGTACATACTCTTCACAGCATTCAAGAACTTCCCATCTACTCCATATATTCTTAACACTTTCCACAATCCTTGTCTATCCACCTTGTCATATGCTTTCTCCAAATCCATGAAAGCCGCATCCAACTTCTTTCCCTTCTCTAGAAACTTTTCCACTAAAGATCTAAGAATGAATATCTGATCTACACAACCTCTTCCCTTCCTAAAGCCTCCCTGTTCTTCTCCAACTAATTTCTCTGTTCTTTCTCTAACTTTGTCTATTAGTATCCTACCATACACTTTTCCTATTACACTAAGAAGACAAATGCCCCTATGATTAACACACACTTCTTTTTCCCCTTTTCCTTTGTACAAGGGAATAATTATACCTGACTTCCAATCCTCCGGGACTCTACCTTCCTCCCAGGCCAATCTGCACATCTTCCACATCCATTCTACTACTATCTCTCCCCCATGCTTCAGCATTTCACCACACACTCCATCAATTCCTGGGGCTTTCCCCGATTTAACTTTCTTCATTGCTTCCACAACTTCTATCCTACTGATTTCTTCCTGTCTTCTCACCTCCCTCCTCCTCCCAGCCATTCCCCAGCCAAAATAAATAATTGGCCATTCATTTTATTGTATTATTCCTATTGATTATTCCAGTATGATTGGTACTTACCCAAATCTGTCAACACATGCAGTCAGATGTCTTCTGCCATTTGCATCAACTTCCATGTGTGAGAGCAGATTTTCATGTTTGTTGCACATTAAGTCCAAACAGAGGAATCGGCTTGCAGTGGAAAGCGATATTCATTGTGCATTATCAAGTACCACTCCTAACATTGAAAAGCTTGTCAGTGAGAAGAGAATCCAAACGTCTGGTTGCAAAGAAAAATGTTAGTTGTATACTCCTACATACTTTTCAAAATTCTGTTTGTTAGAAATAAATTTCACAGCAAAATGTTAGAGAAGTATTCATGTACTTCCTAGAAATTATGTTTGAAAAAAATATATTTCAGACCAAAATGTCAGCTGTCTGCTATTTTATATCATTCTCGAAATTCTGTTTAAAATATAATTCTAACCAAAATGTTTGTTGTCTATGCTTTATTTATCATTACTCAAAAATGAAATGGTCCACGATATCTTTTTTAATTGGGCTGGTGGTCCATTGCCTAAAACGAGTTGAGAACCACTGGTCTAAAGGCTGGAGAGAGGTGCATGCACATGGTGGAGGTGCATGCTGGCCTTCCCTTGCCTTAAGGTACGTCACATACCAACCCATCTTGGCGATGGTACCTCCTCATCACTGGTGCTCGATTCATCGTCAGGCAGCATGTAGTCCTTGTCCGCCACATCGCCATCAATTGGGGAATCACTGTCGCCTGTGAAGGCATCATGGGTGGCTTGAATTTCGTCGTCAGAGAGACCTCGGTGTGCCATGTCTGTGCTGGGTCACTGCTAACAGGTGAGTGACCGAGACAAGGGCACGCGCGGGTCACGTGGGGTCGGGGATTGTCTCCGCCTGGTGGCAGTTAGAGGAAGGTGTCCCGCGTCTACATACCAAAAATCACGTGCGAACTTTGAAAATTGTGGAAATGACGGACCTTGCAATTGCAAAATTTTTGGGTACATTATTGGGACTGAGCGTGAAAAAAACGTTGCATTGCAACATATCCATACGTTATCAGGACGTGGGGGGTTAAAATGGCCACAGCTCATGTTTATTTATTCTAATATGTGCCAGAAATTAAGAATCATCCAGTTACATATATTCTATCACAGCTTTTTGACCTTGCTAGTATCTAATAACCTGGCCGATTACAGTGGCGATCATTAGATGGAACAGACCACAACTCTCTTGGGCCATTCTTGCATTATACTTAACCTGTGAAATCGTGGTCTCCAAGTCGTTTCCAGATTATTCTATATAACCTGTATTACACTTTTTACACGGAAATTTATATAAACCTGAATTGCTTGATGGGCTGTTATTTAAGAGGGTTTTCTTTGTGGCATTTTGATACTGGAAAGTTACATATCCATCTTTTTTTGTTTTTCAGTATTGAACAACACTCAAGGAAATTGTTATAGAAGGGGAGGACTGGAAGGGGAGGACAAAGGTTCTTTGACTGGTCCGCCGTTCTTGCCTATTAATTTTTCTTTTTCGTTTTTTTAATGTGTCCGACTCTTGGCATAGGCTTCACAGCCTGCTCCTAAGGCCCAATAGTCCTTCTACATACCATACTCCTCCACATGTCACCACTTCAGCGGTAACACCCACCATCCATACTGAATGCATGCTAGGGCTGTCTCATACAGAACTGATGTACTAGTATTAGGGGGGGTATTTTTATGACACGTTGGAAGGTCGCTAAGTAGATCAGTTAAGACTGCTTTAATGAAATTCAAATCCTTAAACTGTTCCCTGTTCCAGCGAGGATGTCTGGGTCCGTTAGGACTGCAGGCCACCTCTTTACTGATTCAGCCACCGCCTCTACAAAAGCGTTTTCTTGTTTTATTATAACACTGGGTTAGTGTGCTTGGTGGATATTTAAGTTTCTTCCCTATGTTCTGAAACATTTTAGTTCTTCGTCTAGAAAATCAGGGCTTGAAATGCTACACTCTTATGCTCTCAAGTACCCAGATATGACGGAATCTTTTTGTGTTCATGTGATGATTCAAATACCAATGCACATAGGAGACTGTATTTGTAAGTTTTCCGTATACATTATTCTTCAGAATACCAATATCCCTGATGACCTCTCCCTCCAAGAAGGGCAGCTTAATATTCATTCCTAATTCATGAGTAAACTTTATGGATGGGACTAACGAATTTAAGTAGAAATTCAATAACGAGGAGGTTGTTAAGCCAAAAGCATAGGATGTCATCAATGTATCACCGCCAAAGTGTGTTCCTCTCCTTTACAGATGTCAATAACTTACTCTCATTGTATGCCAGGACAGTGGAGAGGAGGTTACCCATGGCCATACCATTTTTTTGTGTATTATGCTTAAAATATATAAATAATAAATTATCTGCAGACAACCTTATTAGTTTAATGATGTTTTCACAGAGAATGCCATCAATGCTGCCCCCCAAAAACATTTGCTTGGAAACCTACTACGTATTCAACAGGAACACTGATGAATAATTATTTGACATGAACATATACATTAAAGGATTTTAGCTTCTTAACCAGATCCCTATTATTTTGTGTAAAACATTTAGAAATGGTGCCCTCAGAAGGGGACAATTGTGTCACAAGTAGATTGGAGTGCTTGAATGTTACAGAGCCTACAGAACTTAAGACTGGCCTGAGAAGATTGTGTGGCTAGTGGGTTTTGATTAGGTCATACATATGCTGTATTGATGGGTTTTGTGCTGAAAATTGCTTGATCAGATCCCCTTTATCCCACACTGAATTATTTATTTGGGGATTTTTCTATTCTGTTTTTCTGTGGGGTCAGTTTTCAGATCACAGTATGTACTGTTATTTTTTAGTTCACACATTTTTTTCTTCAAAATCAAATTTCTTCATGGTTACTAAGATGCTACTTTTATCAGTTACATGAAGGGTGTCATCTTTCTTTAATTTTTCTTTGGCCTTCACAAACCCGTTAGGAATGGAGTTGTTAGTTGTTGTTTTTTTAGCTGTTCATATAATACACCACGGATCATTTCACTATCTCTGCTCAATTATTTTTCTTTTTCGAAGAAGGATCTTTCGACTTGTACTGGGTTTATCTCCTTTCCATACAAAAACGATACATCATAACTGAAAGCACAAAGAATGTCATGATCTATATATAAATAATAATAATAATAATAATGATAATAATAATAATAATAATAGCAAAAATAGAAGAAGAAGAAGACGAATGACAACTGGCAGTTGATACACAGTATAACCATCACACAACTGTCTCAAAGAACAGAAACATTCCATTGACTCAACACACACACACACACACACACACACACACACACACCACAATAGCACCCTCACTTTCCGCAGACTAATCATGGCAATAACAAACCGGTGACGGTGGAAGGTTAATAACCGGGGAGAAGCTTGAGTTAGGAGTCAGTAACTCAGAAAAAGTCGAAGAAAGAGGCTGCATCACGCTCAAGGTGGATGAATGGGAGGGCTCTGGCACAAACTTACAAATGGCCAAACTTTACTCTCTCTCTCTCTCTCTCTCTTTAAATACGAAACGTTGGTGGTGGCAGCGATATGTGGCTATGAATAAGCGGTGTCTTTCGGTTATTTCCATGATTCCGGGGAAATTTTTGAAAAAAAGTTGTGATTAGATACTATTTTGAAGTTGACAGCTTATTTTTTCTTTTATAATTCCAGTGAAAAATTGCGTACGAGTGGTACCTAAGTACAGTTATTATGTTGTGCTTCTCTAAAGCTCTCATATTCTAATTCCATTACGATAGTACCTGAGTGTAATTTTTCAGTTTCATTTTATGTCTTGCTCATAATAAAAAGGGAAATATGACAGTATTTAGAGACTCTGGTTTTATATTTATCTGCGATGTTGAATGCCAGGTGTATGGGAGTAGCACACACCCGTCATGCCACTCACTCATGCAAGTCTCATCTTCAGGGATAAACTTTTAGTACCCACACCAACCTTTTCAAGCACCACTTCTCAGCCAGTGTCATCAGTTTCTCTCCACATAGCCTAAGATTTTTCTGTGATTTGCTTCTTATAACCGCCTTTCCTGAACTTTTTAAGTGTTTAGTAACATAGAGAGTAGGCCAGCATGCTCTCTAATACAAGTTTCTCTGTCAACACCAAACTACATGCCCAGTACACACTACACTTCCTTTTCAAAAAAAAGAAAAAAGAAAAAAAAAAAAAAGGAAAATGGCTCACTTAAACCTTGCCTCAGAGTCCCCAGGGGGGGGGGACCATAAACGCCCCCACCATCCGCCCTTCTCCCGGTGACGACTCTATGAGCTGCCTGGAACCACTGTCTGACTCACTTCTTCATTTCTGCAACATTCAAGGCCTTTCCTCTAACTTTCTCTCTGTTCAACACCACCTCTCCTCCTCAAAACTTCACCTTCTATTTTTAAACGAGACTCAGCTGTCTGAGGCAACTGACAGCAAACTCTTTTCTGTATCCTCCGACTTTCTCTAAACTCATTTCAAAGCCAAAAGTGGATGTTGTGAATATGTACGCAACGACTTATTTTGCTCTCGTTCCTGAACTTGATTCTTCTGAATTCTCTATTTTCTGGCTTCGGCTCTCTGTCATTCTCTGAATAAATATACCTGCACTGTTTACTTATCCCCTAATTCTACTGATTATCAAAATTTCTTTGACTATCTTACTTCTATGATGGAATACATTCTATAAATTTCTCCTTTCTCTGAAATATCCATTCTACGAGATTTCAATGTTCACCATCACCTTTGGCTCCACTCTCCTTTCACTGATCCAACTGCCATATCGGATTTTCGATGCTATGCTGTACAGCCTCCACACTTAGGCTTATTATGATCTAGACTGCCTAAGCCTATACGTGTTCTTGGCATTAGAAAATAATGGTATTTTTGAATAATGACACTTGTATAAGCTTTACCTAGATAAAGATTTATGTCATAATTTGCTTCTTTTATCATAGCCTGTAGTTCATTATTCATTGTTAGGTTAAATATTCTATGTCCTGTTCATCAGAATTTTCTAATAATTCAGTTTTCTAACAGACAGAATCCTTCTGACTCCCACATATTTTTTAATAATGTAAATATTTCCACTTCCTCTAATATTGACATTCTCGGTGTGACACTAAATACTAACCTAAGCTGGACACCCTGTGTTAGATCCATTGCCAAAGAAGCCTAAAAAAAACTGGGACTCCTATACAGTCCGAGAATTTTTCACTAACGAGGAATTGGCCATAATGTTATCTTTATAACTTGGCCTAATGCTTTGTGCATGTAGATGTAGTTACCAAATAAAGTAAAGAAACCATGAGTACAGTGACACAAAAACAACTTATTGTATCTGTCATGAATTCGTGCGAGTGTATTAATACAAATTCGTGACACTGTACTTTGGCGAGAAAACCACGAACTCTAGTGGAATTCCCACTGGGCATCACTCAGTTCAACCGTCCTCGCATTCACTTCGATCGGGATGGTTTTCAGAACATTTGTCACTGTATCATATGTGACCACTCTTATGCACAACATTAGTGCTTTCACTGAGTGAATTATTGTGAGCATATATCGTTCGCCCTCCCTCTGTTGACCGTTGAAGTTAGGCCACGCCTACTTCCGGCAAGCACGGCCAGCTCTTGCCTCCCTTCCCCGTTTGAACTTAGTCAGCCTTGAGTTGCTTCGAAGATAGGATCGTTTGTGCCCAGCGTAGAGCAGCGCCTCCGTTGTACAGGAATTCCTGAATCTCCACCTGGACGGTGAATTGGCGAAGCAGGCTTGCAGCGAATAGCAGTGTTTGGTGTTCATCACACAGACGTCCAGTCTTTTGCTTGGCTCTGTCCCTCCACTGACCAGTATTTCTGTTTGTTTTTCTAGTCTTAAGTTCGATTAGCTTTTGAATGAGTGAGTGAGTGTATTCTCTTTGTTATTTGAATTCATGAGTCCCCTAGTGGAATTCATTTTGAGATTCATATAACGTAAATTTATTTTGTTGTAATCAATAAATTTACAGTTCTTTTTTTTTTTAGCTTAATGTAGTTAGAATCGTGTTTTATTTCTCCACATTAAGCTTACTTTAGTTGTCGCTCCTAGTATGCACAAACTTTACATCATCCATAACTGGTACTTAGGCCAGTTCTTTTGTATCAAATTTAAATCCGTTGTGCTAGCCAGGAGTTAAGCACCGGCAAGAACCTGTCTATTATTATTAGCATTAGTTATTGATTGTCAGGAGTGGAGTCACTTTCTCAAGAGGCTAACAGTACTAACAAACAGCACTCGTGAGTAATTAGGCTCTGCTGTGTACTGTTGAGAAAGTTTATAAATTCTCGTCCTTAGAGAATCGGCGAAGTAAGCCAGAATAAAGCAAAACTTACTACTTGATTTTCACAAGTCAATTCCTTGTCTCTATTTTCACGTAACATTTAGCATTTCTTAATTCATAAATTTCACATCCCCCCGTGACATCTGGTGACCTCATTCCAGGATATTAACTCCTAGCTTTAAAGTTATTAATGAAATAATACTCACTCACTCACATCTAGGTAGGCCTATTTATTATCATTAAAAAGTATACTGTAGGCACAATCTTCTATCTATCTATCTATAGCCCGACGCCCTAATCCTGCAAAGGGTGGCCGCAGACAAAACGCCTCCAAGTCACTCTGTCACCCACCATTTGACTCCCCTCCCCCCAACTCACCCCCCCTCCCTCATATACCTCTCAACTCCATCCCTCCACCTCATCCTCGGTCTACCCCTCCCTCTCCCTCCCTCCACCTCACCTACATACACCCTCTTAGTTAGTCTTTCATTCTCCATTCTCTCCACGTGTCCAAACCACCTCAGTGTATTTCTCCTAATCCTCTCAACCACATCCACATCCACCCCACAACGTTCCTTCACTTCTTCATTCGTCAACCTGTCCCTCCACGTCACTCCACATGCTCCTCTCAAGTAACTCATTTCCACTGCTCTCGCTCTTGACTTGTTCCCCTCTTGCAATGTCCACGCCTCGCTTCCATACGTCAGGGTAGGGATCACAATACCATCATGCAGTGACTTCTTAACTTCCATACTCACCTCCCTATTTCTCATCACTGCTTTCAGTGTACCAACAACCTTTCTTCCCTGCTGTACCCTTTCACGTACTTCATCCCCCAAAGTTCCATCCTTACTCATCACACTACCCAAGTACTTGAATGCACTCACATTCTCCATATCCTCACCATCCAACCTCACTGCACACTCTTTGACTTCATTCCCCTCAAACACCATAACTTTACTTTTGTTTACATTAACTTTCAGCTTCCTCCTCCTACACACTGTCCCAAATTCATTCACCAAACCTTGCAACTCCCATTCATCTTCACTCAACAATACTGTATCATCAGCAAACAGCAACACCGGAAGCTTCCAAATCTCACCCTCATTCATTAGAGCCACCCCCACATCCACTGCCCTACCCTGCACCTCCTTTACAACCCCATCCATATATATATTAAACAGCCATGGAGACATTACACACCCCTGTTTCAGTCCCACATTGAGATCAAAGAACTCACTCAGCTCACCATCCACTCGCACCGTAGCCCTAGCTCCCTCGTACATACTCTTCACAGCTCTCAACAATTCCCCTCCACTCCATATATTCTTACTACCTTCCACATACCTTGCCTATCTATTCTGTCATAAGCTTTCTCCAAGTCCATGAAGGCAGCATACACTTTCCTTCCCTTCTCTAGATACTTCTCCACTAAACATCTTAGAACAAATATCTGATCTGCACACCCTTTTCCCTTCCTAAATCCCCCTTGTTCTTCTCCAACTAGCTCCTCTGTCATATGCCTAACCCTATCAATGAGTATTCTACCATATATTTTACCAGTCACACTAAGAAGGCAAATACCCCTATGGTTACCACATACTTCTCTCTCCCCTTTTCCTTTGTACAGAGGAACAATTATACCTGATTTCCAGTCCTCTGGTAGTTATTGATTCACCTCTATTAAATTTATGTAATAGTTTTCCCAGTCAGTTGCATTTTTCTCTTCTTATTTTCTTTATCAGTTTAACTAGATAAAACTGGTCACCACCAGCCTGTGCCTAATTCTTTACTTTTGATTATTAGTATTTCTCTGCAGAACAGCAGTCAGTACTCAGTCTTTAGTCCACTCAACCTTAGTTGAGTTAGCACCATGGCTACTAATATACAGGGTGTCCCTGGAGGTAAGTCAAAAACTTTGAGAAATGACAGATGAGGGAATTCTAAGCAAAAAAATGTTATTAACATGTGTACAAATCTCAACCGTTACGGAGCTAAATTACTGATGACCTTATGGGTGAAAATGGTCTCCATATAATTCACCCATAAGGTCTTCATTAATTGTAGCTCCGTAACGGTTGAGATTTGGACACATGTTCATATAATATTTTTTCCTTAGAATTCGCTCATCTATCATATCCCAATGTTTTTGACTTAACTCCCGGGACACCCTGTATATGTACAGGAAGCCGAAGATATGGGGCTTACCAATCCCAGAGAAATCAAAGAATATGTGCTCTCACAGCTTAGTTATGAACAGCAGCATGAGAGTGATGCCTATGAAGAGCGTAGAATTCAACGTGAACATGAGTGAGAACAGCACGAG
Organism: Coenobita brevimanus; assembly: GCF_032717465.1. Lineage (NCBI taxonomy): Eukaryota > Metazoa > Arthropoda > Malacostraca > Decapoda > Coenobitidae > Coenobita > Coenobita brevimanus. The sequence continues at coordinate 32,529,193 of NC_137033.1, read as the reverse complement.
GAACGCGAGAGAGAGAACATGAACACGAGCGAAAACAATGCGAACAACCCGAGAAAGAACGTGAACACGAACGAGAACAACGCGAGAGAACGTGAATACAAGCAAGAACAACGAGAGAGAGAACGAGAACACGAACGTGCCAAGTGCGAGGCACGTAAGAAACATGAACTTGAGATGCTGAAGCTCAAGCAAGACTCCTTGGCTTCAGATACATCTGGTGCAGCTAACCCAAGCTCCACGAGCGCTCTCCCTGCACATGTTCTGGCAACCCCGCACCTCAAGCTTCCTTCGTACAAGGAAGGTGAGCGAATCAAGCCGTTCATAGCTCGTTTTGAAGACATGGTGCAGCTGTACCAGCTGGATGAGGCAGCTAAGCAGCTCCAGTTTCTTAGCTTGTTTGAGGGCCCTGCCCTCGATATTCTCCACAGAATTCGTGAAGACAATCTCATGTATGAGATGTTGAAGGCTGGACTCATCAAAGCGTATAGTCTCACAGCTGACAACGCCAGAAGTCAGTTTATAAGGGCATGTCTACAAGAAAAGGAGACTGCTGTTCTGTTTCTTGATTGACTTACTACTTACTAAGATGAGTGGATGGAGAAAGATGAAACCCCTCCCACACGAGAGGGGATAATTGACCTTATGCTGCGCACACAGCTAGAAAAGTCGTGGCCTGCTGAGCTTATGGCTCAGCTCAAGATCTGCCAGGTAAGGGATGCCAGCCAAATGGTGGAGAAGGCTGATGCATTCTTCACTGCATACGGGTATCAAACTTGTAAGTAACACACCTGGAACAGGAAAGCTGACAAATCTGGAAAACCACCTCAGACTGAACCCCAGCATCAAGTCCATTCTCAGAATAATGGCCAAGGTCCAAACAAACCACAGAAGAAGGACCAGGGGCAAAATACCCAGAAACCTGAGTGGAAGCGGTGCGGCAAGCAGAACGCTAACCAGCAACAGTACTGGTATTTCAAGCAGCAGCAGAGCAAGGACCAGCCTGGTTCCCAGTTAAAAGTGTACCAGTAAGACCTGACATCTCACCCGTTGATCCCACATAACACATTATGTCCAGGACCTGTACATACATGTATACCATAGGTTAAGCGGAAAGTTCGAGACCCCCGTAGGGACAATCCTAGGCTGTGTTTGAATTACCTTGCGGTATCTCGAGCTGTGGGCCTCTTTGAGGATTCCCAGAGAATGCACATTATCCACATGAGTGTTCACACCCACGTTGGGTGTTAAAATGTGACCTGCCCGAGATTGCGTGGGGATTCTCACCTTGCCAATATTAATCGTAAGTGTAGAGTTAGGTTTAACCAGTAAACTATAAGGGTCCTTTGATATTCTGTCCTGGGACCACGTTTCCTGGTTAATAATAATGTAGGTTTAACCAGTAAACTATAAAGGTCCTTTGAGATTCTTGGGACCAGGTGTCCTGGTTAATAATAATGTAGGTTTAACCAGTAAAGTATAAGGGTCCTTTGAGATTCTATCTTGGGACCACGTGTCCTAGTTAATAATAATGTAGATTTAACCAGTAAACTATAAGGGTCCTTTGAGATTCTGTCCTGAGACCATGTTTCCTTGTTAATAATAATGTAGGTTTAACCAGTAAACTACAAGGGTCCTTTGAGATTCTGTCCTGGGACTATGTTTCCTGCTTAATAACGTATCCAATAAGAATATAATGGCAGCCTTGAGTGTACAAAGCTTTGGCTGTCACTTAAAATTTTTGGCTAGGGTGTACTTTTTGTAGCATATGTACTGACCACTAGGCAGTGAGACAAATTGTAATTTAATACAAATTGTTTGTCACACTGACACTTTTGATGCTTCACCTTGATTGATTTCGCAGGTACAGTTGGCGGGAGTAGCAGTTTTCCCGTGCATATCAGCTGATTGCCTCTGCCGCATGCTGCTGCCTCTTCTCTTCTGCCTTATCGTCTCTGTTTACTATTGATTTATATTATATCATTTTACACATGGATACAGTTACACTACATCTGTCACAACTACACCGTGTATTACATACACCACGCTACATAACAATTACTTGTTAATGTAAATGTAGCGAACTTTTCACTCAGTTTGACCTGAGTACAGAATTTTCACCGTCATCACAGAGTTTTTTCCTCAAGCTTGCTTCTATTAACGTAAATACAAGGTTTTTTCGCTCATTGGCGACTGTGATTTTCTCCTGTAGCAGGATAGTACACACACCACAGTGTGAATCTTGTGTGACTGAGATAGGATTTATATGTATGTATATCGTAAAATTATTCTGAAGAAAAATTTGATTTTGATAGGGGGTAACGTCACGAATTCGCACGAGTGTATTAATACAAATTCGTGGCATTGTACTTTGGTAAGAAAACCACGAACTCTAGTGGAATTCCCACTGGGCATCACTCAGTTCAACCATCCTCGCATTCACTTTGATCGAGATGGTTTTCAGAACATTTGTCACTGTATCATATGTGACCACTCTTAAGCACGACATTAGTGCTTTCACTGAGTGATTTATTGTGAGTGTATATCGTTCGCCCTCCCTCCGTTTACCATTGAAGTTAGGCCACGCCTACTTCCGGCAAGCATGGCCAGCTCTTGCCTCCCTTCCCCGTTTGAACTTAGTTAGCCTTGAGTCGCTTCAAGGATAGGACCATTTGTGCCCAGCATAGGGCAGTGCCTCCGTTGTACAGCGAATTCCTGAATCTCCACCTAGATGGTGAATTGGCGAAGCAGGCTTGCAGCAAATAGCAGCGTTTGGTGTTCATCACGCAGACATCCAGTCTTTCACTTGGCTCCGTCCCTCCACTGACCAGTATTTCTGTTTGTTTTTCTAGGCTTAAGTTCGATTAGCTTTTGAATGAGCGAGTGAGTGTATTCTCTTTGTTATTTGAATTCATGAGTCCCCTAGTGACCGTGAATTCCCCTTAGGAATTCATTTTGAGATTCATATAGCATAAATTTATTTTATTGTAATCAATAAATTTACAGTTCTTTTCTTTGAGCTTAATGTAATTAGAATCGTGTTTTATTTCTCCTCATTAAGCTTACTTTAGTTGCCATTCCTAGTTTGCACAAACTTTACATTATCCATAACTGGTACTTAGGCCAGTTCTTTTGTATCAAACTTAAATCCGTTGTGCCAGCCAGGAGTTAAGCACCGGCAAGAACCTGTCTATTATTATTAGCATTAGTTATTGATTGTCAGGAGTGGAGTCACTTTCTCAAGAGGCTAACAGTACTAACAAACAGCACTTGTGAGTAATTAGGCTCTGCTGTGTGCTGATGAGAAACTTTATAAAAATTCTCATGCTTAGAGAATCGGCGAAGTAAGCAGGCATAAAGCAAAACTTACTACTTTTTTATCACAATTCAATTCCTTGTCTCTATTTTCAAGTAACATTTAGCATTTTTTAATTCATAAATTTCACGTCCCCGTGACAGTATCATTCGACTGAATGGAAAATGTAAATTTCAGATATAATGCATGTATTTGCAAAGGAAACTTTTATTTTATACCTAAATTTACCGGTACCTCTATAGATAGCTTAAAATTGCACTTTAAATTGATCAAACCTTAAAAAAAATAATAATAATAACGGTTGAATAGGCTTGCTTTGCTCGCCACCCCCGAATCCTGAAAACTGGGTCCCCTAACAACACGTGCGTCCATCACAAATACTTTTGTGGACGCCCCTGCTAAGCGATAGCCTAACCTAAGCCACTACATGACTACCCTTACAAAATTCGCTCCCCCAACTCAAACTAGGCTTAAAGGGTAAGTCTTAGTGAGAATCGTTCAGGGACGTAATATAATGAAAATCGGTAACGTTGGTTATTTCTAAAGTTATACCTGCACTTATTATGTCTGCAGCCTCCATAAGAATCCATAGTTACATTTCTAGGTAATGAGGAATTGCAGCAGCGGTCAATGTAACCAATTCATTTGGCTAAGGGATGAATAGCTTAAAAACTTAAGCCTCGATGGATAGCCGTATGGACACAAAACCATAGTGAAATATCACAGTAATACAAGGTATGAATCCTCTTTGAACATTAGGAATAACTCCCATTTCGGATTTTCGGTGCTATGCTGTACAGCCTCCACACTTTGGCTTATTATGATCTAGACTCTCTAAGCCTATATGTGTTTTTTGCATTAGAAAAAAATTTATTTTTCAATGATGACACTTACATAAGCTTTACCTAAATAAAAATTTGTCATAATTTGTTTCTTATAACACAGCCTGTAGTTCATGATTCATTGTTAGGTTAAATATGCTATGTCCTATTCATCAGAATTTTCTAATAATTCAGTTTTCTAACAGACAGAATCCGTCCGACTCCCACATATTTTTAAAATAATGTACGGTAAGTATTCCCACTTCCTCTGATATTGACACTCTCGGTGTGACACTAAACACTAACCTAGCTGGACACCCTGTGTTAGATCCATTGCCAAAGAAGCCTCTAAAAAACTGGGACTCCTATACAGTCTGAGAATTTTTCACTGACGAGGAGTTGGCCATAATGTTATCTTAATGACTTGGCCAAATGATATGTGCATGTAGATGTAGTGACCAAATAAAGAGAAACCTTGAGTACAGTGACACAAAAACAACTTATTGTATCATTCGGCTACATGCAAAATGTAAATTTCAGATATAATGCATGTATTTGCAAAGTAAACTTTTGCTTTACACCTAAATTTACCGGTACCTCTATAGATAGCTTAAAATTGCACTTTAAATTGATCAAAACATTAAAAAAATAATACCGGCTGAATAGGCTCCCTTTGCTCGCCACCCCCGAATCCTGAAAACTGTGTCTTCTAACAACATGTGCGTCAACCACAAATACTTTTGTGGACGCCCCTGCTAAGCAATAGCCTAACCTAAGCCACTACATGACTACCCCTACAAAATTCGCTCCCTCAACTCAAATTAGGCTTAAAGGGTAAGTCTTAGTGAGAATAGTTCAGAGACATAACATAATGAAAATCGGTAACGTTGGTTACTTCTAAAGTTATACCTACAATTTTCATGTCTGCAGCTTTTATAAGAATCCATAGTTACATTTCTAGGTATTGAGGAATGGCAGCAGCCGTCAGTGTAACCAGTTCATTTGGCTAGGGGATGAATAGCTTGTAAGCCTAAGCCTGGATGGATAGCCTGTTACTAAAGGTATGGACACAAAACCATAGTGAAATACCACAGTAATACAACATATGAATATTCTTTGAACATTAGGGATAACTGCCATTTCGGATTTCGGTTCTACACTGTACAGGCTCCACACTTAGGGTTATTATGATCTAGACTGCCTAAGCTTATATGTATTCTTGGCATTAAAAAAAAAATGGTATTTTTGAATGACGACACTTATTTAAGCTTTACCTAGATAAAGATTTATGTCATTATTAGCTTCTTCCAGCATGTAGTTCATTACTAATTGTAAGGTTAAATATGTCCTGTCCTAACCATCAGAATTTTCTAATAATTCAGTTTTCTAAACGACCGTATCCTTCCGACTCACACATGATTTTTAATAATGTAAATATTCCCACTTCCTCTAATACTGACATTCTCGGTGTGACACTAAATACTGACCTGAGCTGGACACCCTATGGTAGAGCCATTGCCAAAAAAGCCTAAAAAAAAACTGGGCCTCCTATACAGTCTGGGAATTTTTCACTGACGAGGAGTTGGCCATAATGTTATCTTTATAACTTGGCCAAATGATATGTGCATGTTGATGTAGTTACCAAATAAAGTATTGAATCCTTGAGTACAGTGACACAGAAACAACTTAATGTATCATTCGGCTACATCGATAATATAAAATTCCGGTATAATGCATGTATCTGCAAAGTAAACTTTTATTTTACACCTAAATTTACCAGTACCTCTATAGATAGCCTAAAACTGCACTTTATATTGTTCAAAAGAAAAAGAAAATAAAAAGGCTGAACAGGCTCGCTTTGCTTGCCACCCCCCAGTCCTGAAAACTGGGTCCCCTAACAACATGTGTGTTCACCACAAATACAGTTGTGGGCGCCCCTGCAAAGTGATAGCCTAACCTGAGCCACAACATGACTACCTCTATAAAATTCGGTCCGCCAACTGAAATTAGGCTTAAAAGGTAAGTCTTAGTGAGAATAGTTCAGGGACTTAATATAATGAAATTCGGTAACGCTGCTTACTTCTAAAGTTATACCTGCACTTTTTATGCCTGCAGCCTCCATAAGAATCCATTGTTACATTTCTACGTAATGAGAAATTGCAGCAGCCTTCAATGTAACCAATTCATTTGGCTAAGGGATGCATAGCTGAAAAACCTAAGCCTGGATGGATTGCTCGTTACTAAAGATTGGAAAATAAAAACATAGTGAAATACCAGAGTAATACAAGATATGAATATTCTTTGATCATTCGGGATAACTCCCATTTCGGATTTTCGATGCTACGCTGTACAGCCTCCACACTTAGGCTTATTATGATCTAGACTGCCTAAGCCTATATATGTTCTTGGCATTAGAAATAATGGTACAGTATTTTTGAATGATGGCACTTGTATAAGCTTTACCTGGATAAAGATTTATGTCATAATTTGCTTCTTATATCATAGCCTGTATTTCATTATTCATTGTTAAGTTAAATATGCTATATCCTATTTATCAGAATTTTCTAATAATTCAGTTTTCTAACAAACAGAATCCTTCCGACCCCCATATAATTTTTAATAATGTAAATATTCCCACTTCGTCTAATACTGACATTCTCGGTGTGACACTAAATACAAACCTAAGCTGGATTGTCCATAATGTTAGTGTTATGAATGGGGATTTGCCAGTTAAGTAGTCTCGTACTCTTCGAGACGTTTCTCGTACCATAAGTTCCAGTACGAGTCAGACTTGCCAGTTAGCCTGCTGTTTGTGAGCGTATTTGTTTTGTAAGTTATGCATTAATTTTTTTGCTCTTTTTCTCTATAATGATTTATTTAAGTGATTGCTTGTAAAATTATTTAATTTAAGTACGTATGGTAAATGATTTAGAGTGTTATGTAATGTGAGACAACTCCGCATGTTTTGATGTGTCTGAGTTGGCAACTGTTGCCCGTCGAGAGTATACTCGTAGAATACAGACATTTCTCGAATAATGCAAGCCTATATAAGATATGGTAGAAATTATTACAAGTTCAGTCGGGTGTCAGGTCACTTTGAGTGAAGTGCAGTCGGTTTTGGTTCTGTGTCAGTGTCAGTGCAGATTGTATATTTTTAGTACTTGTGAAAACAGTGGCAAACAGTGACGAGTTATTGAAGTTTGTATATCATTGGAACTTGAGAAAACAGTGGAGAGTCAAGCATTAAGTGTAATTACTGTCGGTGAAGATTATTTTCGGTACTTGTGTAATAAGTATTGGCAAGCATTAAGTGTACTAACAGTGAAGTGTTGTTAAGCATTAAGTGTAATAGCAGTTAGTAAAGTGTGAATAGGTCCAGTGCTTGTGAGAACAGTGATGTTGAAGAGCATTAAATGGAATTATTTGGAAAATAAAGATAGTGAACTTTAAGGAGCCAGTGTTTAGTTTTGCCTCTGCTGATCTTGTGTACTGTACACCTAAGGCTGACCATAGGAAGAACAACTCACTGGGCAACGTCCTTCCTGTACTGTACTACTGCTGTTGGAGCCTGTGGCAGTGTGGGGTGAGGACGTAACACTGGTGTCAGGAGTGGGATTATTCAGGACTGCAGTGAGTCTAATCTTCGACATGGAGCAAGAAGGTGTCCAGACAAGAGGCCAAGCTAGGAGGGAAGAGGCATCGCTGAGTGGAATTATGAAACTATTACAAGCACATATACAGACACAGAACGAAGGTCGGTAGAAACTCCAATCACAGTTGCAAGCACGGAGTGAAGGACAAGAAAAACTCCAAGCACAATTACAGACCCAAAGTGAAGAACAGAGAGAGCTCAAGAAAGAACTCAAAGAACTAATACAGGCACATACTAAAGAACTCAAGGAACAAACTAAAGGACTCAAAGAACAATTGCAGGTACAAAGGGTACATCTGAAACCAGAGAATGAACAACTAGAGGCACCAGGTGAAGAGCAAAAAGAACGATATGAACAACTTCATGAGGCATCAGAGGAACAACAGAGGGAATTACAACTGAGGGTGCAAGGACAGCTAGATGCATTCATGGGAGAAATCAGGGAAGAACAGCAGCAGCTTAAGGAGGAGATAGATGCCAAGCTAGAACAGCAGAAGTATGAGGTAAGCAATAATGTGATGGAGTACAAACGGCATGTAGATGACCAGTTGAAGACAGTTAGTGAGGAAATAGTGACAGAGTGCAAACAGCATGTGGACAACCAGCTTAAGATTAGTGAGGAAATAGTGACAGAGTGCAGACAGCATGTAGATAACCAGTTGGAGCATGTAGTCGACCATGTTAAGATAATTAGTGAGAAAATTGAGGCTGTAGAGTAGTATTGCACTGCTGAGCCTCAGGTTAGTGTACAGGGAGCATATGAAAGGAATGGACAGTGTATGGTGAATCTTGACGGATCCCAAGCATCTAAAGGTAGCATTACAATCAGAATGTTGGAGATTCAATTCCTGGACTTACTGACGATGCCCCAGTTTTTAGGCCCCAAACCAGTGAAGTGCATGGCTGTAATGGGGATCCAATTAAGATGAAACCTCAAGAATTTGATGGGAAGCTTACCATGCAGTTTGAGTTACTTGCAGATCAGAATGGTTGGGATGATAAGAGGGCTGCAGAAGAACCACCGCTGAAGAATTGCGAGAAGACAGACGAACAGACAGCAAGGAGCGTAGTAGGAATGGGAATCATAGGAAGAAATGCAGCTGTACTGTAGTGACGTGGCCAGCATCGGATGGAGAAGACCTGGAAAGGATGCAGATGGAGGAAACAGATTTACAACCGGTGCTAGAGTGTCTGCAGCAGAGTACAGTGCGACCATTTTGGGAAGAAGTTTCCACGTTAAGCCCCTCGACCAAGAGTTACTGGAGTCAGTGGGACCTTCTTTGTCTGAACAATGGACTACTGGAGTGTCAGTGCAAGACACCCAATGGCCTCAGCAAGTGTTGGCAACTGGTGGTTCCGAAGAAGATGAGGTCCAAGATCTTGGATGAGTCCCATAACCAGATCACTAGTGGGCACCTGGGAGTGAAGACAATTCTAAGCCGGCTGTGACACAAGTTCTACTGGATTGGCATGCGTCAGGATGTTGATGAGTGGTGTCGGAACTGTGATGTGTGCTCTGTCAAGAAGAGGACCAAGACCTTCCAGGAGGAGTGGACTGTGTGGAGGAACAAGGACATCGTCGGAAGCAGCATAGAAGAAGACCTGATAAGTTGAAAGATTGTTTTGTGTACAGTTGGATGTTTCGTTAGGATTAGGGTTTATGTTTGTATATGCTGTATAGTTTTGTCGGGACGACAAAGAACTAGGGAGGAGTAGTGTTATGAAGGGAGATTTGCCAGTTGGGTAGTCTCGTACGTTCCAGACGTTTCTCATACCATAAGTTCCAATACGTGTCCGAGTTGCCAGTTAGCCTGCTGTTTGTGAGCGTAGTTGTTTCGTAAGTTATGCATTATTTTTTGTGCTCTTTTTCTCTATAATGATTTGTTTAAGTGATTGCATGTTAAATTATGTAATTTAAGTTCGTATGGTAAATGATTTAGTGTTATGTAATGTTAGACAACTCTGCATGTTTTGATGTGTCTGAGTTGGCAACTGTTGTCCGTCGAGAGTATACTCGTAGAATGTAGACGTTTCTCGAATAATGCAAGCTTATATAAGATATGGTAGAGATTATTACATGTTCAGTCGGGTGTCAGGTCAGTTTGAGTGAAGTGCAGTCAGTTTTAGTGCAATGTCAGTGTCAGTGAAGATTGTATACTTTTGGTACTTGTGAAAACGGTGGCAAACATTGACGGGTTATTGAAGTTTGTACATCATTGGAACTTGAGAAAACAGTGACGTGTCAAGCATTAAGTGTAATTACTGTCGGTGAACATTATTTTCTGTACTTGTGTAATAAGTATTGGCAAGCATTAAGCGTACTAACAGTGAAGTGTTGTTAAGCATTAAGTGTAATAGCAGTTGGTATAGTGTGAATAGCTCCAGTGCTTGTGAGAACAGTGAAGTTGGAAAGCATGCAATTATTTGGAAAATAAAGATAGTGAACTTTAAGGAGCCAATGTTTATTTTCGCCTCAGCTGATCTTGTGTACTGTACATCTGAGGCTGATCATAGGAAGAACAACTCACTGGGCAACGTCCTTCCTGTACTGAACTACTGCTGTTGTAGCCTGTGGCAGTGTGGGGTTAGGACGTAACATTATCTTTATAACTTGGCCTAATGATCAGTGCATGTAGATGTAGTTACCAAATAAAAGTAAAGAAACCTTGAATACAGTGACACAAAAACAACGTTTTGTATCATTCAGCTACATGGAAAATGTAAATTTCAGATATAATGCATGTATCTGCAAAGCAAACTTTTATTTGACACCGAAAGGTACCGGTACCTCTATAGATAGCTTTAATCTGCACCTTAAATTGATCAAAAAAAAAAAAAAAAAAGCCGAACAGGCTCGCTTTGCTCGCCACCCCCAAACCTGAAAACTGGGTTCTCTAATATCACGTGCGTTCACCACAGATACACTTGTGGCCGCCCCTGCTAAGCGATAGCCTAACTTAAGCCACAGCATGACTACCCCTACAAAATTCGGTCCCCCAACTCAAACTAGGCTTAAAAGGTAACTCTTAGTGAGAATACAAATAGTTCAGGGACGTAATATAGTGAAAATCGGTAACATTGGTTACTTCTAAAGTTATACCTGCATTTTTCATGCCTGCAGCCTCGATAACAATCCTGGGGGGCGCGGTAGCACAGTGGTAGCGCGCTGGACTTGAAATCGGGGGATTGCAAGTTCGAGCCTCGCCCGGGCTGCCGTGCCGGGAGAGGTAGCTCCCTCCTGTAACCCTAGCGGGGCTATATAGTCCAATACAGGGCTTAGCTCGGGGGAACTCCATTTCTCCCATTTTTTTTTCGATAAGAATCCATAGTTACATTTCTAGGCATTGAGGAATTGCAGCAGCCGTCAGTGTAACGAAATCATTTGGCTAAGGGATGCATAGCTTAAAAACCTCAGGCTGAATGGATTGCCTGTTACTAAAGGTAGAGAAACAAAACCATAGTGAAATGCAAGTGTAATACAAGATATGAATATTCTTTGAACATTCGGGATAACTGCCATTTCGGATTTTCGGTGCTACGCTGTACAGCCTCCACACTTAGGCTTATTATGATCTAGACTGCCTAAGCCTATATGTGTTCTTGGCATTAGAAAAAATATTTTTGAATGATGACACTTGTATAAGCTTTACCTCGATAAAGATTTATGTAATAATTTGCTTCTTATATCATAGCTCGTAGTTCATTATTCATTGTAAGGTTAAATATGCTATGTCCTGTTCATCAGAATTTTCTGATAATTCAGTTTTCTGACCGACAGCATCCTTCTGACTCCCACATGATTTTTAATAATGTAAATATTCCCACTTCCTCTAATACTGACATACTCGGTGTGACACTAAATACTAACCTAAGCTGGACACTCTATGTTAGATCCATTGCCAAAGAAGCCTCTAAAAAACTAGGCCTCCTATACAGTCTGAGAATTTTTCACTGACGAGGAGTTGGCCATAATGTTATCTTGATAACATGACCTAATGATATGTGCATGTAGATGTAGTGACCAAATAATGTATAGAAACCTTGAGTACAGTGACACAAAAACAACATACTGTATCATTCGGCTACATGGATAATGTAAATTTCAGATATAATGCATGTATATGCAAAGTAAACTTTTATTTTACACCTAAATTTACTGGTACCTCTACAGTATAGACAGCTTAAAACTTACTTTAAATTGATCAAAACATAAAAAGAAAATAATGGCTGAATAGGCTCGCTTTGCTCGCCACCATCGAATCCTGAAAATTGGGTCCCCTATGGACATGTGCTTCCACCACAAATACTTTTGTGGGCGCCCATGCTAAGCGACAGCCTAACCTAAGCCACAACATGACTACCCCTACAAAATTCACTTCCCCAACTCAAACTAGGCTTATAAGGTAAGCCTAAGTGAGAACATCTCAGGGACGTAATATAATGAAAATCGGGAACGTACTTCTAAAGTTATACCTGCACTTTTTATGCCTGCAGCCTCGATGAGAATCCATAGTTACATTTCTAGGTATTGAGAAATTGCAGCAGCCGTCAATGTAACCAGTTCATTTGGCTTAGGGATGGATACCTTAAAAACCGAAGTCTGAATGGATAGCCTGTTCCTGAATGTATGGACACAAAACCAGAGTGAAATACCACAGTAATACAAGATATGAATATTCTTTGAACATTATGGGTAACTGTCATTTCGGATTTCGGTGCTACGGTGTACAGCCTCCACACTTAGGCTTATTATGATCTAAACTGCATAAGCCTATATATATTCTTGGCATTAGAAAAAATTGTATTTTTGAATGACGACACTTATATACGCTTTACTTAGATAAAGATTTGTCATAAGTTGATTCTTATAGCCTGTAGTTCATTATTCATTGTAAGGTTAAATATGCTATGTCCTATTCATCAGAATTTTTTAATAATTCAGTTTTCTAACCGACAGAATCCTTCCGACTCCCACATAATTTTCAATAATGTAAATATTCCCACTTCCTGTAGTACTGACATTCTCGGTGTGACACTAAATACTAACCTAAGCTGGACACTCTATGTTAGATCCATTGCCAAAGAAGCCTTTAAAAAAACTGGACCTCCTATACAGTCCGAGAAATTTTCACTGATGAGGAGTTGGCCATAAAGTTATCTTTTTAACTTGGCCTACTGATTTGTGCATGTAGATGTGGTGACCAAATAAAGTATAGAAACACTGAGTACAGTGACACAAAAACAACTTATTGTATCATTCAGCTACATGGACAATGTAAATTTCAGATATAATGCATGAATCTTTTTTTTTTTTTTTTTTAAATGTAAGAAGGAACCAAAGGCTAGGAGCCCGGAAACAATTCCTTCCAAGAAAAAAAACAAAAACAATACAAAAGTGAGGGTGAGACTTTACTCCAAGTTGGCTGCATGCACTCTCATTTCTGCTTTGATATGGTTGTGGAGAAAAAAAAAAAAAAAAAAAGCATCATGTCACTTCAACTGCTGGAATCTTTGTTCCATGGATGAAATTGCTCTATCAGGGATGAGATTGAAACATCCAATTCTGAAACTTTCTCGTGGACTTTGAACTGGCTCATCTTGAGCTTCAAACTGAAATGTTCGTTTCTTTCTAAGAATTCTGTTCACTTTAAAGGCAGGTTCCATGTCCATATCACTGGCTATCTCCTTTGCATCTGCAAAAGCATTGTCAAATCCATCAGTTCTGTATTTTTGCAGCCATGCAATAGTTCTCTCCATGCTTTTGATTGCAACAGAAAGTTCAACTGCCTCACCTTGTAGCTGTTTACTGACCTGATTGACCTGAAAGAGGATAGCATACCCAAATACTATGGAAACAATGAACTTGAAATTTTGAAGCTCACTGCATAGTGACATAGCCTCACTGCGAGCTCTGGGGTCATTTGTTTCCTCAGCAATATCCACTAAGGCACCGTAAAACTGAACAATTTGGTACCTCACAGCTTTGACACTGTCAATACGACATTCCCATCGGGTTTCACTGAGAGGTTTCATAGTCAAGTCCTTAACATGTCTTGTGAAAATTGCCCATCTCTGAGTTGAAGCAGAATACAAGACATACAGCCTTTGAAGGATACCAAAGGAGGTCATTCCCTCTGGTCACGTCTTGGCAATATCCCTCAGTAACAAATTGTAACTGTGACATGCACAGGGTGAAAAGAAAGCTCTTGGGTTCATTTCCAAAAGACGAACATGAACACCAGACTTATTGCCTCTCATGTTAGCACCATTATCATAGCCTTGGCCCCTGATATCTTGTAAATTTAAACCCAGTGTCACTAACTTGTCAAGAAGAATATCCAGGAGACTCTTTCCTGTACTTTCCTTCACCTCAATGATTCAATAAAATGCTCATATATTCCAACAGGAACAGTGGAGCCATCAGACACATATCTAATTGTCAGAGACAACTGCTCATTATGACTAACATCTGGAGTACAATCAAGTATAACAGCAAAGTATTTTGAGGCCTTTATACGGTCAATAATGGTCTTCTGGACTTTGCTACCCATCAGCTGAATCAACTCATTCTGGATACGCTTGCAAAGGTAATGGTCATGGATCTCTTCATCCTTGATTTGTCACAGGTGTTCTTGCATGACAAGATCAAACTTGGCAATCAGTTGGACTAGGCCAAGAAAATTACCGTTTTTAGGTTCAAAGAGTTTATCAACAGATCACCGGAAGCCATGTTATATTCTGAGAGAAACTGAACAATAGCAAGGAGGCGCTGAAAAACATTTTGCCACAGCAGCTTTTCATCATTGATTCGCTGCTGATGAATTGAATCCAAAGAGCAACCCTTCTTTAGTCTTTGCTCAGCCTCAAACCATTGAACACTTGCCTGCAACTAAACGCACACTAGCATTATACCAGTCATGAAACCCATCAGAGGACAGTGCGGCATTAACACTGGAAAAAAGCTTACAACAAAAACAAAATATCTGATTTTTTCTAACTGAATACACCAGCCATTTTCATTGCATCACCTCCCCATTTGATAATTTGCGCTGTAGGTAGGAATTTTAAAATTTCCTGTCTGCTGCATCTTTGGGGAATTCATGGTTCAGACCTAACTTATGTGGACCCTTTGTGACCAGAAAATCTCGCTGAGGTGTGGAAAGAATTTTTGGCCAAGAGGAACGATCCTCATAATTTTCAATAAAGCTAACATCAAGGCTGCTGTCTTTCCTCTTGAGTTCTGATGTATGCTGCTGAGGCAAGCTGGATGATGATGTAGCTTGTTCAGCAATTTGCACGGAAGGAGCTGCAGGAAGATTGGGCAGATCTTGGACCTCCATGGAACTGACTGACTCACAATCTAACTCTTCGGTCTCAGTGTCAATCTTTTTAATAATAAATTTCTCCATTGCTCCACTGAGACGTTTGACTTCATTTTCTTTTGCGGCCTTTATCTTCCTCTTTTCACTGCCACTCAGGTATGTTCTGGTGTCAACATTTCCATATGAAGTTGTAGTATCACACATTGTACATAATAATTTTTAAAGCTGTTTAGTCATAATTAACAGTGTGTAATGAAGTGTGAATGATGAACAACCAAATATCATTTCGCCGTTAGCTGTGGTATAGAAGAAGGTGGATGGCAGACCACAAGTGTCACCCTGTTTCAATTATAAAATGAAGGTTAGGAGAAGTGAAAGATATCTGAATAGTGCGTAAGTGTAAAGTCCTGGGGAACCATTTATTATGTTGGTATATGTGAATGTACTTAATACCATTTTATAGAGGTGTATAATGTGCTAGTAGAGTTGTCATTTATCTCTACTTTTTGCATAAGCCCAGAGTATATGTAAATGTTCGGCACCTCACTTTTTAGCTGACCTCAGCACCGCGCCCTAGTCGGCTCGGTGAGCGTACAGCGTCAGAAGCCGTTTTATAGTTATAAAGGGAGGTGGTATCGCTCTTACATATCTCTCGGGTCGCAGTTATATTATTCTGTACCCAATAAAGAGAGATTTAATCTGCTCATTTCTGTCACCTTACGCTACCACTTAATAACAGACCAGCTTCCACCTTCTCGTGGCAGAGGACCTTTGGTGGGAAGTGTCGGGCGTGACGGCGAGTAGCTGACGTGTACTACAGACAGTGTCGTCGATCTCCAACACGGTGGTCTAGTTATACTAAACAGCAGAATACTTAATCTGTAGTCAACTGCTACTCCATAACGGCTACATTAAATTGGTGGCCAGCAGTGCGACGATACATTTTATTGGTGCTAGCAGTGGCATGATATTTAGTGCTAGCCGTGTACCAATACATTAAATTGGTGCTCAGTGCTGGGATACGATACGTGCTAAAGGGATTTATGCTGTGAACCAGTAACCCTTGCAATCGCTCGTTCCTGAAGGTGAAACAGAAAATCTTACTCTACTGTTGTAAGGGGACTAATTACCAGTGAGTTAAGTGGAGCAGATAAACTGGAGTGGTGCATATTAATTCCTCCCATTATTCTGCCAGTGCGAGATTCCTATCTTAAGCACAAACTGGCAGTTATCTCGCCCTGTGGTGTGCGAGATATCTCCATTTTCAAACGCAAACTGGCAAGAATCTCGCTCTCGTGTGTGAGAGGTGAGATAAGGAGAGTTCAAGCCAGTGCGGTGAGGAGTGGGTCAACTAGCGACTTCTAGCAACTCCAGAGGCGCGGACGGCCGAAGCGAGCCGAGGGGGAGCCGAGAGCGGCCGAGAGGTGCCACGATTGTGTGTGGTGCGTCTGTGGCATCTGCCTGGCGTGGTACGGGGCGAACCAGTCGCTTGCTAACTCCCACAGCGAGCGGGCTGCTGCGTATGGTTGGAGGAGTCTGGTGGAGTGTGGAACGTGGAATGTGGAACATCATCCTGGACTTTCATATCTAGGTAGTGTCCATGCATTAGTAATCCACACACACACACACACACACTTGAATCAACACACGTTAGTTAGTTAATGTGTGGAAATAAAGGTTTCTCAGAATTCCCTTGGAATAAATGTACTTTCTGTATTTTATATGTGTCCCGTTCTGTCACTTACCATAACTATCCTTTTTTTATGTCAGTTTATCTTCCTGTAACTGGGAGGGGAATATTACTGACAGGGTTAGATGGATACAGTGAAGTGGGGACGTAGAATTAGGGAAATAGAGATAAGCCAATCCCACTAGACTCAGAATTTTATGAGTGGGTTGATACATCAAATAAAAGTGCTCAGACATATTAAATGAGTGAAGGACATATTGAGGATCAAGGTGATGAGGATATTTCTGAAGGACAGGATGAGGATTTGAACGTTTTACATTTGCGTTCTGGTCATACTTATTCAACAGTCCCAGAGCAATCAGTTAGATCCAAAATGGCCACTAGTCTTGCTAATGAGGGTAATCCTAGTTAGGAGACTGTGGAAGTTGAGACTACAACAGTACCTTTGGTCACTCAGGATATGCAAAATCCAGTCATTAGTGATAGTACTACAACCACTCACATACCTGTGTATACTTCAGATGTTTTCAGTACACCACAAGGTTTTGGACAGAATTTATTTTCTGTTCCTTATTCAAATGCATGGGGTAAAAACACAGATGGTATTGGCATGCGAACCCAGAATCCTAATCAATGGGGCATGAATACTAATATTGGCATGCAAACCCAGGGCCCTTATCCAAATAGCTGGGGCATGACTAACAATATGGGCGTGCAAGGTCAGACTAACCCTCCTCCTTTGTGGCAGATACTTGTACCTAATCTGGCTACTGATATAGTACAGCAGCATCCTAACTGTACTGAAAGTCAGGCTTTGGCAAAGGCAGGCTTTGGCAAAGGCAGGCATATGCTATGCAGAAGCTAGCAAAGCTTTGCAAACTTCGGGCTGGAGAGATACAGCTACTAGTTCTCCACAGCAAAGGACCAAGGCTGTTAAGCCAGAGGTGAAAAGATGGTGTGTCATACATGGGCATTGTCCTCATGAAACAGACTGTTGCCCCTTTGTCATTGAAAAGAGGAAGAAACTAGGGAACCCAGCTAGTTCGGGGGAAGTTCAGTGCCGCGCGCAAAAGTAACTAAAATAGTACAATCCACCGATGCGTGTGTGGCAGCTATTACTAAGGTGGACTTATTATCTATTCCTTGGATCATAGGGAAAGGTCAAGTGTCCCTGATTGTAGATACAGGGGCATGTACAAACATTATTTCTAGTAAAGCGTTGGAAAGACTTAAAAGTGAAATGCCTCTAACAAACTGGACATTATCACCACCTGATGTAATGTTGACAGGTGTGACAGGGAGTAGAATGAAGATTGTAAGCCAGGTGCCGTTGACATTGAGGGCAGATAAACGATCCCCTGTGTTACGTGCTACGTTTTATGTGGTTGAGGATTTTCCTCTGCCAGCTGATGGGCTGTTAGGCTTTGAAACCATGGAGGAGTATGATATAGTAATACACCCTCAAAGACATTCCATTTCCTTTAATGGGAAAGAGTTTGTAGGCCTTAATCCCTCAGCGACACGAACTGGAACTGGCATCCAATCAGGAGCCGTCCAACCAGTTGTGACCCCGACAAGTGAAGCGTCAAGGGAGTCCCTGGATGCACACGAAATGGAGGGTATGGACTGGAAGAAAGTCAGGGCTATAGTGAGTGGTAATCACCACTTACCCAGTCAAACTGTCTGTAAAATTCCTGTCCGAGTACCTGACGAGTCGGTGGGAACTGATGTAGCATGCTTAACTGAGACTGTAAAACATAAGGCATTGTCGCTGGAATCGACTCTGACTAGCGTTGGCCAAGACCAGAAGACGCCCCTCTTCATCGCAAATATGAGTGGTGGCACAGTTAAGCTCAGAGATGGTTGTTATATAGGTGACTTGATGTGCTATGGTGCCCCCATAAAGGAAGTCGACGATGTGCCGGTGATCTCTCCTGTAGTTACATCTCAAGCAAGGACTCAGTCGGAACCCGTACGTCTGGCTAAGGAAAAACAGCTGGAGCAATATGTGAAGGTCACGGATAATGTAGACCATAAAACACGACTCCTAGCTCTCCTTAGAGAATTTTCCGACGTAGTAGCACTTTCAGGAGAAGCGCTGGGTAGGACAGATAGGGTGAAGCATCATATTGGTTTGTGCCCTGGTACAAATCCAGTTTATGTGCCTGCTTACCATCTACCGCAGCAGCCAAAGGGAAGCAGTGGATGAGGAAGTTGAAAGGATGCTTCGTGATGAAGTTATCCAGCCTTCCTCCTCGCCTTGGAATGCACCACTCTTTCTAGTGCCTAAGAAGGACGGTGGTGTGAGGCCTGGTGGATTTTCGACAAGTGAACAAGGTAACAGTACCGGATTGTTACCCGATTCCGCATCTGCGAGACTTACTTCAATCATTAGGTACGGGAAATACGTGTTTACTTGTCTGGATCTAGCGTCAGGGTATTGGCAGGTGGAGCTGACCGAAGAGTCGCGTCCCATTACTGCTTTTAGCACTCACCGTGGGCACTTTGAATTTCTCCAGATGCCTTTTGGACTGAGTAATGCTCCTTTAACATTTCAGCGGATGATAAACCAAATGTTTGGCGAGATGTTAGAGCAAGACGTCTTAGCGTATCTAGATGACCTAATCATCGTGAGTAACAATGTTAACAGTCATTTTAACAAGTTAAAACGAGTGATGGAAACCTTGAGATCCGCAGGTCTGAAAATTAAGCTGTCTAGGTGTGAATTTCTGAAATCCAGTATTAGATTTTTAGGACACCTAGTTGATGGTAATGGCATCAAGACTGTGCCAGACAAGGTAAGGCCAATGTTAAATTTTCCTACACCACAGAACAAGGATCAGATAAGATCGTTCCTAGGCCTCACTGGCTTTTATAGGAGTTTTGTCCACAGGTATGCCATCATAGCATCACCTTTAACAACGCTACTTAAGAAGGACGCTGCATGGAAATGGGGACCCTCGGAAGAGAAAAGCTTCAACGAGCTCAAACAAGCCATGTCAGAAACACCCGTATTAGCGTTTCCTGATTATACTCAACCTTTCTATCTGTGCACGGACGCCTCAGGTCTGGGTCTGGGAGCGGTGTTACAGCAGAAGGATGAGCAAGGAAAGACACATACCATAGCGTATGCTAGTAGGGCACTAAGACCCCCAGAGAAGAACTATTCGACGACACATTTGGAGACATTAGCAGTCGTGTGGGCGTTAGGACATTTCCGGGATATTATCTTTGGCTACCGGATAATTGTTTTAACTGACCATGCACCCATATGCGACTTGTTTAAAGGAAAAAACTTGCACGGTAAGGTTGCGCGTTGGTTTGGCAAGGTAATGGAGTTTCATCCAGAGGTCAGATATTTACCAGGCCGTCAAAATGTCGTAGCCGACGCATTGAGTAGAAACATTGCTGCTACCATAGCCAAGGATGTTGCTCTTGCTGAGTATTCCTCAGACACGGTAAAAGCGGAACAACGTAATGATGCGATGTGGTCTCAAGTCATCTATGCCTTGGAGTCTGGCGACGAGACTTGTCTACCTGAACTCCCAGTACCAATGACTCACTTCCATCTTCAACAGGGTCTTTTGTATAAGCAACCCCCAGAGAAGGACACTGCATATCAGTTGGTTGTTCCTGCTACCTTACAGCAAGCCGTGCTACAGTTAGTTCATGACGTACCTCAAGCGGGTCATCCCGGTCGCGATAGATGCATACGTGAGGCGGGAAAGAAATACTATTGGCCGACCATGAGGAAGGACATAGAAGCCCACGTCAGTCAATGTGTCAAATGCGCGGAAGGAACAACGGGACTTCCGACTCCCATCTTAGAGTATCCTCTACCGGAAAAACCCTGGGATACAGTCTCCATTGATCTCTTAGCGTTGCCGAGAAGCCGTCAAGGTTCAAGTTATGTACTGGTGGCAGTGGACCATTTCTCACGATTCACTGTTTTAGCACCTTTACAGACGAAAACTTCAGAGGAGGTGGCGCACGCCTTTGTGACTTCAGTGATTTGTCCATACTCTACACCTAAGGTATTGCTCAGCGATAATGGCAGTGAATTTCGTAACCAGGTGTTACAAGAAATCTGTCATATGTATGGAGTAAAGCAAGTTTTTGTAACGCCTTACAGTCCTAAGAGCAATGGCCTGGTGGAGAGAACAAACAGGAAGATACTGGAAGTCTTGAGACCAGTAATAACCTCAAATCAGGAGGATAACTGGGAAGACTGGTTACCACATGTAGCGGCGACCATCAACTCCTCAGAAAATTCATCAACTAGGAAGTCTCCTCATTATATCCTTTATGGAGAAGAGAAAGTGTTACCCAACGATTTGTTGGCTGGACCTCCTACTCCAGTATACAACGAAGAAGACTACGCAAAGGTACAGTTGTTGAAATTCCAACGTATACACAGTGAAGTACGGAAAAGATTAAAAGCCTCAAGAGCGGAGATGATGGCGAAACAACACAAAGGTAGTCAAGAAAAGACGTTACAGGCAGGCCAGAAGGTCATGATCCACAACCCTGAGAGAATTTCCAAGCTCAGACCTAAGTTCCGCGGACCATATACCGTTGTGGAACGAGTACGTGGAAATACTTATAGAATAAAGGATGAAGCTAATGGAACTCAGGAGGCAGTACATACTGATAGGATCAAACTAGTAAATCAAGAGCTAGGCCTATCGTCTGATGTGTTGTCCCCTCTGTCTTCGTTGCAGTCTATGTCGTCGTCCGTACCTGTCCCTAACCAAGAGTATCGCAGTATCGCAGCAGGCTACGATCCCACAACAAGAGTGATTGAGTATCTTCTCTTGCAGAAAAAAATGTGGCTGTGGCTCATACTCCTCGTGCGTTGCTTGGGGTGGACCTATGGAAAGACGTCGGACACGGACACGACTGCGTTAATGCCAGGAGCACTGAAGAGCCCACTTGGAGAAGTCGTAGTAGTGGAAGATGCAGTATGCGTCTACTCTCCAATGGAAGGCTATCTCCAAACGCCAGATATTGTCAAGGAGGTCTCCAAGGGCTTGTCGAATCTCAGACAACAACTATTGGAAGTGGGAAAGATGTTTAATCGAAACCCACGATTGACGAACTCTGACACTGAAGCTTTGGAACAAACCTTGCATGGAATTGTTGAGCTTCAGACTAGGCATATAGACAGGCTCACCGACAGGCTCACTAACTTGCATGTAGCTTTACCTAACGTACACTCTGATCTTTCCAAGCACGTCCATGCACGTCCTAAGAGAGGACTTGTGGATTTTCTAGGAATCCTGTCTCAACAACTCTTTGGTACGGCATTAGATAAGGATGTAGTGCAATTGGGTAGACAGATGCATGACTTGACACTGGCCGCTAAAGCCAATAAGAGATTAATCATGCATGTGTATAAACAGTTAGATGAGTTCACTAACAAAGCTAACGAGATAATTAGGACTACCAACCATCTAGTAGAGCTTGTGAACAACATCCAAATTAACCTACCAACCCTAGCTAACTTGGTGTTATTCGCTGAGTACTTACATGCTCTCGACGAGTCAACCACTGCTTTGGAGAAGCATGCAACCAATATGGTGGACGGCTTAATCGATGCAAGTTTGAACAGGGTTAATGCTTTATTGCTGCCTACTAATATACTAACAAATGCACTTGATATAGCAATGTGGAAGCATGGACTTATGCCACTCTTTGATCTGAGTCAACTGGAATATTATTACCTATTGTTAGAGGCCCAGTTGACCCATGAAGGCATCCTGATAGTGGTACCTATGAGGAGTGCTGTAACATACCAGGCATGGCGGTTCATTTCCTTCCCTTTTGCTACTGCTAATAATACACTTGTTGTTATTGAAGAAGGTCCAGAGGTGCTAGTTGTCTCAGATGACAAGAAATATGTAGCAGAAACGACTGTGGATGAATTTGAGAAGAGTAAGGCCTCATTTCTTGATCTCCATGTATGTCCTGCTTTCCATTTTGTCTTCGTACCATTAAAGGTAGAGGAGTGTAAGAGGGCCTTGTTGGACACAAATACTTCCTCTGCTCTGCAACGTTGCACCTTCCAACCCATCCAGTTGAAGTCAGTTTTCCATGCTCATATTCATGCGAAACAGTACTTTTACTTTCCTGAGACAGAGGATGTAACTGTGATTTGTGCCTCACAGAATCAATTCCTTACAGTAAAGGGGTACTATATTGCACCTGATTTTTGTGAGTTACACAGTAAAGAAATAGCAGTTCTGCCTAGCAAGCATCATCTAGCTTTGTCAGTGAACTTCTCATCCCAGTTACGACCCTTTTTACCTTCATTCAATGTTACTTCCTTGAATGTGAACAGGCTGTCTCATGTAGTAAAGGAGCTTACCTTCCTCTCCCACCTGAACAGGACTGATTTAGAGCCTTATGTACTGTCCTATCTTCCTTCATACCTTTCTCCTTCCTTTTTTGGTCCTGGCGTTGGTCTTCTACTTATTGTGGTCTTGTCCTGTGTTTGTGGTTTAGGCTACTATTTAAGGCGCCAATTAGGGAACCCACTGAGACCACGTGTCCATACTCGCGGATTGCAAGTCCATGTTCCTGAATAGTTAGCTACTCTACACTCTGGTTAGGCTACACGGTAGTTAGGACAACAATGTCGACGAGGACGTCAATGGTGTGGCCGAGCAATGTTCTGGTGTCAACATCTTTTTCCATATGAAGTTGTAGTATCACACATTGTACATAATAATTTTTAAAGCTGTTTAGTCATAATTAACAGTGTGTAATGAAGTGTGAATGATGAACAACCAAATATCATTTCGCTGTTAGCTGTGGTATAGAAGAAGGTGGATGGCAGACCACAAGTGTCACCCTGTTTCAATTATAAAATGAAGGTTAGGAGAAGTGAAAGATATCTGAATAGTGCGCAAGTGTAAAGTCCTGGGGAACCATTTATTATGTTGGTATATGTGAATGTACTTAATACCATTTTATTGAGGTGTATAATGTGCTAGTAGAGTTGTCATTTATCTCTACTTTTTGCATAAGCCCAGAGTATATGTAAATGCTCGGCACCTCACTTTTTAGCTGACCTCAGCACCGCGCCCTAGTCGGCTCGGTGAGCGTACAGCGTCAGAAGCCATTTCATAATTATAAAGGGAGGTGGTATCGCTCTTACATATCTCTCGGGTCGCAGTTATATTACTCTGTACCCAATAAAGAGAGATTTAATCTGCTCATTTCTGTCACCTTACGCTACCACTTAATAACAGACCAGCTTCCACCTTCTCGTGGCAGAGGACCTTTGGTGGGAAGTGTCGGGCGTGACGGCGAGTAGCTGACGTGTACTACAGACAGTGTCGTCGATCTCCAACACGGTGGTCTAGTTATACTAAACAGCAGAACACTTAATCTGTAGTCAACTGCTACTCCATAACGGCTACATTAAATTGGTGGCCAGCAGTGCGACGATACATTTTATTGGTGCTAGCGGTGGCACGATATTTAGTGCTAGCCGTGTACCGATACAGGTAGATTCTGCCAATGTCATGCTTTCTTTTCGGTATCTTTTTGCAAGGGGGAGGGCTAAGGTTCATTAAACAATATTTAAATTTTTCAAAAAGATTTTCTTGACAAGTGTTAAAATAAGTGGTGTTCAACTCCTGCTGTTAGCAGAAGATGAAAGGATTTTCGGCCGGGGAATTTCTTAACCAAAACCACTAACAGTTGGTGTGCTACAGTCAGAGAAAACAACTGCTAAACATTGCTGTTATCAAATGGATCCAAAGACACAGTCGTCAACAAAAATACATAAAGGCCTGGGTCCTAAACTCCTACTCTTGGATGTCACAATACCCACAGTCTGCTCATGTAACTGCAGACTGAATACAGGCCTGATGCTTATAATACCAGTAGAAATTCATTTAATCATTTAAGGTAAATAATTCCAATAGAAATTTACAGACTATATTTGATGGAATCTTTTCATATGCCCGATCAGGATCTCACAAGAAAACTATGAAACCAAGGCCAAAAGCGGAAATCATTTGGCTCAAGGACTCAAGCAGTTAGCACTCTTTAATTCAGGAAAATGCATACAGCACAAATTTCACAGATTAGACCTCTGATAAACAACACTACCAAGACAAGCAGTCAAGCCAAGAAAAACCACACGCTTCTTGAAAACGTGTTGAAGAGATAAACATGAGGGGGAATGTGATAAATCTGCAGGGGTCACACATCTAACCTCGGGCAGAGCGGGGCCCTAAATGAGCACGATGAGAGAGGCGCATGGCTGGCCGCTGGTGCATACTACATGATGCTCAATCAGGGGCCCGCTCAGCTGCAGACATGTCAAGTGCGTTGTGGCAAGTTATGCTCCATCAGAGAACCACTCGTGAGGCGTGGGGCCCCTAAAAGCTAGTTTTTTTTTGGGGGGAGGGAGGGGGAGTGCGGAGACCCTAGAGGAGAGGGGCCCATTGCAGTTGCACGCTCGCCTCACCCTAGGGCCGGCCCTGCTAGTATGTCATCCTGTCTAACATCAGACAATTATTGTCAGCTGAGACAGTGAGTCATAGGAGCATGAGAGTGATAATACTGTTGCCATTAACATTTCCATGGTCAGTAAAATATAATATTCTCTTCCAGCTATGGCCAGTCGATTTTATTAAGCTTACAGTGAAGCATACTGTTATGCTGGGTGTTTTTAGTCCGACCACTCGTCCTAAAAACACCAGCGACTGAGCTGGGTCCTCTTTCTAGGCCGGAAGTAGAACACTCACAAAGGAGCAAGGCATAAAAACTCGGCAGTATACCTTAACACATCTATTGTCTTCATCCAAACTCCTTACAATACATAAACAAAGATACACTGAATATGGAAGGGACAAAGTGACAGTTATTACTATTGGTACAATGTGTCCACAAGCACAGTAATGATGTCGGGGCCAATATACAACCTCCTTTAATACACTTAGATATTACAGGTCACTAGGGCACAATATAGGTGTTAGAGTTAATGCACAATTGCCATTTAATACACTCGTCAGGGTACGCTACATATGGATGAAGTGAATCGCCAGGTTAATCAGTACTACCATACATATCACATAGGCACGATGTCTGTACCCGGGTCACAGCGCGCGGGAATGTCACTTAGCCGCAACGACACTGTTTACACATTCTGTCTCTATGGACTGTTCTTAGATAGTCTCGGGCCGCCACTGATGCATTTCCCTGGTTCCTTAGAGCTTAGGTATAGACACAGTACCTTGGGTCAGTTTGGATAGGAATCTTGGTATATTACTTTTGTCTCGCTGTTCACATTCACTGACCATTACCTTCTGGTGTATACTTTCTGTTTCAGTGTTCATATTCACTGACCGTCACTTTCTAGTGAATTGTTTCTGTCTTACTGGTCACATTCACCAACTGTCACGTTCACTAAGTCTATGACACGACTCGGGAGGTGGAAGGTGTCATCACTGGACTGCTTATGCCTGGGGTTAGTAGAGGTGGCACCCGGGAGTGGGAGGGGGCTCCCTCGGCAAAGCTCTCCTGTAGGAGGCACGGCACAGCTCTCGGAGGCGTCACCACCCGGGCGTGTTCCATAGACAGGGTGCAGGGAGGCCCTTCCGTCTGGGGGCCTCGACCTGATAAGTGGCCCTCGGGACTGGGGCTGAACAGCGTCAGGAGTCGAGCCTGCCGCTTCTTATTCCGGGCGGAGGGCCGACGGGGAATGGGACCTGAGTGGTCCCGCTTTGGGGTCTGCAGGCTGGCCCTGGGAGGCCTGGTGTTGTGGTTGCCTATAGGGTGGGGCGCTGTCAGGGGCTGGCTGAGGCACCTCTTCTGCAGGGCGTCCGTCAGGGACTGACGTCATCCAGGGACCGGTTGTAGGGCAGGAACCCGGCCTTCAAGGACAGGACCTCGCCACCACTCCTGGAACGGCAGCACCTCTGGGGAACCACACCTGGAGGGAGAGAGAAAAGGGGGTCCCACGCAGCTGAGAGGTAGTGAGCTGGCCGCGCAAGGGGCCTTCCCCTCCGGGAGAACCCTCAAGACTGCAGATGAAGGGCGTATGGTGGCCGTCCCTTCCCCAACACGTACGGTGGCCGTTGTTGTGGTTCCACAGTCTCTAAGGGCAGCAGCAGAAGGATGTACGGTGGCCGTTCCTTCCCCAGTATGTACGGTGGCCGTTACCGCAGAGCTGCTCCCAAAGGAGGAAGAGGCAGATAAGGAACGTACGGTGGCAGTTCCCTCCCCAGCACGTACGGTGACTGTTGCTGCGGGTCTGCGTGTCCAATGGGAAGTAGCTGAGGAACGTACGGTGGCCGTTCCCTCTCCGGTACGTACAGTGGCCATTACCATGGGGCTACTCCCATAGGAGGAAGAGGAGGAGGGACATACGGTGGCCGTTCCCTCCCCGACATGTATGGTGGCCGTTGTCGCGATTCCACTCCTGCCTTTGCCTGTCGGTGTGTGCTCAATAGCTAGCACACCAAGGCGATCTCCAGATGTGGCTGTAGCTGAGGACGTATGGTGGCCGTTCCCTCCCCAGTACATACAGTGGCCGTTACCATGGAGCTACAAGGGGAAGCAACTGAGGGACATACAGTGGCCATTCCCTCCCTGGTACTTATGGTGGCTGTTACCGCGGTGTTGCCTGGGACTGTATCTGGAGAAGTCTCACCCCAATCCTGGTGAGGGTTGCTCTGGCCGAGAAGTAGTGTCGCATTCATGCGACGTTGCAGCTGGGTCGGTTGAGGAGAAGAGGGACACAAGGTAGGGGCGCCCCGGTGCCCGTCTTGCTCTGGGCCAGTCCCACACTCACCTGGACCACCGTAGTGTGCTCCCGGGGTGGGGCTGGGGCTGCGGCTCCGTAGCGGGGTGGGGGGGTCCGGCGGCGGAGGCGCACATATTACATACAGCCTGACAGTGCTAATGTTGGTACCATTAATTCCCCCATGATCGGGACACCTCTAGGATTCTATTCCTGCAAACAACAAATTGTTTGATTTAGCTGAGAGTGAGTTATAGGAACCATACCATTGTCCATTATTCTCATGATTGCAACGACCATAAAATTTCACTAACACCAGATTATTTTATTCGGTCGAAGGTGAACTATGGGAGACTTAATATAAAGAGGATATTAGATGTTAAAAATGCTCTTATATGATGTTTCAAACTTCAATGATACTCGTTCACGATGTGGTGTCTGGCAACTCTCCAACCTACCATCATTTTCTTTTTATTATTATTATCGCCTGCCTTTAGAGGGCGGAGAGATAATATTTTATGTTCTTCCTGCCTGTGTGTGTGTGTGTGTGTGTGTGTGTGTGTGTGTGTGTGTGTGTGTGTCCCCATTATATCTCATGAACGGCTTGAACTATCAGCATGAAACCTTCAGGGTATTAAGATATGCCCAAAATCTTGGACGAGTTCGAAAATGGGCACTCGGAGTCAAGGTCAAGGTCACCAAAATGGCTGGCATAGGTCAACTAGTTTTTATCGCCTGCCTTTAGCACCATTATATCTCATATACCGCTTGAGTTATCAACATGAAACCTTCAGGGTATCAAGATATGACCTAAATTTTGGACTTGGCCAACAATTATTCTGGCGGGAGATTAGCATTCGGCTCCTGAAAGCTTTTCTTTCGTTTGTTCATGGGATTACATTTATTTTGTGAAATAGTAATACTATGCAGGTACCCTGGTGCTAAAGTAGTTTGATGCATCATTGCTGCAAGATTATTTTTTTGTTTTTTTAGTTATAATTAAATGATAGTAAAGTACTCATTTACGGCATACCATCTTTTTCACCCCCCAAAAATAGGAAAAATTTCTTGATTTAACTTCAGACATTATTTTGCATAAATATTCATTTATTAATTACCCTGAGAAATTTATGGCTAAGAAATTTAACATATTTCAATGATTTATAAAGACACACGTCTGACCTCTCACTACTGAATATCTAACATAGAGCTATTTTCCGCCCTTGTCGTCTCCACGCACGGAGGCAGAAAGAGGACGTATGAAAGAATAACATACACAAGGCTAAGCACTGCAAACCCTGATGGGAAGACACCTGAATTTCACTGTTTTCATACTATGATATATGTTCAGTCTTCGTGCATATGTAGTGACCAAAAAGGCTTGGGGATATAATAGGATATTTCTAATGTATACATCATATTTTCCCACTGAATGAGATTTTCTTTTTTTTAATACCCTTTTGCCGTCAGTCTTAACTACCCGCCTTTAATTTTTCTCTGTTGATAGTTACCTCAGGCAAAAGAGTAAGAAAAGGTCGGAACTGAAATACATAACTACACTGCTTAATTATCAGCGCATTTATGTACTGTAGATATGGTACGACACTGACTAACGATTTACTGGCTCGGCTACAGCTGACCGAATGGCCGTCACTGAAGAGCCATTGTGGGAAAAAGGTCATACGTTTAAACTAAAACATTTTTTTTTTTTAATTCACTGCATCATTCGTATATCCAGCATGTCATATTACTAGGTATACAGGGTGACACATATTGAATGCTCCTTTTCCATTCCACGAGTGATTGCTTGTGTGCTTAGGGGACGGCTCAATCAACGTTATCAATGTCTGTCCTACATCACTTGTATATTTCGTACCCCCACTGCAACACCCACGTCCACACCAGCAGACTGAGCCATCCCCGCCACATTCAAGACACTATATCAGGTGTTTCTAGTGGAGTGCTATTTACAGGCCATTCTGTATAAGTGACAAGAACGGCATGCTGACGATTAGGAACGATGACTACTTTTAGCACATGTGAGACTGACTATACATCTGGTGGACATTAATTTCAGCACGACGTGACTAATGTATTTGGAAACAGTGACAGCACTTGCAAGCACTATTGCTTATTGAATTTTATATCTTTCCTGGCATCCTGTATATGATAACACTGATTTCCTGTAGCAGAGAAGCCTAATCAGCTGAACCAGACCAGACATCTACAGGTTTTGTTAGGGCTAGTGAACCCCTAACTGCCAGCTGATGTGTATAGCCATTATGATTCAGGGCATGGAATGCCGCCAGCTGACAGCATATACCGCACTCACATTCCCACCACCCTTTGAACTTGCGACTATTTTCTATGATACCCACCGGGTAGGTAGGGCCCCCAGGTACCCTGCGGTTGCACAAATCAGTCTGTACACGGCAGTGGTAGTGTGACGAGCCATGTCTTCTTCCTTGTCATCATCAGATTCCCTTGCACTGCATGAAGGGCTGATCGCCTCATCAACCCCCGTGAAAGTTCTGCCCTTAGTGCCAGGGAAAGGGTTAAGTTATAGCGTAATTGGATGTGCCTTGGATGACACCGTGTCCTCACGGACACTAAGCGAGAGCAAGTCCTCAGATAAGAGGAAGAGCTACCGCATGAAGAGCAACCTCTCTCACCCTCTGACCCCTACCCGCTCTCTGACTCCAGAGAAGTCTCTGAAACTCCTTCAGGAAGAGGGAAGAGCCTATGAAAGTGATGAATTCGGCGAGGAGGAGGCGATTGATGACCCAGAACATAGGGAAGGTGACCGTGGAGCCGGAGGTTATCTGCAGAACAAACGTCAAAGAGCCATCTCTCCCACACTCTTGCCGCCTGCTCGCCGACGTCTCATCCTCCAGTGCTCCCCAACACCTCAGCCTAGCAATTCAAGGGCTGATTCTCCACAACTGGGCCCCTCGGGAGTGATATTTCCTACACGGGCCCCACGTGGAGATAAGCAGCACCAACCGTCACCCCAGACAAGTTCTGCGTCAGGTGAGTCATCACCCACCTACTCCCCTACCTCCCACACCTCTCCCTCTCCTTACCCCTCACTCCCTGCCCACAGGCGTGCACGAGTGATAAAGAAACGTTCTGAAACTGCCAGATGGCCGGCTCATTGTTATGTGGGTAGAGGTGATACCTTTGTATGGGAGGATGGTGCCAGCTTTGAGCTGTCTGTGCCGGCATTGGATGAGGAGGGAGCAGGTGTGCAGGAAGATGAGCTTCCCCCCAGGCCCTGGACTGTTAGCAGTTTGTTCAGGGCCATTTTCACGACTGCTATCATGCAATATCTGGTGGAAGAGATCAATTTCCACCAGGCCATGTGTGTGCAGCAGCAGGACACGGCTGCCAGTGGGAGCACACATATGCGTGAATAGATACCTGTGGAGGTGAGGGAGATTTTTGTGTGGCTAGCCATTACAATGGTGATGGCACATGTAAGAAAATATGTGCTCCATGGCTATTGCTCAGTTGATGAATCGTAGGCACACCTGTCTTCGGTAAGTATTGTATATGGACCATGACAGATACTTGGCCATCCTAAGGTTCCTTTGCTTCAACAGAAATTACGGGCCTGCACCAAACGACATGTTAAGGAAAATAAGACCAATCCTAACAGTGCTCAAGGAGTCATTTTCCAGGGTTTTTCATCTGTTCCAGAAAGTGGTTATTGACGAGTCGCTAGTGTTATTCAGGGGCAGGCTAGCATTAATTCAGTATGTGCCATCAAAGCATCACTGATTAGGCCTCAAATTCTTTGTGCTTTGCGACTGCAAAACTGGATATGCACTAGATGTGATAGTTTATTCGGCAACAGATGTTGATATACCTAGTGACGATCCTCACGGGTTCTCTGCATCGGTCGTGAAAGTGCTCATGGAAAGGCATTTCAACAGCCCCACATGCTGTATACCGATAATTATTACACTGCCCTGGCATTGACCAAGTATTTCCTTGATCATGGTACTGCGTCCTGTGGAACTGCTAGGGCCAACAGAAAGAATTTCCCTGTATTTCCGGCAAGTACTGAGAAAGGAGCCCTTCTGACCAAGAAATTGGCAACATGTTAGCCCTTCTCTGGCATGACATGAGACGGGTCAGCATGTTGTCAACGGTAGGCTACACAAGGGTGTGTTGGAGGAAACTGGAAAAAGAGACTACAGGACCAGGGAACCCGTGATAAAGCCAGATGCTGTTAATGATTATAATATCAACATGCGGCTGGTTGATAAATCGGACATGCAAATTGGTGAAATCGATTGCCTACGTACGTCCTGCAGGTGGTACAAGAAGGCGTTTTTACACCTTGATATCGCCGTGCGGAACAGTCACATACTGTTCAAGGAGCTCGTCGGGAAACCTCTCTCTCTATGAGAGTTTGCGAGTGAGCTGGCACGTGAACTCCTTGAGTAATATTCAACTGCTCAGGTGCCAGGTGCTAGGCGGGGGACAGTGGCTACAGCAAACAGGCTCAGTTGTGCTATTTCTGGCAGCACAAACTGGTGGAGATTGGCAGTACCACAGCAGGCCGTCAGGCCTACAGGTGGTGCCACGTCTGTCACACGACCAAACGTCATCCCCCAGAGAGAAAAGAGACCTCATAACAATGTACAAAATGCAAGGTCCCCCTATGCCCTAAATGTTTTTCCAAGTATCACTCCGAGCGTGAATACTGAGCAGGTGTGTGGGAAAGTGTAAATAATGTACAAGAATGCACAAGTTTGTGTGTTTTCATAATAAGTGAAATGTTGGATATTATAAGTGATTTATATTAAGTGTTATGATATAAGTGTTTTATAATAAGTTCTACAAGTGCAGTGCAAAAAGTGTTTTGCATATTGATAAAAAAATTATTGGAAATACCTTGAGTTAGCCTACCTGTTACCTGAAAGAAATCCATTTGTGAGCGGGCCAGAAAGAAAATTACCTGGTTGGCTGTAACACAATGATTTCACTTGATACTCAGGGAAAGTGTGCTGAATATGAGCATCAGTGTTTCCTGCCTTTTACATGAAAGACAACCACTTGTGAGCGAACCAGAAAGAAAAATACCTAGTTGGCTAAAAGAAAATTTTTTCACTCGATACTCAGGGAAATTGTGCTGAATATGCGCATTAATGTATATGTGTTGCGAGGTACAAAGAATGTAAGTTGTGTATAACTTTTATAAGAGTTTCGCGATGCCCCTGATTAGTACAAATCAGTCTGAATTATAGTACAAGTAATTTCCTCATTTCACCCCTGGGGATAGGGTTTTTTTTCAAGAATATTCCCCCAGTATCCCTGCTTGTTGTACAAGGCGACTAAAACGGTTGTCGGAGAGTTGCCCATCCCCGGAAAACAACTAACTACAAAGACGAACAAGAGCCTCGGACAAGGACTGATCAAAAGATGACGACCAAGGACCGGACAAACGACATGGTAATCGCAACATGGAATGTAAGAGGTGAGAATGATGTGGTGAAAGACAGAGAGATTGTCCAGGTGCTTGAGGGTGCGAAAGTTGATATATGTGGAGTAACTGAAACTAAATGGATATGTGAGAGTGTAAGAGCATGGGAGTATAGATGGGGTATATGTGCAGGAGTAGGTGAGAATGATAGGGCAAAAGGAGTGTGTATAGGGGTGAGTAAAAGATGGAAGAAGAACATAAGAGAGTATGGATCAGTTGGGTCAAGGATTGTGTGGGTAAGATTGAAAGTTGGAATACAAATGTGGGCGATTGTGTGTGTGTATCCACCAACACAAGATCGTGCAAGCAGAGTGAGAGAAGAGTTCTGAACAAATGTGGAAGTGTGCATGGAAATGTTTGGAAGGAATGAGAGAGTGTTTTTGATCGGTGATATGAATGGTAAAGTAGGGAATGTGAAGGTGGATGGAATAGTTGGTGAGTGGGGTGTGCCTGCTGAGATAAATGAGAATGGCAGTGCGTTAGTGGACATTTGTGCTGGGAGGGGGTTAGTGATAGCCAATACCCTCTTCAGGCATAAAATGATCCGTAGGTATACATGGTGAGTGATGAGAAGGGTGGGTGGTGAACTGAATGAAAGGAAGGCAATGATTGATTATGTGTGTGTGGATGAAAGGATGCAAAGATGTGTAACAGATGCAAGAGCTTATAAGAGGTTGGGGGAGTGGACTTTCTGACCAATACTTGGTGGTGGCCAGAATCAAGATCCAAAGAAGGTGGAGAAATAGAAGAAGGGAAGGACGGGAAGAGGGAGTATTTGCAAGGAGAGTGGAAAGGTTACAAGAGGATGAGAAAAAGGCAGAATATAAGAGAGAAGTGAAGGAACGATTGGGCAAATATGAATTGGAGCAGATGGGGGACGTGGAAGGTGTGTGCAAGATATTCACAGAAGAAATATGTGCAGCATGTGATGTGATGTGGTGAGTGGGATGAAGAGAAGATGGAGGGGGGTGCAAGGAACAGTGTGGTGGAATGAAAAGATGAGACAGGCTGTGGCACAAAAGAAGAAAGCATACAATGAATGGATGAGAAATAGGGGCGTGGAAGAAATTGAGAGGTGAAAGAGAGAGATTTAGATGTGGAAAGGAAGAGAGAGGTGAAAAGATTAGTAAGAAAGAGTAAGAAGTGAGTGGGTGAGGAATTTGGAAGGAATTTGAATGAAAAGTGGAGGGACTATAAGAAAATGTTCTGGAAATTGGTGAAGAAAGTAAGACAGGGTGGAAGTGAAGTCAGCAGGGGAGTGAAAGATAAAAATGGTAGATTATTAGTGGAGAAGGGAGAAAAAGTGAGTAGATGGAGAGAACACTTTAAGGAATTGTTGAACATAGAGGATGGAAGTAATGCGAGTAAAAGTGGCTGGGGAATGGCTGGGAGAAGGAGGGAGGTGAGAAGACAGGAAGAAATCAGTAGGATAGAAGTTGTGGAAGCACTGAAGAAAATTAAATTGGGGAAAGCCCCAGGAATTGATGAAGTGTGTGTTGAAATGCTGAAGCATGGGGGAGAGATAGTAGTAGAATAGATGTGGAAGATGCACAGATTGGCCTGGGAGGAAGGTAGAGTCCCGGAGGATTGGAAATCAGGTATAATTATTCCCCTGTACAAAGGAAAAGGGGGAAAAGAAGTGTGTGGTAATCATAGGGGCATTTGTCTTCTTAGTATAATAGGAAAAGTGTATGATAGGATACTTAATGACAGAGTTAGAGAAAGAACGGAGTAATTAGCTGGAGAACAGGGAGGCTTTAGGAAGGGAAGAGGTTGTGTAGATCAGATATTCATTCTTAGATCTTTAGTGGAAAAGTTTCTAGAGAAGGGAAAGAAGTTGTATGCGGCATTCATGGATTTGGAGAAAGCATAAGACAGGGTCGACAGACAAGGAATGTGGAAAGTATTAAGAATATATGGAATAGATGGGAAGTTGTTGAATGCTGTGAAGAGTATGCATGATGGTGCTAAGCCTGCAGTGCATGTCGATGGTGAACTGAGTGAATTTTCTCTTTGAAGGGTTGAAACAAGGATGTGTCATGTCTCCATGGTTGTTCAATCAGTACATGGATGGGGTAATAAAAGAGGTACAAGGTAAGGTAGTGGATGCTGGAGTGGCCCTGGTGAGAGAGGGTAGTGTTTGGAAACTCCCTGTACTGTTGTTTGCAGATGATACTGTGTTGTTGAGTGAATACGAAGGGGAGCTGCAAGGCTTGGTGGATGAGTTTGAGAGAGTGTGTAAGAAACGGAATCTAAAGGTGAATGTAGGGAAGAGTAAAGTGGTGGTCTTTGAGAGAGGTGAAGGCAGTGAATGTACAGCGAGGTTGGATGGTGAGGAATTGGAAAATGTATGTTTAAGTACTTGGGTAGTGTGATGAGTAAGGATGGAGGTTTGGAGGGTGAAGTGCTTGAAAGGGTACAGCAGGGAAGAAAGGTTGCTGGTTCCTTGAAAGCAGTGATAAGAAACAGGGAAGTGAGCATGGAAGTGAAAAAGTTACTATTTGACAGTATTGTGATAACAACTCTAACGTATGGAAGTGAAGCTTGGACGTTGTTGGAAGGACACAAGTCAAGAAATGAGTTATTTAAGAGGAGCCTGTGGAGTCATATGGAGAGATAGGCTAACAAATGAGGATATAAAGGAGCGTTGTGGTGTGGATGTGGATATGATAAGAAGCGTTAGGAGGAATACACTGAGGTGGTTTGGCCATGGGGAGAGGATGGAGGATGAAAGACTGACAAAGAGAGTGTATGTGAGTGAGGTGGAGGGGGGAAGAGGGAGGGGGAGGCCGAGGATGAGATGGAGAGATGGTGCAGAGAGGTATATGAGAGAGGGAGGTGTGAGTAGGGACCAGGGCAGTGAAATGGCGGGGGACAGGGCGATGTGGAGGCGATTTGTTTGTGGCCACCCCGAACGGGATTGAGGCATCTGGCAATAGATAGATAGATAGAATTTCCTCATACTCAACGATAATGCGTGAAATAGCCACAGCATCTACTTGTCAAAGTGCAATTACCCGTATTTGTGATGTCAAGTGCAATTATAAGTGTCGTAGGAAGCGGAAATTATTATAATTGATGGAAGAAGTGAGTACATAAAAAACGAAGAGATATTTCCTTTCCCACACACCTACGGGGCATAGTGGCACTATGAAACGGACAATAATCCCTGTGGGGAGCCATATGGACGGGATGATGACTCATCCTTATGACCGTGAGTAAGAAGTTGGGAAACGAGTGGAATTTACCACATTTCATCCAAGGCTGCATGGGCAGTGTTACAATCACCACTCCAGTCAGTGCTGCCAACGGCCAAGGCCAAGGCTACTGGCATGCAGTCGGATCTGCCCCATCAAACATGAAAAACCACTGGTCTTCAACTCATCCTTACCCATCGACGGGACCACCTAGCGTCCTCGGGATACCTTCATTGGAATGAAGAGTTGATGTGTCTTATGAGCCTTTATTTGCTTCTCTAGCTTTTACAGTCTGGCAGATGTTAGGCAAAATCTTGGAAATCCCCCGTAAGGAGGAGTGGGTGACAGCCGGGAGCACATGGCGGATGGGGATTAAAACAGTGTTCGCCTGGGAGATAATGTTGGAAGAGTAAGATCTGTGTCTGTATGTATGAGGATACATTGGAAGCGAATATGTAAATGAAGTAATAGTAATGCAGATTATTTCCTGTGTGAAACACTGGAAAAATATTGCAGGGTGGTTCATTAAATCGGGATATAAGTTTAATAAATATTGTTCTGTACATTCTCATCTCATGTTCATGTGGGAAGGAGATCAGAATGGCTATGAAAATTATGAAATGAATCTCAGGAAGTACGAAATATATTGTTACGTCCCTGTCCCACACTGCCACAGGCTCCAACAGCAGTAATCTGGTATAGGAAGGACGTTGCCCAGTGAGTTGTTGATCCTATGGTCAGCCTTTCAGTGTACAGCACACAAGATCAGCTGAGGCGAAAATAAACACTGGCTCCTGAAAGTTCACTGTCTTTATTTTCCTAATATTGTAACTCCACTTATTACTTTCCAACTTCGCTTCACTGTTCTCACAAGCACTGGAGCTATACAAACTTTACTAACTGCTGTTACACTTAATGCTTGACAACACTTCACTGCTATTAACTTAATGCTTGCCAACACTTCACTGTTTTCACAAGTACCGAAAATAATCATTACTGACAGTAATTACACTTAATGCTTACCAGCAACACTTCACACACTTCACTAACAGCACTGCACTACACTCAAACTGAACTGAAAACCGACTGAACTCGTTCTAGTCTCTTATCCATCCTTTTAAAAGCTTGCATTGTACTAGAATGATCTACTTCCCACATTCTAGAACCTGCTGGTCTTGTACCCGCCCTTAACAACAACAGTTACCAACTAGCATACATCAAAACATGCCAGAGCTTTCCTACATTACATAACAATCTAAATCATTTACCATAGGAGCTTATATTACATAATTTAACAAGCAATCACTAATATATATATATATATATATATATATATATATATATATATATATATATATATATATATATATATATATAGATAGATAGATAGATATATATATATATATATATATATATATATATATATATATATATATATATATATAGATAGATATATATATATATATATATATATATATATATATATATAAAGAAAAAGAGCAGAAACATTAATGCATAACTTACGAGATAACTACGCTTACAAACAGCAGGCAAACTGGAAACTCTGACTCGTACCGATACCGGAACTACAGTACATGAAACGCCGAGAAGATTTTCGAGCACCTAGCTGGCAAATCTCACTCCTTAACACTACCCCCTTCCTAGTTCTTTGTCGTCCTGACAAAACTACACCGTATATACAAACATAATTAATCCTAGTGAAACATCTACCTATACACAAAATAATCCTTCAGCTTATCAGGTCTTCTTCTATGCCACTTCCGACAGTGTCCTTGCTCCTCCACACAGTCCACTCCTCCAGGAAGGTCTTGGTCCTCTTCTTGATTCACTTCTTCTCTTGGGGAACTGTCACCATCCTCTTGCACTTCAGCTCCTTGGTCCTCCTCACCATCCTCAGCTTCGGGTGAGCACAGTTCCTTGGAGACATCCCAGCTGTACTGTCCTGGCCCATGGTACTGCCACAAACGATTTACGTGTACCACTTTTGGGCGAGACTTCCTACTTCCCCGAATCCGATACGTTACATCTGATAGGCGGTCCAACACAGTGTATGGTATGTCCCATGGGCTCTGCGGCTTTGGTGACTGTCCCTTCTTACGCTGAGGATTGTATAACCAAACTTGGTCGCCATCCTTAATGCTCACTTCACTTGCTTTGGCATCATACTTCCATTTCATCACTTCTGAAAACTTGAGGGCTCCTTACACTTGGTGATGTACCTCAGCCAGCCTTTCCTGAAGGTGATTCACATAGCCAGTGGTGTCTGTAGGCAGCTCTTCACCAGGTGGTCTTCCCAAGTCAATGGGTAAATGTAACTCGTGGCCCAACATCAGTTTTGCAGGAGTGTAGCCAGTAGACTCATGGGATGCAGACTGATATGCCATCAGCAATGCAGGTAATTTCTGGTCCCATTCTGTTTGTCCATCAATGCAGTACTTGGCCAGTTCTTCTCCCAGGGTCCAGTTGAATTTCCCCACCATCCCATCTGACTGTGGCCTTAGGGGAGGCGTCCTGGTCTTCTTGATCCCCAATAACTTGCAGCACTCACGGAACACAGCAGACTCGAAGTTTCTACCCTAATCTGAATGTAGCTCCTGTGGCATCCCAAAATGACAGAGAACTGATCAACCAACACCTGAGCAGCAGTCGCAGCCTCTTGATCAAGGGTAGCATATGCTTCTGACCACTTTGTAAAGTAGTCCATGGTGACACATATATACCGGTTTCCTCTTTCAGTCAGTGGCAAAGGTCCAGTAATGTCCATCATGACTCTTTCCATCAGTGCACCCAATTGGTACAGCTGGGGAGGGGCGCAACCATGTTTTTTGGGTCCCTTCTTGGCACAGCACACATCACAGGCCCGACACCATTCTTCAACATCCAGATGCATGCCAATCTAGTAGAACTTCTGTCGCAGCTGGCTCAGAGCTTTCTTCACTCACAGGTGCCCACTAGTGATCTGGTTATGGGACTCATCCAAGATCTTAGACCTCATATTCTTCGCAACCACCAGTTGCTAATACTTGCTAACGCCATCAGGTGTCTCCCACTGATGCTCCAGTAGTCCATTGTTCAAACAAAGAAGGTCCAGCTGACTCCAGCAGCTCTTGGTCGCAGGGCTTAACCTGGAAACTTCTTTCCATGATGGTCGCACTGTACTCTGCTGCAGCCACTCTAGCACTGGCTGTACATCTGCATCCTCCATCTGCACCCTCTCCTCTACTGACATCTGGCCCAAAATTACTATTGCAGCACCCTTGTGGCTAGTAGCATGGTGCACTGCTGCCTCATACTTCTGCTACTCAAGCTTGGCATCTACTTCCTCCTTAAGCTGTTGCTGTTCTTCCTCCATTTCCCCCATGAATGCATCTAGCTGTCCTTGCATCCTCGGTTGTAATTCCCTCTCCTGCTCCTCAGATGCCTCTTGAAGTTGCTCATATCGTTTTTTTTTTTTTTTGTTCTTCACGTTGTGCCTCTAGTTGTGCCCTACAGTATTTGCCTTCAGTAGTACACCTCATGCCTGTACTAGTTCTTTGAGTTCTTTAGTTTGTTCTTCGAGTTCTTTAGTTTGTGCCTGTAATTGTTCTTTGATTTCGTTTCTGAGCTCTTTCATTTGTGCCTGTAACAGATTCACAATTGTTGCCTGGGAAATTTCCCCCTTCTGCCCAGCTCAAGACCTTGCCTTCACACCTTCTGCTTCCATGTCAAAAGTTAGACTTACTGCAGCAGTTAACCCCTTCTCGCACGATGATGCAATGTAAGTCATAATCCTTGCAATCTAAGGAGTAACCGATGATGCAACATGACGCAACTTCCCTATAAATGGTCGTAGAAACATTTCCTGTGGATGGATTTGTGTCAGATTTGGTTGAGTCAAAGTTAAGGGTTGCCAGGTCCAGGGGAAATATATGGGAACAGCTGGAGCTTATTGGAAGGGTAACCGGCCTATATTTAGCTCAGTATTGTCCCGTCAGTCAGGCTGGAAGGGTGTGTGAGCACCGGGCATTTAAACCCACATTTGGCTACTACCACACCGTCCCTACCTTACACTTATATAAAGATATTGTGCTGTATAAAGTGCAGTGTGCTTGTGGAGAACGTTTATTAGTGTTTCTTGTATATTTTGAGAGAAAGCCAGATTTGAAAATTCCTAACCAATTTTTACTGTTCCCTTGCTATTGTTACATTACACTAAACCTGAAAAATGTCTAGCAAGTGCTTATCTGAGAAAGATTACATGAAATACTTATTCAGTGGAAGTGAGTGAAAAAAAACGTGAAAGTGAAATGGAAAATGAATATGTTGAGGAGGAGAGTGAGGAGCAGGAGAGGGAGGGTGAAATATGACCCTACGAGTGATAAGGGCAAACCCACAGTCAAGGCCGCCTTGATAAGCACCGTAGAGAGTGGTAGTAGCACCATCACTACCACAATTCCTTTCACCACTGCCACCACTGGTCCTTTCACCACTGCCACGACTGGTGCTACTACGACTCCTACTGCCATCACACAGACGACATTTTTCACCTTTCCAGAGACCACCATACTGATGAAAGCATACAGCAGTAAATCACATCGCAGACACACACACACACACACACACACACACACACACACACACACACACACACACACACACACACACACACACACACAATCACAAATACTCACACACACACTTGGGCTGTGATCGTACCTGTCCTCCTCTCTGCAACTCGATCTCCTCTCAAGAAACATTACAACACTGCTAGAGGACGGGAGTAACCAGCTTATTTGTCTAGTATCTATTGTATTGTAAGGTATAAATTGTGTGTTTACTATATACTTCTCATTAGGAAAATGTTGTGCATTTCATTGCTATTAATTCCGTCATTTTACTTGTAAAGTATAGGTCACATCAAAAATCTGAAGAATGCTTGATCAAGCTGATGATTTCCTATGCATGCTTTTGCAGAGCAAATTAACATATGTGTGAAAATAAATGGGGAAAATACGAAAGATGAACATACTCAGCCTACAGGCCTGAGTGTACGTGCTGTTGCAGCACAAACCGCGCACAACCCATCATAACTTTTCAAAATTCATTTTCTGCATAACAGTAGTTCTTATAACACTGTGAATTATATCATGGGCTTCCTTAACCTTTGGGCTACAAAACTAGATAGTATTTACATTTATGTTTTTTACAGTGTCACTAACAACATCTATCTATCTATCTATTGCCAGACGCCTCAATCCCGTTTGGGGTGGCCACAAACAAATCGTCTCCAAGTCGCCCTGTCCCCCGCCATTTCACTCCCCTGCTCCCAACTCACACCCCCCTCTCTCATATACCTTTCCACCCCATCCCTCCATCTCATCCTCGGCCTCCCCCTCCCTCTTTCCCCCTCCACCTAACTCACATACACTCTCTTCGTCAGTCTTTCACCCTCCATCCTCTCCACATGGCCAAACCACCTCAGTGTGTTCCTCATAACGCTTCCTATCACATCTACATCAACACCACAACGCTCCTTTATATCCTCATTCGTCAGCCTGTCTCTCCATGTGACTCCACAGGCTCCTCTTAAATAACTCATTTCCACTGCTCTCACTCTTGACTTGTGTCTTTCCAACAACGTCCAAGCTTCACTTCCATACGTTAGAGTTGGTATCACAATACTGCCATGTAGTAACTTTTTCACTTCCATGCTCACTTCCCTGTTTCTTATCACTGCTTTCAAAGAACCAGCAACCTTTCTTCCCTGCTGTACCCTTTCAAGCACTTCACCCTCCAAACCTCCATCCTTACTCATCACACTACCCAAGTACTTAAACATACTCACATTTTCCAATTCCTCACCATCACCTCGCTGTACATTCACTGCCTTCGCCTCTCTCAAAGACCACCACTTTACTCTTCCCTACATTCACCTTTAGATTCCGTTTCTTACACACTCTCCCAAACTCATCCACCAAGCCTTGCAGCTCCCCTTCGTCTTCACTCAACAACACAGTATCATCTGCAAACAACAGTACAGGGAGTTTCCAAACACTATCCTCTTTCACCAGGGCCACTCCAATATCCACTACCCTACCTTGTACCTCTTTTATTACCCCATCCATGTACAGATTGAACAACCACGGAGACATGACACATCCCTGTTTCAACCCAACTTTCAAAGAGAAAAATTCACTTAGTTCACCATCCACACG
The DNA here is from genome assembly GCF_032717465.1 of Coenobita brevimanus. Classification (NCBI taxonomy): domain Eukaryota; kingdom Metazoa; phylum Arthropoda; class Malacostraca; order Decapoda; family Coenobitidae; genus Coenobita; species Coenobita brevimanus. The sequence continues at coordinate 32,486,733 of NC_137033.1, read as the reverse complement.
CACTGCAGCCTTCGCAACATCGTACATACTCTTCACAGCATTCAACAACTTCCCATCTACTCCATATATTCTTAACACTTTCCACAATCCTTGTCTATCCACCCTGTCATATGCTTTCTCCAAATCCATGAAAGCTGCATACAACTTCTTTCCCTTCTCTAGAAACTTTTCCACTAAAGATCTGAGAATGAATATCTGATCTACACAACCTCATCCCTTCCTAAAGCCTCCCTGTTCTTCTCCAACTAATTTCTCTGTTCTTTCTCTAACTCTGTCAATAAGTATCCTACCATACACTTTTCCTATTATACTAAGAAGACAAATGCCCCTATGATTACCACACAATTCTTTTTCCCCTTTTCCTTTGTACAAGGGAATAATTATACCTGACTTCCAATCCTCCGGGACTCTACCTTCCTCCCAGGCCAATCTGTGCATTTTCCACATCCATTCTACTACTATCTCTCCCCCATGCTTCAGCATATGATATAATAAACAAATCAGACTTTTTAGGCGATTTTTGTATTTTATTTTCGATTTACTCAAAAACTATTGGACGTATCAACTTGAAACTTTCACAGGTGAAAGATCGTGAAATTCTGCATATAGTCATGTCGTTTGCAGCTGCGCATCACGGGAAAAAATTTTCACGGTGATTTTGGGAAGTTATGAGAAGGTAGTTTTCACATAAATAAGGTTTATATATGCTTCATTTCTGTACATTTATTCATCTGTTTTATGTGTTTTTGTATTCTTATAGCATAAATATCAATGAAGATGATGGGAAGCGATTTATAACAATATAAGCACTTTCTGGGGGTAAATTGGGCCATAGAAATTTTTCCCTTGACAGCCTGAGCGAGGTTTTCGTTCTGTGCAAGGAACCAAAATTAATTGGAAACTTATGGTGCATGAGGGGGTTAATCCCACTCCTGACACCAGTGTTTACATCCCAGTTCCACAATGCCACAGGCTCCAGCATCAGTAGTCCAGTATAGGAAGGACGTTGCCCAGTGAGTTGCTCTTCCTTTGGTCAGCCTTTCAGTGTACAGTGGCAGACAAAAGTTCTGTCCTGATCCCAGGCACAACATGAATCTCTACCATTTGAGGTTCGAGCAACAGTGCTTTGAGAGGATGGGGATGCGAGGTGCTGGGGTGGCAGGAGATGGGGTCCAAGGGAGGGATCCAGTGTCCACATCCATGGGATGATAAGTAACCAATATTGCCATGATCTCAATATGATTCACTGATAAGGTTATACTTAATAAATATGAACATGATGATA